>NC_068355.1:46986804-47359304 GCF_020536995.1 Dreissena polymorpha | reverse complement strand
AAATTAAGACTATCAGAAAATAAAAGATTTTTTATTTCTATATGAAAAACTATTATATAGACTGAATACATTTATTTTATGTTGATAAAAATAATGCATTAATATAATGTTATACAAGAAAGAAATGATCTATATATATTAAACAATATACTGCAAGCATCGTTCGTATTCAAACTTGTGTAGTGATGCTCAATGCACTTAATACCATAAATATACATGTAACTTCATGTCCACAAATGTCAAATATTAACTACGAAAAACATCAAGCGGCAGATGCAACAATTAAACCGTTAAGCAGCACGTTGCCCTTTATGGATGAACTGGAACCAAATATTTATTAGTCTGACACAGCACCAAAGCCAGAGACGAAACACACGAACAACAAATTCAATACTGGTAATAAAACGTAATTAGCAGCCCTTCTGTCACCAAACCTTATTTATAGAAACGTGTTTATCTTAAGAATTTATAACGCAGGATTTCAAGTTTAAATTACAAGTACAGTGCAACCACAATTTAGCTATAATTAATACATTCATTGATTAAATGCATTACCGCGGAGGATTATTTCTTTTTTATAAGGTAAACTTAATTCACCGCTCGATAACACATTTCCATAGAGCAATACCATTTGTACACAATTATGAAAGTAAATAGTATTCTGAATCAATTTTCATTTACCTTGTTCATTATTCATATTAAAAACCGTAAAACACGAAAAATGGATAATTTGTCATTTTGACCATAAAGCATAAAACATAGAAATGATACCAGTTTGACGTTATTGTTTTTAAGCTACATAAAATAGCTATTTGTATTATAATAATTAAAACATTATTCATGGAGAGTTAAACATAAAGCATTAGGATTCACACAGTTATAAGCGCACTCCAAAATGACATTTGTAAGATAAGTATTAAAACGTATGTCTGCTTGAAAACTTAAATTATGTGTGTTCATAATGTGTGTAGGAAACACAGTTAAATGAACAGCACTTATGAGCTACTTACAACTAGAAATGTAACCGTTTTGCCTGATACATCCTGAGCATATTGCTTAATCAGAGGACATTGCTAGTTCGATTTATAGTCATTTAGTCATAAAACGCATTCCTCTTATTGTTTTCAAGATATGCCCGGCCAACATTCCCATATAAATATTTTATCTCACATGTCAACAGTGTGTCAAGGCATATATGGAACCGTTTCGTATGTCATTGTAATCAATAAGATAAAATAATAAATATAATTTAGAAGGAATACAAAATAATACAATTGAAATCATAATCTTGTATTTTTTAAGTAGAAACGGCAAAATACAGAGTTATATTTATGGCTGATGTATAAACAATATATATAGCAGCCTATGACAGCTACAAATTATGATTTTATTTTTAAAAAAATCAAATAAAGTTAGAATGTTTTAATATAAAATTTAACATATAACACAATAATAAATTAATATGCGCATAACATTTGCGAATAGTGATTGCTCATAATATAAACATTCCTAATATGAACATATCAATTTTACTTTCTGTAACTAATGACTATGTTGACAAGCTTTGTCTGACTCTATTACGAGCTTAAATGTAGTTGCCTCTAATTTGGACAAGTTTAGAACATTTCAACAACAAGATCATCTTTGCAGAAGATTAGGTGCAGTTTTTTCAAATCACTACTCATTGAGAAACAACAAATTTTGCACGAGTATGTAACATTTTAGAAACACTCATAAAAAACTGCAAAGCTATTTTTGATTTAAATCTATAAGATTTCAAGTTAGTTAATTAATATAATAAGTGCTGTACTGTGCGTTGCTAGTGTTGCGATTGACATCCCGCTTAAATGAAGTGAAACGCCTTGATATATATAGACGTTCACCGTGTCTTTGTAATAATTTCCATACATCCACATCAGATTACGATTGGTAGCTCCTTGTTTACGGAATACAATAATTTATTATAATCAGATTAAAAACTCTTAGAAACATAACATAGCGTCCAATTTACAAATCCGGTTGTATCTTTGTATGTGAAATGTTTTTACAATATATGTTAAAAGCAAACACAATCATAAACATGTCAATCCTATTATATGATTTTAAGTGTTTCCTACATTTCATCAAACTGACGATGTCAAAATGAATAATTAACGCAAACGTATTGAAGGAACAATCGCCGTTCATATCAATCTTGCCTACGGGACAAATTAATACGTTTCTTTACATTGGTACAATAACATCCGGATAGTATCCGATAACATTTCACTTGTTTATCCGTTGTCACATTTACATGTTGATGAATAATGTACGCCAAAGTTATGTGGAATGGGATCCAAAATGTGAACAGTTATAATTTTATTTATAATTTAGTATCGTACATAAGTGGGAGTTTCTCTATGAAAGGGATAGATATTTAATTGAGCAAAGACTTATGTATTTAGATATTTAGCTATCAAGCTTATTGAAACGCTCTCGCGTTCGTGTTCTTTATAAAACCAGTTTTAAGTTTCTTACGAGAGCGATCTAAAAAACGCCCGCCCCCTCCCGCCGGATCTACACCATAAACAATACGCCATGGCGACCTCACTGTGTTCATATAAAAACATTTGAATGTTAAGTGTATGTACGTACAACACCAAATACCACATCAATGTAAATTAACATACTACAATCAACTATCAAGTGGCATATTTAGTATGCTTGTTGTCCGTAAATGTGCTTGCATGTGTTATTGAATGTTTGTCTACGACATATAAACATTGAAACATATTTGAACATATTTCAACATATGCATGAAGTCTACATTATGCTGACATAGATCATCTTTTCATCTTATCACGCTAGAATTAAAGTTACACCAAACAGGCAGTTAAAATTTTCTCCATAAAGCCAATGCCAATTTAGGAGCTGTTCCATCAAAAAAGCGAAAGAGACGGTATATTTGTAATTTGTAGTCGATAAAATACTTTTTGTAACAATAAAGTATGTGTAAACTTTGTTGGAGCATATACATAAATAATGGACGCAATACATGCTTACGTGTACAGTAACCATTGTCCAAAGTGTACCCATCGTGGCATTGAAGAGACCATACGCACGATCCAGTGACGTGATGGCACGTGTCGCAGTGACAGTCCATGTCGCAGCTCTGTCCGTAGAAGCCAGTTGTGCAGGCTGTGTACCACAAATAGAAGGACTATCGTTTGCATAGTAGTGTAAGAATCTATACACCTTACATTTCCACAGGACGGACGATTACCCCTCGACGCCGCAAGTAGTTATATACATAGCAAGTTATAACATTTGATTTTTGGGCATATTCAGTTTTAATCTACGGGGCATTGAATACAGTATATTGTTTCATAGCAAATATATTTTACCTTCTTGACATAATGTTTCCGAAGGAAAATATTTTTAAATTTTTTTCTGTACAAGTCCATATAAAATACATGAACACTTAGGTATTTATGGATTTTTACGTAAAGTCAATAATTCAATGATACATTTGAGAGTGCCATTATACAATTTTACAAGTCAAATATAATTTACTCGACCTGTTTGTTAAAGAGATGGATTTTTTTCAACTAATGTCTACATCCATTTAATCATAGTCATCATGTACCGACCATCATTATACAAAATCATAACACTATTGTTTGGCTTGACGTCTTTTGTCTTTACCGTTTGTCTAGGAGAGCATCCAGATAATGTTGTAAAAACTTGTAATCCAATCCCATGCATATTTGATGCAATAAATACGTTTAAACTATTCCCTTGGTTGTTCATTTACAGCAAATAAAAACATGATAGATACAAAATTTCAAGCAGTCGAAAGGGTTCTTTCTTTGTTTCGCTGTACAAATATACATGCGTAAAGTTATTTAATTTAATTAGACTAAAAGAAAGTCGTATTTATAATTAATGTACTTTATGACTGGCATAAGTGAACTATATATTACCGAAAAAAGAAATCTTTTTAGAAGTATGTTATAAAAAATTGGCGTATCAGGCTTATGTTATAAAATGTCATAACAAACTTTTTATAACAAAACAACAACAGACACTGAAATATCATCGCTCTAAGGCGTGTGTATCATTTGAATTTGATGACATCGCGATTACTGTACATAGACTCCAAAACTGGCCTTTGTTTTCATTTCTTATTTACATTTAGTTTTAAGTTAACTCCATTCGTTGAGGTTTTGTTTATCACGCTGTCTTAAATATTTTGTTTTCTACCCCGTTTTTTATAATTGTACTGGTTCTACATTTCACTGCAGCAGTCTGTGTACATATGTAATTAATATTAATTAAATTATTCGCTATGTATTTACTGTACCTTATTCTATTAAAATGTTACAAACCTTCAGTGCATTCCGGTGGTGCATAACCAGGATTACACGTACAGTGTCCAGTTATGTGATTACATCTGTCGTTACAATGGCTGCTACAGGTTTGTGAACAGTTCACTCCAAAATGTCCAGAGCCACACCCTGAAAAATATACATTTTTTTTCAAATATCTGCATAAAAATAAACTTGTATTAAGTGACAAGACACGTGTAACAATCCTTGTCAGTAAAATGACAAATATGAGTTTTAGGGTACAATGCACAGCGCTTATAGGCTTACAAATGGTCATAACAATCCAGGTGTTTATAACCAGGGTATCACCCGGGTTACAAGGCCAGTGTTAAGTCATATGATCATAAGTGTCTTTACAATGGCTGCTGCAGGTTTCAGGACAGAACAACCCAAACTGTCATGCGCAAATTGTGTTAAGTATACATGAATATTATTTATATGGTAGGTGATACCGACCATTATTACCATCATTAATAATATTTTCGTGGTGGGCTTATGGTTCAAAATTTGGATTTAGATCTAAATGCCTTACGCAATTTTATTATTGTTCATTTAAGAATGTGGATAACGATTTTAAGAGTATTTTGCAGTACTATATATTTCACAAAAAATGATTAAACTACGATGTGCGTGTAACTGATAATTTCTAACAAACCTTTCATTTTTAAAAATCAATAGAGTACGATACGAAGATGGATACAAACTGGTATTGCAATCCGGTCCATTAAAACCAGAGTGACAAGAGCAGTGCCCTGTCACGTGATCGCATTTGTTGCTGCAATGACTGTTGCAGGTTTGTTCACAGTTAAATCCAAACCGTCCGTGTTCACACTCTGTATAAAGTACCCATTTTAAAATGACTTGTTATACTGACCAACATAATACACATACGTTCGTTTCCGCGTACACGGATTTCGTTCCGCATTACTTAACATCAAACTGTATCGTTAAATTAAACTCCATGTTTGGGTTTCGGAAAGATGTATTGGCTTAGTTTTATTAAGGCACATTTGATATTAATAATGGATAAATAATGTATAGTATATTTGCCGAAATTGTTTTGTGTTGTGTAATACTGTGGTAATATGTCGATTAAAAATGTAATATGTAATCACGTATCGTCAAAAACATTAGATGACATAATAAATATAAAAATATCTCAGCTGTAAGAAACTATATGTTCAGAATCGTATTTGAGAAACATGTCATAGAAATGTCATAACAAACTCATGTTTAAAACATATCATAACAAACTCGTTTTAACAAATCAGTAACATTCACAGACACTGAACTACCATCGCTGTAAGGTGTTATTTCCATGTTGACGTTGATGACGTCGCGATAACTGCACATATAATACAAATATAAAAAGTTCAACAAAACAAGGTTTTATTTTACATTTGTATTTAAATATAGTTTGAAGTCAACTCCATTGTTTCAGGTATTGTTTTTCACACAGTGTTATATATTTTGATGCTATATAAACATGTTTTCTGTAAAACGAGACATCATATGGACCTGTTCGATTTCGTTACATATTGTTGTTATGTCTATCAAACATGTAGATGTAAATTATGCATAACAATGAACAATGCAATGACCCGTGGCATGCTGGATAGGGTTAGTGACTGAGTGTTACCATGTGAATTGATACTTATCTAGATATGATTTACGGTTGGTACACGCGTTCTTCCCACAAGCAAAGACCACACCAAAAATAAGTTATCGTGCAGTAAAAACGTAATATTTGGAAATTAGAGCTATTATTAAAAACGTCTCAACGTTCGTGAGCCAAGTAAGTTAAATATATAGAAGTGCTCGGACACAATCCGGGTCTTCACATAATGCGGCCTAACGAGCTATCATGTCCTACGCGTGTGAACTACACTGCGATCCCACGGCGTTAACGCGGCGACCATCGGCGACGTCAAGGCGTCCACACAACTTTCTTTGCGTGTATTCAGCAAATCTGCTGCCACAATGACGTTTTCAATGCGACTGCACTACGACAATACAGCGTCTGTGTGTACAGGGATTCTCATTCGGACCATAAAATTGTGAAAACTTATTTTTTTAACAAGCTCGGCGTGATGCCCTAGTCTAAGTATCGTGGGCTGGTAAAAGCAGTCAGGACACCGACGCCATATCGTGGCAGAAGCTTAGGGTCGTCAATTTTTTCAGGCATTATCATTGGTTTAGAAAGGCTAGTGCAATCCAGGAGAGACCTGAATTAACAGGACTCAATGTTAATTGCTTCAGAGAACTACCTCAACTCTTCAATAAATTGATAATATTCTGCACGGATAAGGAAAAGACAGATTAACATACGAGATTTTTTTCAAGGGCGTTTGAATACCTACAGTTTTGGTATAGGTCGATCCGCAACAATATGAGATGTTACCAAATCGATCATCGACGACGGCATTTCATTCACACTAGATTGTAATTGTGTTCTATACGAACCTATGCTATTGCTACCATAGCGTTGGTATTGTGGCTATGCATAGAAACCAAGCAACCTTCTTTCTTCAAGGAACATGCATACAAGTTTCAAAAACATGTGACAATGAACCGAAGGTAAACAAAGTAAGAAAAACAGATATAATGTTGAAACTACACAATACACAAATAACAAATATGTTTAAGCTAAAATGCAATCGGCGTTGAAATAAATGTCAGTGTTGTTTTAAATAAACAAGTACAGGATAAAGATTTGATCCCCGATTATTGCTCACAAGCTATACATACACTAAAATAGCTTGATCACCATTACAAATAGTTAGCTTTATCATAATTATTATCTTAAGTGTTTAACACGTAAAGATAAAGCCATAAAGGTGCAAATGTAAATAAGTCTTAACAAATAGTACAGCGCGACCAACATTTGACGATAAGCGCATGTATTAGAAAAAGCGTTTGTCTGAACACAAGTGTGCTTTATTTATAGACAGAAGCTCTCTCCTCCGAGCTGTTATTAACAGTCGTCATCTAAAATTAATTCATTTCTTTCAATATGAGTTCTTTCAAACTAGTTCTTCACAATTATGAGAGGAAATATAATATGATTCAATTTAATATTATATTGCCCTATTTATTCGAAATATATACCAATTATAATGAATCGTTCTGACAATAACACATGAACAATTTAGTAATTAGCGGATATGACGGTTTCATACAACCTATTACTTCCTACTTCCCAGTCCGTTAATTGATATTAATTTGACACTGCGGTTTTGCATACTTCATAAAATAGTTATTAGTTATAAGAGAAAATCAATAAAATCGTCCAAAAATATTGTAAACCGTTGAAGACAGTTAGCATTTCCTACACGTGGATATTTGCGTATTTCTATTGGAAGTCACATAATTATCGCAAGAATCTAAGTCAACGCCATATTTGAAAACAATGCCGAACAACGAAACAAACATGTGAACCTTTTGGAATTCACATCTTTATAAAGACGCCTCAAAATATCATTTGGACAACAACTATCATACAACATGTCTACGTTTAAATTAAATACATTCTTTAAGTTAATACTGTTCTCAGGGAACAGCTTTCCACAGCACTAATCAGCCAATTACATCAAGCACTGTCACTCTTTTTCCTGAATTGTACAGGCAATAGCTTTGGCACTTGTGCACGGTACTTCCTCTAAGAACATGTACATCCAAATGAAGTATAAGAAATAAAAATCAAAAGAAAGAAAGAATTGCGTAACGTTAAAATGCTCATTCATTACTGCGAAATGTGTAATACAATCTATTTTAACAGAGTGAAATATCATAAATATACCATTTTTTTTATTCCAGGGTTTACGTAAGTTTATCAAATCTCGAATCTAAGGTGTAATAGTAGTTTGCACTCCAACCATGGTCCATATAGACATATAACAACATAGATCTTCAAAATGACTATTCTCCTCTATAAATAAAAACTATTCATTACAGTGTAGTCATATGAATTTTAATATTTGTTATAATTCAATTACTACAAAGTTGTCCTTACGTAAATATAAATAACAAGTTCAGCTGCATACTGACAATAATTACATTTTATGTCCATCGTTGTTTACCACACTATATCAATCAGCATGTAAAATGTAATACATTCCTCAAACATCATTAAATACTTATTAATGTATTGTTTTTTATTGCAGCCGTATTGCTGTAGTAGTTGAATTCTTCACTCAGTTCTTCAATAAATAAACATATACTTTTTTCCACCAACCATAAACATTGTTTATTGTGTTTGTTGTGTATTAAAATATATAGTTAAATATATAACGTGCCTCGCAACAGCGAATACATGCGCACGTATTCACTATTCGTGAGCATGTCAAAGCAATTCGTGCGCACACGAAAGCAATACGCTCGCACGTGTGTTTAATTTTTTCCCATGCCCCTCTTTGCAACCGTACATTTTCCACACATTATAGTAACACATCACTAATTAACAAAGCAAACCTGAACATGCTTATTTTATTCTGTTTTCCTTTTTTTGAATATGCTTACTCTGACTGCATAAACACCAGTTACAAAAAACGGGGTTATTGTGCTCACCACTCATGAAAATGGTGTATATTTCCGAATAAAATGCATATATTACAGTTTCTTGTTAGACGCATCCTAGTGCTTAGTGTTCCTGCAAGGTCAACTATGATGGTACTTGAGTACACCTTTTCACGAACACTGCTGAGAAAAACTTAAATATGACCTTAACTGCACATACAATTAAGCATGTCAATCGTAAACAATCAGGCATTTGCGTAAACAGTTCTAAATAACTTATGATATACGATAAAGCATCTATAGGATTCATACAGATGTTAAATGTATTCATACAGATGTTAAATGGATATAAGTAGATAATCCTGTTCGTAAGGATAATATCTATCTATCTATCTATCTATCTATCTATCTATCTATCTATCTATCTATCTATCTATCTATCTATCTATCTATCTATCTATCTATCTATCTATCTATCTATCTATCTATCTATCTATCTATCTATCTATCTATCTATCTATCTATCTATCTATCTATCTATCTATCTAGCTATCTATCTATCTATCTATCTATCTATCTATCTATCTATCTATCTATCTATCTATCTATCTATCTATCTATCTATCTATCTATCTATCTATCTATCTATCTATCTATCTATCTATCTATCTATCTATCTATCTATCTATCTATCTATCTATCTATCTATCTATCGATCTATCTATCTATCTATCTATCTATCTATCTATCTATCTATCTATCTATCTATCTATCTATCTATCTATCTATCTATCTATCTATCTATCTATCTATCTATCTATCTATCTATCTATCTATCTATCTATCTATCTATCTATCTATCTATCTATCTATCTATCTATCTATCTATCTATCTATCTATCTATCTATCTATCTATCTATCTATCTATCTATCTATCTATCTATCTATCTATCTATCTATCTATCTATCTATCTATCTATCTATCTATCTATCTATCTATCTATCTATCTATCTATCTATCTATCTATCTATCTATCTATCTATCTATCTATCTATCTATCTATCTATCTATCTATCTATCTATCTATCTATCTATCTATCTATCTATCTATCTATCTATCTATCTATCTATCTATCTATCTATCTATCTATCTATCTATCTATCTATCTATCTATCTATCTATCTATCTATATATAGTAGTTTGCACTCCAACCATGGTCCATATAGACATATAACAACATAGATCTTCAAATATATATATATATATATATATATATATATATATATATTCAAATTATAGGACATATTTATGAAATTTTTACAACAACAAATGGAATTATTGCACGAACATATGAAAGTTTGTAACACACAAATATTTTGAAAATTATACAACTAAAATATCAGAATTATACCAAATATATATCAAAATATTTCATACAGATATGAACTTTTAGAACTTATATATTAAAATATCGAACATAAATATGAAATTATACAACATATATTTGTTATGCAATACATATATAGGATTTTTACCATTTGTATATGACTTTATACAACATAAATATGAAACTATACCCCACAAAAATGAAAATATATAACATATATAATCAAATATACCACATAAGTATGGAAACATTGAATTTTGCAACGTTTGACATGCCATAGAACTATATAGGGCCTTGTGTATTTAAAAATAACATCTTACGTGTATCACAGTAAAGTGTTGTTTGATAACCAGGCTCACACGCTCCAGGACATTCTCCAGTCCGCGGATTACATATTCCGGGTTTCTGGCAATGACCGCATTGTCGATTGCAGCCTTCGCCCCAGCTTCCATTTAAGCACGCTGAAAGCAAATAATTTACTTCATAGATTTACATCAATGAACCAGATGCTATACAGTCAAAAATATATTTTTATACAATAATTATGAAGTATCATTTAACAAAGTACACGATTTATTTTGGGATGAAAAGCTTACGTTTCGAAATGCAAGCGAATCTGAATTTTTTTGCGTGAAAGTAATTCAAATTTGGATGTGTTCATGTTCTAAATTATTTCGCATTATACTTAACACGTGTACCAATATTAACATACTTACACACACATATACGTAGTATAATCTATTCGCGGACTTCCTTTTTTATAAAACATCTTAACTACTCAAATATATATTGCCAAAAATCAAAAAAGCGTATTGTCTACAAAAAATAAATTTGATAAAACACTAACAGAACATCTGTATTACATATTGCTTGTTAAAAAACTATGATTGCGTAAATGGTATGCAATACTCTTCTTCAAACACCATGTTAAAGAAAACAATTTCATACAATACGTGTGTTTCACTAGGTCGTGCATTCAAAATCATTGAATGGGTGTTGATATCTTAGGATCTTCGTATAAAAAATCCCAAAATAGTAAGTAATTTTATACAAATATAAATTGAGAAAATTATTTATGAATAATAATTTGTGTTTTGGTTGTTATAAAATAATGATGCTTTATGCGCACTGTACATTGATTAGTGTATTTAAAAATAACATCTTAAGTGTATCACAGAAACGTGTTGTCTGATAACCAGGCTCACATGCCCCAGGACACTTTCCAGTCCGCGGATTACATATCTGGCAACGTCCGCATTGGCGATTGGAGCCTTCGCCCCAGCTTCCATTTAAGCACGTTACAGGCAAATTACATATAACACAGATTTACATATATGAACCATTCAGATACTATGCAGTCAAAAATGTATCTTTATACAATAATTTTCCCCAGCTTTCATTTAAAAACGCTGCAAGCAAATTACATACACGTAGATTTACATCTATGAACCATTCAGATGCTATGCAGTGAAACATGTCTCTTTATTCATGAATGAAGAAGTAAAATACAACAAACAAGATAACACAATTGACTCCAGGATCAACGAGCTTAAGATCCGAAATACACGCGAGTCGTCATATTTAAACATTACTGTAATTTTCAATTAAATGTGTTGATGTTCACACTTGGTTAGCCACGCAAATAACACTAGCAACGCATCTTATATACTGATAAAAGTATGTTTTAACCGAAAAATCAAATCGCATGATTAATGTTTATAAAACATCTTCAATACTGAAATAATTAATACCAAGCAATGAAGCTATGTGTCTAGAAACTTTAAATTGGAAAAACAACAAACAGTGTACCTTTATTATTTTACAATTTCATTGTTACATACTAATGTAGCAGTTATGATTATTTTACATTTAGAAGTCTATTTTTACAATTAAGTCTCCAGTCTAATTTTATCCTGTAACCTGTCTTTTCTAATTTGCTAACCATTTATTCCTCTTGGACTTCATGGTGTTTAGTTACATAAATAGGAGGAGGCCCATACATCTCTTTTTGTTTATGTTGAACCTAATGCATTAAACATTTTATTATTGTAACTTTGTAATTGCGTGTTAGGGTATATAAGCCTGTGCTTTTTATGCAACTTTGCTTTTTCAAAGACGAACACTAAAGGCAGCTCCTACCAACGTTCAAGGAAACAAGTCAGTTAGACATATTTTTTTTTATTGGTTTAGATTCTAGTATTTAGTCAGTCCTATTATTTAAAAAAAATCAGTTAAAACCATCCTGGTTTATAAGTGTATTTTAATATTTATTCAGTTATCCTATCAAATCAGTCAGTTAAAACATATAGTCTGTTGGTGCGTGTTTTAGTGTTTAGTATTTAACTTGTACTTCCAAATAAATTGTGTATAATGGGATTTGTTTTATGTTTTATTACACTACTAGTGTAGTTAACCTGGGATAACATATGGTAAGGGAAAGAAAAATAATAAGCCTGTAACTCTAAAGTTGCGTAAATTGCGAGAAGATTTTCTTACTCAATACACAGTGTTAAAGAAAACAATATCATACAACAAGTACGTTTCACTAGATCGTGCATTCATCAGTTTTGATTTGATGATAATAGCTAAGTATTTTCGTGCATATTAACCAAAATACTAAGTAATTGGAAACACATAATAAATTAAGTAAACTGCTGTTGGAGAATCATTCATGTTTTGATTGTTATAAAATACGGATGCTTTTATTGCAATTTACATGGATTTGTGTATTTAAATGTAACATCTTACGTGCATCACAGAAACGTGTTGTCTGATAACCAGGCTCACACGCTACAGGACACTCTCCAGTCCGCTTATCGCATATTCTGTTTCCCTGGCAACGACTGCATTGGCGATCGCAGCCTTCGCCCCAGCTTCCATTTAAGCACGCTGCAAGCAAATTACATACTAAAATGATGACATCTTAGAACCATTCAGATGTTATGCAGTAATACATATATTTTTTATACAAATAATGAAGTATTCAACAAAGAAAACTATTTAATTTGGGATAAAAAGTGTAGGTTTCAAAATACATGCGAATCTGCAAAAGGTTATTCCAAGTTGTATGTGTTCATGTTCTTAATTATTTCGCAACATACTTAACACGTGTACCAATACTTATATATTTAACACAAATATACTTACATGTAGTAGAATCTTTTCGCGGAATTCCATTTTTTTTATAAAACATCTGATCTACTAAAATATATATTGTCAAAAATCTAAAGAAGCTTATTGTCTACAAAAAAAAGAATTTGATCAGAAAACTAACAGTTCATCTGGATTACATATTGCTTGTTAAAAAACTATGATTGCGTAAATGGTATGCAATACTGTTCTTCAAAAAAAGGTGTTCACGACAATTATTTTATACAATAAGTTTGTTTCACTAGATCGTACATGGGTGTTGATATCTTAAGATCTTCTTATTTAAAATTCCAAAATACTAAGTTATATATATTGACTCAAATATCAATAGAGTCAATTATTTATGAATAATAATTTATATTTTGGTTGTTATAAAATACTGATGCTTTTATCGCAATGTACATGGATTAGTGTATTTAAAAATAACATCTTACGTGTATCACAGAAACGTGTTGTCTCATAACCAGGCTCACACGTCCCAGGACACTCTCCAGTCCGCTTATCACATATTGTGTTTCCCTGGCAACGACCACATTGTCGATTGCAACCATCGCCCCAGCTTCCATTTAAGCATGCTACAAGCAAATTACATATAGCACAGATTTACATATATGAACTTTTTAGATACTATGCAGTCAAAAATGTATCTTTATACAATAATTCTCCCCAGCTTCCATTTAAGAACGCTGCAAACAAATTACAAACTTATCTACACAGATTTACATCTATGAGCCATTCATATGCTATGCAGTTAAACATCTCTCTTTATACATGAATGGTCAAGTATAATACAACAAACAAGATAACACAATTGATTTCATGATTAAAGAGCTTAAGATCCGAAATACAAGCATATCTTCAAATTTAAACATAACTATAATTTTTAATTAAATGTGTTGACGTTCACATTTGGTAAGCCGCTCAAATCACACAAGCAACGCATCTTATATACTGATAAAAGTATTTTTTACCACAAAATTAAATCGCATGATGATTTTTTTATCAAACATCTTAAGCACTTTAAATATTTAATGCCAAGTAATGTAGCTATGTGTCTACAAACTTTAAATTGGAAAAACAAAAAACAGTGTTTCTGCATTATTTTACATTTTCATTGTTAAATGCTAAGATTGCGTTAATGGCGATAAAATGTTCTTACTCAATACAAAGTGTTAAAGAAAACAATATCATACAACGAGTACGTTTCACTAGATCGTTCAGTCATCAGTTTTGATGTGATGTTTTTCGTACATAAAACCAAAATACTAACTAATTGGAAACACATGGTGAATTGAGTAAACTGCTGATGGAGAATCATTCATGTTTCAATTGTTATAAAAATACGGATGCATTTAATACATGCTTCCATTTAAGCACGCTGAAAGCAAATTACATACTAAATAGATAACATCGATGAACCATTCAGATAATATGCAATAAAACATATACTTTATACAATAATTATAAATTAGTATTCAACAAAGAACACAATTTAATTTGGGATAAAAAGTTTACGTTTCGAAATACACACGAATTTGCATATGTGTACTTGAAAGTAATTCCAATTTGGATGTGTTCATGCTCTTAATTATTTCACCACTTACTTAACACGTGTACCAATACTTACATACTTACACACACATAGACTTAGTAAAATCGTTTCGCGGACTTCCTTTTTTATAAATTATCTGAACTACTAAAATATATATTGCAAACAAATAAAACAAAGCTTATTGTCTACAAAAATAGAATTTGATAATAAACTAACAGTACATCTGGATTACATATTGCTAGTTACAAAACTATGATTGCACAAATGGTCTACATTTTGCAATACTGTTCTTAAAACAAATGTGTTAAAGAAAATAAGTTCATACAAAAAGTTTGTTTCACTAGGTCGTGCATTCAAAATCATTTAATAGGTGTTGATATCTTAGGATCTTCGTATAAAAAATCCCAAAATGCTAAGTATTTTTAAACAAATATCAATAGAGTCAATTGTTTATGAATACTAATTTATATTTCGGTTGCTATAAAATATATATTGCTTTAAGCGCACTGTACATGGATAAGTGTATTTAAAAATAACATCTTACGTGTATCAGAATGTCAATAAGATGGTTTGATCGTACGAAAGTAACTGGTGTAGCGTAAATATATTTACTAGTCTTCAAAATGGCGACCAATGCATTTTGTTCGATGTTTTCATCCAAACTTTTGAAAGGTTTGTACATTTACCATACTCATTCTACATTATCCTTACGCGCAGGATGATCTACTAATATCCATTTAAAACGGAATAAATCCTGTTTTTAGAAAACATGCTTCAGTCAGTATTGATAATATATCAATTCAACCAAATATTTTATCATCGAATACTGAATACAAAATGCTACTTTATTGTAAAATGAACATAAGTATTTAATAAACCAAAATGTTGCAGTTTTATTTACTGTCTTTTTTAACAAACATATATTATGCTAAATGTAATATAATCTTCCTATTTGTTTATTGTCTTTTTTAAAATATCATTATTCATATTTTTGCCTTGTTACGTGTTCACAACTTTTGTATAAATAAAACAACAAAGAAAGCAAAAGCATTTAAGTTGAAATGTGTTATTCTCCTGTTGTTTTTCAGACTTGAAAACGCCAAAGATTTGTACATATTTTAAGGTGCGAAGCTGTGTAAGAAACACTTGAACACCAGCGAAAATCAAGGACGGTGTTGTAATGCATCAAGTTAAATATAACAACCGCAGTGACATGCAGTGATTCTGCTTCATTCAGTGGTGTTTCAGGAAAGCTGTTTTCTCTAAAGGAACTACATAAACAAACCATTTTTTGTGCATAATAAAAAAAAAATAAAATATATATCAGTGTTTATTAATGATTTATGTTTCTCAGCCTTTACTGATATTGATTAGATGCATATGAAATATGATTATGCGTGTTGATAAAACATTGGTTTCATAACAAATAACAATATAAAACCAATTTGTGGTCTATTACAATTTATTAAGTTTCCAATATCCTGCCCATATGGATTTCTTGAGTATATCTAAATAAAAACTCCATTCATAATAACATTACTCCATAATGAACACACAATTATTACATGTTAAGTACAATAGAAATTCCGTATTAATTTCATAAAAAAGTACAGCAGTATTGACAAGGTTAAACCGGTCAGTTTATGAATTTGCAAATCTTGCTACACAAACATATAAAACCACCAATCCAAGGGCTTTCCGTGCCACAACGAAAGCGAAAGTAGGCATTTTTAAAGTAAAATTGATGAAAATTACTATATAGCGTACATCGAACGTAAGGATTTGATCATAAAAATGATATCAATTACACTAGATATTTGACATATTAGGGAAAAGCTATGTTAAAAAGTCATCAAATTGGAATGTATACACGATTGTTCCACCACCCTCGTCATCATTCCATCTTCGATAGAGGTTGTGATAAGTGTTTGGACCTGCGGAATACTGTGACCTGTAGCTGGATATATGCTTCAACTCATGGACCACTTCTTTTTATGCACAAATGTGTTTACGGGTTTTAATTATAGATTTCCTATCCTGTTTTGTGAATGTCGATCATCCATTTTCTTGTTTTTGACAGAGAGGCAGCCAAGAATGAACAGAGAGGCAGAATTTTGACAGAAAGGCCAACGATATGCATCTTCACCGTGAAATTGACAAAATTAAAAAAAAAGTTTCAGATTCGCAAATTTTCGTTTTAATTATGATATTTGTGAGGAAACAGTAATACTGAACATTTACAATGCTCTAAAATAGCCATTATATGCATATTTTCACCATTTTAAAACCTGAAAATTATAAAGCGTTTCAACGCGAAACGATTGAATAATTTTGAGAGTTCTGTTGTTGTTGTTGTTATATTTTGTGAAACTACGAGGATTGCTTATATAAAGTATAAAAAACATCGTTCATTGTATGAGCAAGGATGGCCGAGTGGTCTACGTGGGAGACTTTTTACTCCACGACTTCAGGATCAGTGGTTCGAGCCCTGTTGAATGTTACTTTTGTTTTTAATTTTTAAATTTTATTCTTGAGTTTTTTTCTGGAACTTTTTTAATCCAATGTTTAAACTTATCAATATAAAGCATTTAACGACAAACTTACATGCCAAGATCTGTGAAAATGCCCCTTTAATGGCTTGAATAATATGTCAGAGTATAAATAGTTTGCTCGTTGAACAGATAATTTGCATAATCATATATATATATATAAATATATTTTTTTGGTAAAATATATGATTATGATAAACCGTAGATGAGCATGTGTAAACAAAGTTACAAAATATGAGTAAAAAACGAACAAAATATGCTGATGAACTAAGCTTTGGACGGAAATGCAAAACTTTCCATGCTTGATTATCACATCATAAAAATCATGTCCGGTAACAAATGTTTTCTAGGCTAGTACTCTTCGGAGTACATTGACATAATTATGACTGTAATCAGACTCTTTCAGTCATTCGCTGTTCTACGTTGTGGTGCGCAAGAGAAGGCCTGTCTGATATGCTGAATCGTTAAGGTGTAATAGTAGTTTGCACTCCAACCATGGTCCATATCGACATATAACAACATAGATTTTCAAATTGACAATTCTCCTCTATAAATAAAAACTATTCATTACAGTGTAGTCATATGAATTTTAATATTTGTTATAATTCAATTACTACAAAGTTGTCCTTACGCAAATATAAATAACAAGTTCAGCTGTATAGTGACAATAATTACATTTTATGTCCATCGATGTTTACCCCCCAATATCAACCAGCATGTAAAATGTAATACATTCCTCAAACGTCATTAAATACTTATTAATGTATTGTTTTTTATTACAGCCGTATTGCTGCACTAGTTGAATTCTTCTATAATGTGTAATAATGATAAAAAGCAACTGTTTTACAGGCTGGGTATGACAAAGCATTGTTACATATAGCCACCGAATACGTATTATAAGGGAATGAAAGAAGTATGTGCTTTTCAAGTGATTTATAGTCATACCCTGATCACAGTTGTTGCCTTGCCAGCCCGGTTAGCATGTGCACGAGTACGCGTTCTGAAGATTATTGCACGTGGCGCCGTTCTTACATGGGGCAGGCACGCATTCGTTGATATCAAAATGATTTAAACCAGCAACATTAATGTCTCAAATAATCAGCGTGATTAAATTATTAGTTCAGAACACGCTGTATTGACACAGACACAAAACTAGTTCAGTGTAATGATTATAGTATTTTTACTAAACATATATATATATATATATAGTGTGTGTATGTGTATGTGTGTAATTACACCTACCCTGATCACAGTTTTGTCCCTTCCAGCCCGGTGAACACTGGCACGAATACCGGTTCTTAAGATTGTTGCACGTCGCACCGTACTTACAAGGGTTTGGGGCACATTCGTCGATATCTTTAAGATACATATGTATATTAATATTATAAATATATTGTGTATGTTTATAAATTTAGTAAATGCGAAGACTGTTTGAATAATGATGTTAAAATAAAAAAATGTTCAATGTTCTTATTTAACATATGACCGGTAAAAAGCTTATACTTTTAACAAGTTAAACAAGTTAAATAAACGATGACGTTAATGTTCGGAGAAGATCAGACACTTTCAAATGCGTGACGTTGTTACGGACTGACACGTGTATTATTAACATACCCTGTTCACAGTTTTTTCCCTTCCAGCCAGGTACACACGTGCATGAGTACGCATTCGGGAGGTTGCTGCACGTGGCGCCGTTCTTACACAGAGCGGGCGAGCATTCGTTAATATCTGAAGTAACGTTTATATTAGATTCATTTTATTGGTAAATTACGCTTATATTATATTTAACTTATTGGAAAAAGCGCTTTAATATTAAATTTAGCAATAACTGTCTTAACGAAGTGTTCGTTTTGAACATGTGCAACAATGTGACGACTTTGAGAGTAAAACGAAGTCTGTGCATTTGTGGTGACTATACACTATTTACAAAAACGATAGGACCATTTTTAAACGAATTTATGAAGTTGTCAAATGGGAATACAATTTGTTACGCGATTGATTTGTATGATAATGTGTAATAATGATAACAAGCAACTGTTTTACAGGCTGGGTATGACAAAGCATTGTTACATATAGCCACCGAATACGTATTATAAGGGAATGAAAGAAGTATGTGCTTTTCAAGTGATTTATAGTCATACCCTGATCACAGTTGTTGCCTTGCCAGCCCGGTGAGCATGTGCACGAGTACGCGTTCTGAAGATTATTGCACGTGGCGCCGTTCTCACATGGGGCAGGTTCGCATTCGTTGATATCTAAATGATTAAAACAACCAACATTAATGTCTCAAATAATCAGCGTGGTCAAATTATTAGTTCAGAACATGCTGTATTAACACAGACACAAAACTAGTTCAGTGTAATGATTATAGTATCTTTACTAAAGATATATATATATATATAGTGTGTGTATGTGTATGTGTGTAATTACACCTACCCTGATCACAGTTTTGTCCCTTCCAGCCCGGTGAACACTGGCACGAATACTGGTTCTTAAGATTGTTGCACGTCGCACCGTACTTACAAGGGTTTGGGGCACATTCGTCGATATCTTTAAGATACATATGTATATTAATATTATAAATATATTGTGTATGTTTATAAATTTAGTAAATGCGAAGACTGTTTGAATAATGAAGTTAAAATAAAAAAATGTTCAATGTTCGTATTTAACATATGACCGGTAAAAAGCTTATACTTTTAACAAGTTAAACAAGTTAAATAAACGATGACGTTAATGTTCGGAGAAGATCAGACACTTTCAAATGCGTGACGTTGTTACGGACTGACACGTGTATTATTAACATACCCTGTTCACAATTTTTTCCCTTCCAGCCAGGTACACACGTGCATGAGTACGCATTCGGGAGGTTGCTGCACGTGGCGCCGTTCTTACACGGAGCGGGCGAGCATTCGTTAATATCTGAAGTAACGTTTATATTATATTCTTTTATTGGGAAATAACGCTTATATTATATTTAACTTATTGGACAAAGCGCTTTAATAATAAATTTAGCAATAACTGTCTTAACGCAGTGTTCGTTTTGAACATGTGCAACAAAGTGACGACTTTGAGAGTAAAACGTAGTCTATGCATTTGTGGTGACTATACACTATTTACAAAAACGACAGGACCATGTTTAAACGAATTTATGAAGTTGTCAAACGGGAATACAATTCGTTACGCGATTGATTTGTTTGACAATGGGTAATAATGATAACAAGCAACTGTTTTACAGGCTGGGTATGACATAGCAGTGTTACATATAGCCACCGAATACGTATTTAAAGGGAATGAAAGAAGTATGTGCTTTTCAAGTGATTTATAGTCATACCCTGTTCACAGTTGTTGCCTTGCCAGCCCGGTGAGCATGTGCACGAGTACGCGTTCTGAAGATTATTGCACGTGGCGCCGTTCTTACATGGGGCAGGTGCGCATTCGTTGATATCTAAATGAGTAAAACAACCAACATTAATGTCTCAAATAATCAGCGTGGTCAAATCACTAGTTCAGAACAAGCTGTATTGACACAGATGAATCGATGTGTATATCGTCGCCTTGTTAGCGTTAAATTGAACTAGCAACATCACACCGCTAATCCGGCAGAATACGACATACTTTCGGACGTGGGGTATATAGTAAATGATAAATGGATTTTTTGTTGGTTCCTCAATCAAGAATCTCAATGATACAGGTCTGGTTTCAAGGTTACAGTTTCCTCAATATTTTTGGTGTTCAATGATATGCCCTATATAAAAGGGAACGTAATTGAATTGAATTGAAGACACAATTCTCTATATGGGCACTTGCAATTACTTAATTTTTGAATACTTGTAAACACTAAAGTGATACTAAATTTGTATTAATTTAGAGCATGGTATGCACCGTGTATATGGTAAAACAAATCCACAATTTGCTACATTTCTTCTGTTCTTTTACACGAATCAATTCCGGTTCGATATTGTTCGTGGCAAGCAATAGTTTAACGTTTAAACATTTTCATAAAATAAGTTCGACTATCCTTTATTAGACTAGCAATAACAACGAAATATTTTACATGTATACATGTGTTTGTTATAATCCTTCTCTTAGAAATACCTCAGTTATGTTCGACATATAAAGTCATGTTTTGTTATTTTTTGGCGCCATATCAATTGAATCATTATGCTCATTGTGGATGCATTTATATATTTCTGACTACTTTCCAGTTAACTATCGCACAAAAGCAGAAAAACTTAGACCTAACATTTATAACAACAAGAGATGTGTTTGTCAGAAACACTATGCCCCTGACTGTGCCGCTTTGATTTATTTATTGTTTTTATCATTTGGCAGATACAGATAATTTTTACAAGGGAAGTAATATTTTTTAAAGGGATATAATAAAAATATTACTTCCCTTGTAAAATGATCTGTACCTGCCTAATGATAAATATAAATTATCTCCCTTTAAAGCTTGTTACTTCCCTTTGATTTTTTTTAACCTTTGACCTTGAAGGATGACCTTGACCTTGCACCCCTTAAAATGTGCAGCTCTATGAGATACACATGCATGCCAAATTTCAAGTTTCTATCTTCAATATTGCAAAAGTTATGACCAATGTAAAAGTTTTCAGACGGACGGACATACAGACAGACAGACAGACAGACAGACAGACAGACAGACAGACAGACAGACAGACAGACAGACAGACAGACAGACAGACAGACAGACAGACAGACAGACAGACAGACAGACAGACAGACAGACAGACAGACGGACAGACGGACGGACGGACTGACGGACAGTTCAACTGCTATATGCCACCCTACCGGGGGCATAAAACTGATAGCGTTCAATTTAGTTTTACATTGAAATGCATATACATGTATTAAACGAGTTTTGGGACAGAACAATTTCAGTAAGGTATTTTCAGTAAATAGAACATGTTTGTACCAATATGCGGTTAATTAAACAATTAAGTATATTTAAACTAGCTCCAATGCAAAAAACAACAACAACATTATTATTATTATTATTTTTATTATTATTATTTTTATTATTATTATTATATATTAAAACTTATAATAATAATAATTATCATCATTATCATTTATTATTATTATTAGCATTATTATTATTATTATTATTATTATTATTATCGTTATTATTATTATCCTGATTTTTATTATTTTCGCATTAAGAAACTTTTATCCGACTTAAGAAATTGTAAAAAATTGGAAAAAAAATCCCATGGGAAAAATATTATCCCATGTTGTTGTTTTTTAAACACGATTAAACAAATTAAAATCGCGTTAATAATTCATCATTTGGTGAAATATAGTGTTTCTGGAAGTTTCATGAATTAACCTCTCAAAATGAGAAAAAAATTCCATGGGAATTTTTTAACATAAAAAATGATTTTTTTTTCTATCAAAGAAAATTGAACGAAAATGATCGCAAATGCATTTACAGTGCTTAAAATCGATAACTAAGCATAAACAAACGTATTAATTGTTTTCGAAATGGAAAAAAGAAAAAATCCCGTGGGACAAAAACGAATCCCATGGGAAAATGCAAAAAATCCCATGGAAAGACCATTTTGCGAATAATTTCATAGTGAAAAAACGCATTTTTTAATCAAAAATAATCAATTATTAATCAAAAATAAGACTTTTATCGCATGATTTATCTCAAAGAAGCAAATCTTAGAATTAGGGTACTTGAAATTGCGAAATTTCTGTTTCGCAAAGTTTTTCCGGTGGCCGTTTAATTCTAATAGAATGAGGGAGCATTGAACTCGAGATCTCACGATAGCAAGGAGGACACCATATGCTCATTTTCACAACGTCCTTCATTACATTTTACCAACATCTTAATAAAAAGTATATCAGATATTCTGAGCTTTTCCGAATTCCTTTATATAATCAGAATATTTAATTTTCTGCTTTAACATTCATTATATCGGTATTTTCATTAGACATACACTGTCGTTATAATATATTATCAATGTCAAAAACGCAGAATGATTAACTCTGTTTGCATTTCAGTATCCTGTTTAAATTGGAATAAGGTTCGCATTATGTTTGATTTATTATGTATCGGTCAATTAGCAACTCTATAGTGTTGAATTTAATTATGTTTGACAATCGAAATGTAACATGAAAATGGGATTTAGATATCTGGTTGATTAATGCGTCACCATTCCGTAATTTAAACGAACTTATTTGAAAAATCTTTGAGTGATGACAGATGCGCTCTTAACCAAGGGATTTGTTATTGCTCGATACTCACGGACTTGTTATGCTTACCACCTTTTCCAAACGTTTAAGATCTGTAAATGCATGAAAATGTTAGGATGAAACTACAAAGGTTCCGTTCAAATATTTGACATTTGCGTATGACCTTGAACTTGGACCTGGTTATTGTTAGCAGCATGTTTCTTTACTGCATAACACTTGTGTTACCATATTGTTAAGTCAGACCTAAAAAACGACCACATCGCATTGTGTGAAAGCATATAAATAGCATATAATGGCAACAGTTGACCTCGAATTGGTACATATAGCTTCAATAAAGATATTTATTTATATCACGTGTCGTCCAAGAAGTTCCTTATAGATTTTCTTTTATGCCAGGTGATTTAAAATTTCTTAAACAATATTATATGGGTTGACATTTATCTCGATCGCCAGGAAATGAGTCTTGTGTGATCTGTCAATTCATTGAAAATGTACTGATGTAACAAAACGTGTTTCGTTCAATTGTTTGTTATTTAAGTGTGATCTGGAACTTGGACCGGGTAAACATTGCTACCCGTTACCTAAATGAATAACACGTGTGCTGTAATATCGTTGATGCAACCTTTAGAAACGAATAAATCGAATTATTTAACAGAATATTAATCTTACACTTACACTTGACCTCGAAATGTTTCATAGACCTTGAATCAAAACTTTGCTTTATTCTATGTGAAACACCAGATGTTCCTTAAAGATTTGTACTTATACCATAAGATTTAGAAATTCTTAAACATATATTATGGGTTGGACCTTTTAGTGCGGCATTTATTCCAAGCATCATAAAAAGAATATTGTATAACGAACAGTGTATTATGCAAAAGTTTAGAACTGTGTAATCAATATTGCGAGTGTGATGTTAAGAAATTGTTAAACCAACATTGTGGGTTTGACCTATAAGTGCGACATTTTTTCCAAGCATCAGAAAATAAGTATTGGATGCCGAGCAGTGTATTATGCATAAATATAAAACTGTGTAATCATTTGCGATTGTGATGTTACCGTTTTGGCATTTATCTCCTGTCCAGCCCGGGAGGCAGTCGCACGTGTACGCGTTCCGGTGGTTTTTGCACGTCGCACCGTTTTTGCAAGGGGATGATTCACACTTGTCCACTTCTGGAAAATTAAAAAAACACACAGCATAACAAAATATTCTTACTTTGCATCTGTATTGTTTTCTAGAAACATTCTTTTGTACATCGTTGTGATCATAGTAACAAGTATCAGTATCAGGAACATCCGTTCTCTACATACTGTTCGGCAACGTCAAGGCATACATTTTATGATGCAACCCAATGTGATCTTGACCTTTCACCTATTAGCTGTAAAATCAATAGGCGTTAGTCCCTTCTTTCAAAGTAACAATGTGCTCTACCACTTGATATCGTTGAAATGACCTACACACCGACCGACCGAAAGGTACACAGCAAAGTACAACACCCTTTTCCAATGGAACATCTTGTTTTAACGTGTTCTTGCCGTGTTATAAAAATATGGAAAGTGGGATCACGATGCGGGCTTGTGAGGTTATGATTCTTAAGTGTGAGAATACGATTTTATATCTGGAAATGACGAAGTGACAATGCGCGAATACGATACGAAATCGCGAGATAATTTCTTAACCATGCAATTTATGTTTCGAGCTTTCGATATAAATGGGTAAGAAGCCGAAAGTACGATGCAAGAACAGGAGATAACGAGTCAAGATCAAAATATCAATTTTGCATCGTGTTTTAACAATCTCGCACAGTGATTTCGGGTACTGGCGTCCCGATTCTGCGATTTTGCTCTTTCACATATTATTCCCGTGCTATAATTCACAGGGCGACAATGCGCAGTAGCGAGAGGTCCGAACTGAACACAGTAACGCAAAGATTCGAACAGTATTACGTGACATTTTAGGCTGAATATATAACATATTGCGAAGCGGTAAAAATAGGATGCCATTGAAGATGGTATTGCCCATGTATATTTTGAAATGCCAAACACTTCAATATTTTATCCTGTCACTGTGAACAACAATCAAATTATACAGTAGTACGTTCAAACCCTGAAAAACGCGTTCTTAAGTAGAAAGTCGTCATTGCTTTAAACTGAAGATAACGTGTAATCACTTATTGTTTTACCTATTTATTAATACGACCGCAATTCTTTCCTTGTGAGCGAATTCTTTTATATTATGATTTTGATAGTTGTTGTTTACTTACTTGCTGTATTTTCTGTTACAAATGTGAATAAATATGTTACCAAGCAACAAATCGGCTAGTATAATTGCAGTTAAGTTTAGTTATGGTTCCAAACATCAAATATCGGGGGGGGGAGAATTATTCATAATCATTGATTTAGCTTGTTAACTCTGCGCTAGACACAATCCAACTTTGTGATGGCAATCGTTTGAAAAAACGATAATTATTTACCTACTGTTCTCTATATTGTTGCCTGTCATTCGAAATGTAGCATTGAGGTTCTATAAGAGATCTGATTTTTAATGCGTTACCATGTCGTAGCTTATAGCAAATTATTTTTAAATCCGTCACTGCGGGAGATGCGCTCTTGACCTAGGATCATGTAATTGCTCGTTACACTCTGACGTGTTGCGCTTGACATTGTTCCTGAACGTTTCAGAACTGTCAATGCTTTGAAAACGAATGGCTGATACCAAAAACTATAGTTTGTCCTTCAAAATTTAACATTGAAGTTGTTTTTAGAAATCTTGTTCTTTACTGCGTTACCATGTAACTTACACCAAATTATTTGAAAATCTTTCAGTACGGGAAAATGCGCTCTTGACTTAGGGTCTTGTTATTGAACGATACACACTGAATACTTAACACTGTATCAAAAAGTTTTAGATCTGTAAATGCAATGAAAATGTATGGATGAACCAAAAAACGGTTGCGTTCGAATATTTGACAACTGAGCGTGATCAAATTCGTTACTAAGAGTGGAACATTTCCATAAATCATAACATAATGTTTATATAAAGCTTAATAAAGTATTACATCGGAATTTGTAACAATATTTAAATCTTATACTAACAGTTGTCCTCGAAATGTAACATAGACCTTGAATTTCGACATTCCTTTATTCCAGGTGACGCACCAGACGTCACTTCAAGATTAACACTTATGTCAAATTAGACATTTCTGTTATAAATACTATGGATTTGACCTTTTAGAGCGACATGTATCTTAATCATAAGGAAATGCTTCTTGTATACCGAGCTTTATATCATGCATACAAATAAAACAAATAAAACTGCGTCATCTTTTGCGATTGTGAAGCTTCGTGGTAGTTATATCCTGTCCACCACGAACGCATATTTTTACTTGGCACGTGCATTGTTTTCTAGAAACACTTTCTTTTACACTTTTCAACTTACCGTCCCCTAAACAGTATAGCGAAATATATAACTCCAGAAACTCCATTAGGTGGTATGAGTTAAATTCTTGTTTTTATCTACCGGTAATACTTTTATAACATACAACCAAATATAAATATTAATTGATTAAAAACTGTAAACACCGCATAGGTCATTGTTAACCATAACATGTTTAAACCGGACTAAGGGTACGCCGAACCGCATCCCTTTCCCAAAATTTATCAGAAATAAAAAACTCGTCGTAAACGATTTAATTCAAATTATCAAATATCTGATAATGAACATACGATTATAATTTTATACGATGCATGTGTGGCAAGTATGGTTAGCATCTCTTTTTTGGTTAAGATTTAAAATAGAACAGAATCGAAAGTAAATACGTGTAGATATTTTGTGTTAATGTTTATTAATGTTTTGCGATTTATGTTGATTTTAGTTGAGCTAAGTCTATGATTCACCATGCCTTTGAGCGGTTAAAAGTTCTGTTCTGTTTTGATTAAATTTACCATGCCTTGTAAAGCAAAAAACTAAAGCGATCTCGACATCGATGCATGATCGCGATATTAATTTGTATTTTCTCGCAATTTCACCATCATCATCATCATCATCATCATCATCATCATCATCATCATCATCATCATCATCATCATCATCATCATCATCATCATCATAATCATCATCATCATCATCATCATCATCATCATCATCATCATCATCATCATCATCATCATCATCATCATCATTATCATAATCATCATTATCATCATCATCACCACAACCGCATCCTCTACTACATTGCTACCATCACTATTATCATCGTCACCATATTACCAACAACATCTTCATCACCAGCAGAATTATCATCCTTACGAAAATTATCTGCATCGTATCCATCATCACCATTATTTTGGAAACCAAGACATAAACGTTATTTCCGTATTTTTAAACTGACAACAAAATGAAAACACAATCTTACTCCTATCTTTATTTATACGACACATTTATTCTATAACATAGTACACTCTATTAAAATACGTTTGCTTGTTTAAAGTGTACATTTCCTACATGTTGAAAAAGACCAATATTCAGAAATTAATGGGGTATTGATAAAGACTGATTTCCTTAATAGTGTATAAGGAGTTCTTTATCAACTCAATTAATGAAAGTTGATAGTGACAAATGTTTGTATAAATAATTCAAGATTTTGTATTAGAGAGAGTCGAGTTTGGTTAGCCGTCACGACTGGACGGAGGTGCTCGGCTCATAGATATTTTACAATGCGAACTATACGATCACAATAATAAAGAATGTTTTAACCATGAATTGGGTTGTCATTCTATCGACTACGTGATAGAAGTTAATTTGGTGCCGTTTGCAGGATATTAAAAATTCGGTAAGTTCTATTTGGTTATTTCTTGAATCCACGCTCAAAAAAAAATAATAAAATAAAATAATTAATTAAACATGAATAAAATAGAGTAACAGAGAAAATATAGACCATGGCAGAAGGTACAGACCCTTTAACAGTGTTTGATAATTTAAGGCGAGAATTAATTAATGTTTCCAATGCTTTAACAACTCAGGGCATTTCACATACGGTTCCTAAATTTTATGGAAACCGTCAACAGTATAGGGAATGGATAAAATCCATTGAGAAATTTGCTATGTTGATGAATATTACTGATGATAGAAAGAAATTCATTGCATATCAAAGTGCATCGGGTGCAGTGTCTGGTTTTATTGAAAGGTATATTCAGGATAATCCTGATAATACTTGGGGTCAGTTTAAACAAGATTTAGCAATAAGGTTCTCAGACGTGACAGATCCGCATTTCGCACTGTCGCTCCTTAGGAAAATAAGGCAAGGTAGACATGAAGATATTCAGTCATACGCAGAGAGAATTATGTCTTTAGGAAAAGAAGCATATGGCGTGGGAAACGCTGATACTGAGAGACAATTGATAGACAATTTCACAGATGGTTTAAATGATAATTCTCTGAAATTAAAAATATTAAGGGAAAGGCCCGCAACCTTACAAATTGCAATTAATAGAGCTTCCTAACATATTGACTGGTAATGAATCCATTCCGTTGACAAGAAATGAAATACGGCCAAGAACGACTTCAAATGTTCGAAACCAAAATGATGTGGTGTCGCCCCAAGAGGCGGATGACAATGTTGTCATTGAAGAAGGTCGTTCTCCTTCAACACCCAAAGTATCATGGCTCAGGAAATGAAGAACAATTGTATATGTTTGTATACAAGAATTTAGATATTGTAAATAGACTATTGATATGTGAAGTCCTGTTTATCATCCTAAAGATGTTAGATAGGTGAAGATTATTATTATTTGTTTTATTACATTGTACAAAAGTCCATCTGTCTATTCTCAAAGTAGCAGTTGGTGAAGATGTACAAATAGATTTTAAAAATTAAGTCCAGCTATCTATTCTCAAAATAATAGTTGGTGAAGATGTTTTATCAATAAAGAAGTTCATTTACTTCCAGATGTTACATTAATGTGTATACATGTAAAACAATATACATGTAACAGTCAACAAGATATAGGATTACACCAGGTTTCCAAACGTTACATTAATGGATATAACCGTTAATGATTCGTCGGATTACACCGGGGTGGATGACGGACGACACATGATGGTGGACACTCAAGTTCCAATATGACATCGATGAACTGTCATGGTGACGAGATGTTTGGGGTCATCCGTGTTCACTTGTGACATTTAAAAATACATGTTTTACATTTTCTTATATTGACTTTATTACAATGTATTTGGTTCTGTTTTGAAACCAAAGTATCAATGATGTGTTTTTTTTCGTTATTCTTATGATGTGTTTTGTTTTGAACTATTTGGTACATATATATGTTTGCAGTGTGTTTGTTTATTATGTTTGCAGTGAAGTGAAACTGTTGATGTTTTTGTAAATAAGTTGATTTACAAGAAATACTGTTAGTAAGCAATTATATTAATTAATTGAAATAACATATTTAAATTAATTATCTTGTTAGGGGAGGTATATAACATAGTACACTCTATTAAAATACGTTTGCTTGTTTAAAGTGTACATTTCCTACATGTTGAAAAAGACCAATATTCAGAAATTAATGGGGTATTGATAAAGACTGATTTCCTTAATAGTGTATAAGGAGTTCTTTATCAACTCAATTAATGAAAGTTGATAGTGACAAATGTTTTGTATAAATAATTCAAGATTTTGTATTAGAGAGAGTCGAGTTTGGTTAGCCGTCACGACTGGACGGAGGTGCTCGGCTCATAGATATTTTACAATGCGAACTATACGATTACAATAATAAAGAATGTTTTAACCATGAATTGGGTTGTCATTCTATCGACTATGTGATAATTCAAACGATATTACTCTTACATAAAAGTAAACACACGGATTATTCTACCAGGCATTTTTTGACATTTCATGTTGAGAAATACACTACGAAAATAAGATATAGTAATGAAGCTAATTGCTCAGATACGTGCGGCTCCCACACATCATGGGCATTTCAGTTCAAGTATTTCTTTTCACCTACTGAAATAAGTTTTTTCACCACTTTTCTAGCCAATAAGTTGTCTTCTTTTTTGAAATTGCAATCGATTTATTTTTTATTATTATCGAAGAAGGCTGTCAAAGACTCTTGCAATCTAAGGACTCACTTTTTTCATTGGAACATTTTGTACAAAGCATTTATTACAAATAATGGAGCACCAGTTTGCAATTTAAATTATATGTATACCTTCCTTCTCCTCTTTGATTCGCATTAATTACACAAAAATATATTTTATTGTTATTCTAAAATACTTAAGTTTTAATTAATATTTCCTGAACAATTCATATAAAACAAGGCATCTCATGGACAGAAACTATAAACTGAAAGACACGATATGAACTATGCAAAAACGTAATCAAGCGATTTTGAAAATTTGCAGTTTGCAGTAGTGACTTCAGTAATGTAAATGAAGATTCCTTCGAAAAGGAAAGAACAAGACCTTAACATATAAAATATTTTTTCTATGAAAAGGAAAAAAAACGTTAGAAGGGAAGATGCAATCTTGATAATAAAACCTGCGATGAAATGAAGCATGATTGGTTTTCGACGAGATATGGTATTTTTAGTTGCAAAAATGGTACAAATTCTTGCTGTTTCTCTTTTATCTAAATCCGCAGTTACACGATTGTAACCAAATCAATGAAGCTATACATGTTATATGTGTAAATTTAAAAACCTATTACCGATCGGGGCCACTGTTTTTGTTTAAGTTCAGGTTTCGCTTTCAACTATTTATCCTGAAATGATCGGTTGTGTTTTAACATAAATTTTGGATTCAGTTAAAATAAGCAAATGATGAAAGCATTATATATTTGTATCAATTCAACTCGATACACGCGATTTGTAAATAGTGAATAATAGCTTATTCGGGATTCATAGATTAAACAAAATAACCCTTAGTTATTCTGTGGGAATTTAGAATTGTGGCAGAATACTTGAATTTATTCCGGTGTAAAATAGTTTTTGTTTGTTTCATGGATTTTGTAAAAACTCAAAAACTCATTTACATTTAAATAGTCCTCGATTAATAAGTTTGATTTATACAACTATTACCAAAATTCGCAATTTTATTCATTTATTTATTTCATCTTTACGACTCGAAAGTTCGCGTATGGACCACTCGATTGCATTTATTCTACTTTCTACACAGATTCAATATGAAATGACTAGTGTAATATTTGCGATGACTGGAGAGTAATGAATATATAATAATAAGCTCGTTAACTTTCAATGGACCACTTACTGAGAAAGCAAATGGGAAACTATATTTACAACCACGTGTACACAAGCGAGCGATCTCTTGTCACATATTGTATTTTCAGCGCAGTTTTCACATTTTTGTTTACAGTCTATACCAAGCCCTCCTATTTTTGTATACTATTGATCGAACTGTAAAGTATTCAATATATTATGGTGTCCGAGAATTCGCGCTACCGATAACAGTAACCCTCCAGCATTGTACTTAGCGCAAGATATATTTATATTTCGACACAGTTCTTCATTTTGCAAGAAACCTCTTTAATATCATAGTAAATTACTTTAATTATATTAAGCTGTTTTCGCGGTCAATAAAACTGCTGCCATTGTACATTTTTACATGTAAAAAGTGGCCACTTTAAAATGTATTTAGCATGTTACCATATTGCTATTGTTGTAACAGCTCTCTATAATCGAATTAGGAAGGATGCGAGGTATTAAGTTAACGATATGGCTATATCCATTTATATTGAACTCTGTATATTAAAGAATATAACATCTTACGTTTATTACATAATGGCGAGTTCGTATAGCAAGGTTCACACACCCCAGGGCAATGTCCAGTACTTGAATCACAAGGTACGCCTTCCGCACAATGACGTAGTCGAGATACATCTCAACGCTTTTTTAAATGTAGCAATATGCTTATGTTCATATTTTTATCTTCGAAACATACTCGTTATTTATCACATGCCATACAATGTTTCCTATGTAATATAACCGAGTGTCCGTTATTATAACTATACTTTTGTCATTTTAAAAAGTGAAATTTCCCCTTTGCGACTCTTTTTAAAATTACATTGTACCTTACAGGAATAATAAGTACATTATTTAAACAAAAAATATATTAGTTCAGATCCATTGGTCAGGATTAAATGTAGAATTTCAAACGGGAAAGAATGAAGAGAGTATGTAAATTTCTTTGAAAAGAACATTAATGCAATATCAGTTTAGAAATAAGACCTTGCAAATGTTTTTATCGGTAGGAAATAGAAAACCATTCTATTCATGATGACGAAACAATGATGCATAAATGAAATGTTACATATATGGTGGATAGATGTTTTCAATTTTTGTAGTATGTCATTTAATATCTTAACTTGACAGTCAAAGCATCGGATTTCAAAGCTTAAGTACAATGGCAACTGGACGAAAGAAAAAGCGCTTAAATCAGGATTTAAACCTGAAATTGCTGCACCACAATGAAAACAATTGAACAGCTTGGCTATTCTGGTTATGTGTGTAAGAAATCTTTGACAAACATGTTGTCAACAATTATTAAAAGACACACACATTTACACTACTTCAAATTAATATAACCTAAGTTTGGCAAGCTCTTTACTATTCTTAAGCTGAAACCAATTGATTACATTAATATTTCGCTTCTATGTTAAATATTTTATTTGTAGATATATTGTCAGTTGAGAAAATAATGTTTTCTTAAACAAATTCGATGTGTGTAAAACAATTACCAGTATTATTTTCTATATAATTTGATTACATTTCGGATAGAAATAAAAATACTTCCATTCAATTAATATCACTAATAAGAGGAAATGCGACTTACCTCCAAATACTAGTGTCAAGTTTCTGCCTGAAAACATTATAAAACACCAATGCAATGAAAAACGCATACATAACCTGATCAATTCCTAATAGTTAAAGTTACATGTTCTACCATGCGTTTGCTACACTGATAACTGGGTATAAATAGATCCTACAAAAATAAGTGTGCAACGCGTTACAGAGTTTAAGAATTATATATTAACCTTCAAACAAATATCTTTAAAGCCACAAACCATCAAATTGAGGTAAGCTGTTGACTATATATAATGTGTGCCTGTACGTAACAAGACCTGTAGTTTTGGCGAAATACTATCTACATACGTTGCGCTAATCTTCCAAATAATAGCGATGTTTAAAAATTATAATCTTGCCGTATTTTAAGAGCACGTGACTTAATAGCTATTTAATAAAGTAAGCTCAGTCTGTTTTATAATTAATTGGGAATCCCTGGAATTTAACCACGCTTAAGGCAGTCATATTCGCTTGGATTTTTATGTTGTATTAGTTGTTTCAATCAAAATATATGTGAAAATATACCTTTACTGATATACACGTCGCACAGCACAAGCTGTGTATGGTTTCTCTGCAGCTCAATGCGGATAGTGTTTCCTACCACGGGCTGGTTACAGAACACACCCAAGACGGCTCGATTATCTCTGGTTCGTGGAATACGGGAGTCATCAACTGGAGTCTCGTAACAAGTAATGTCATTTGACCACTCGTTTATATTGGTCCAGTTAGAAACGTTCGCAACACTTACTCGATAGTGTGACATGAATGCTGCAATACAAAAAATAGAAATCAAAGCGCTGTCGTCGCTGAAGGCCTGGGGCTAGGTTTAGTGTGACGTAAAATGCATTTATGATGTTTTGTCCGAATTTCTGCCTTTGTCCGACTATATACGGATTGACCCTAGCGGTTGAGTGCAGAAGCTCAGAGACTGCAAGAAAAGACAATAGTTGTATATATACTACAGTGTACATAGACGGTGGAGGACAACACGATACTGGTTGTGGGAACGATAACCTTTTGTTCAACTCTACAGATCTCGTAGAGGTTCGTCTACATTGGCGGTGAAGATATACAACAACAACATGGCCGCAAAAAAACTGTTATTGTTGGCGTAAAATAAATACCTTTCAATAGCCTAAAATAGTTTTCTATTACATAATTAACAGATCAGGAAAACACTCATACTTCCTTTGTAATGTGTATACAAAAGAAAATCCACTTAAGCCATAGTCTCACTTTTGCCGGTTGAGCCCTGGTCCATCCCGGTTTGCTAACGCCGGTTGACCGACGAGGACCGGGATGATTCGTAGCGTAGACATTTTTAACGCTGTCACACTATTTCCCGGTGCCGCCCCGGTTGAAGCCGGTCAACAGCCGGGCAGAGTCCCGGTCAACCCGGACTGGCTACGGTTTATCCCGGTCAAGCCCCGGTTGTCGCCGGTAGTGTCCCGGTGAAAGCCGGCAGCGTCCCGGCATAGCCCCGGTTGTCGCCGGTAGTGCCCCGGTGAAAGCCGGCAGTGTCCCGGCAGAGCCCCGGTATACCGTAACACCGCCGGCACTCACCGTGTCTATACCGGCATTAGACCCCGGCAGAGCTACGGCAATAAATCGGTTTCACCCCGGTCGTCGCCGGTAATGCCCCGGCGGAGCCCCGGTGAATGCCGGTGGCATTCCGGCAGATCGCCGGTTTTCTTATGTACCGTAGCTACACCGGGACTCTAACGGCATTCATTAAAATGAAAGAACAGAAAATTGTATGAAAAAGTTAACGCTTTCTGCGCAAATTGAGGGTGTTGACATGTTGATTTTCTCTTCTTTCTTCGCATATTTCTAAGTAGTGTGGTATTCTGCATTGATCATTAAAGTTTAAATACAATTCACCGTACAATATTTATTTTTTTACATTTTACATTTTCAGTTTTGAACCCCCCAAATTTTTTTAATCCATTTTTTGTGAACCATTTATTTACAAAATTCACTCTCATTCATCCAAATGTTGAACAAACAACACTTTTTTAGTATGTATTAATAGATAAATGAAATATATATACAAAAAGGAATAAAGAAACGAGGGCAGTTTGTAAAACATACATGCACCCCATATGGGCTGTCAGTTGTAGTGGCAGCCATTGTGTGAATACGTTTTTTGTCACTGTGACCTTGACCTTTAACCTAGTGACCTGAAAATTAATAGGAGTCATCTGCCAGTCATCATCAATGTACCTATGAAGTTTCATGATTCTAGGCCTAAGCATTCTTGAGTTATTATCCGGAAACCATTTTACTGTTTCGAGTCACTGTGACCTTGACCTTTGACCTAGTGACCAGAAAATCAAAAGGGATCATCTGCCAGTCATGATCAATGTTCCTATGAAGTTTCATGATCCTAGGCGTAAGCATTCTTGAGTTATCATCTGGAAACTATTTTACTGTTTCGAGTCACTGTGACCTTGACCTATGACCTAGTGACCTGAAAATCAATAGGAGTCATCTGCCAGTCATGATCAATGTACCTATGAAGTTTCATGATCCTAGGTGTAAGCATTATTGAGTTATCATCCGGAAACCATTTTACTGTTTCGAGTCACTGTGACCTTGACCTTTGACCTAGTGACCTGAAAATAAATAGGGGTCATCTGCCTGTCATGATCAATGTACCTATGAAGTTTCATGGTCCTAGGCATAAGCATTCTTGAGTTATCATCCGGAAACCATTTTACTATTTCGAGTCACTGTGACCTTGACCTCTGACCTAGTGCCCTGAAAATAAATAGGGGTCATCTGCCTGTCATGATCAATGTACCTATGAAGTTTCATGGTCCTAGGCCTAAGCGTTCTTGAGTTATCATCCGGAAACCATCTGGTGGACGGACCGACCGAAGGACCGACCGACATGTGCAAAACAATATACCCCCTCTTCTTCGAAGCGGGGCATACAAATTAACAAACAAGTGATGTCATCATCCTTCGAAAACGAGAAAAATTGCAATCTCTAGTCACGAGTCTTTTCTTAAATAAATTGTCAAAAAAAACATGGCAAAAGGAAATTACAATCTTCGAACATAGAAATCATCTACAATGTATGCTTGAATGAAAAATAAAGAAAACAAGAGCTGTCAGAGGACAGCGCGCGCTCGACTATTTGAGTGCTTGACAGTATAGCATAAGCCATCATGGGGAAATTGTTCAAATTATTCAATAAGGTCAAGGTAATAGTTCAGGTATAGTTTCAACAATCTATTGAACATTTGTAAAGACATAAAACAAACTAATAAGATTTTTTTCCAATTTTGATAGCAATAGGATGTTTGGACGGTCCTTCAAAAATAAAGTAAATAAATATTTGTTGTTATTTTTTAACCATGTTTCAAAGAAAACTATATTTATTTTTATTTATTTTTTTTTTTTGGGGGGGGGGGGGCGGGTTCGCAGGGATTCTGGGTTGGGGCGTGGGGTATTGTTTAGTTTGGGTGGAGACCATTGTGGTATTCAGGTAAGTTTTGTATTGTCAAATTATGAATAAAATCATACATAAAGAAGTTATGGCAATTTAACTAAAATTTATTCTTGTGACCTTGAGAGTCAAGGTCATTCAAAGGTCAAGGTCAAATTTAAATTGCAAGGTACAGTACCCTAATGGTAGTAAGAAAATATTTTAAGTTTGAAAGCAATAGCTTTGATACTTTAGAAGTCAAGTGGATCTAAACACAAAATTTAAGAAAATATTCAGTTACTAAGACAAACAAGAGCTGTCAGAGGACAGCGCGCTCGACTATTCGTGTGCTTGACAGTATAACGTAAGCCATCATGGGAAAATTGTTCATATTCAATAATTTATTAGACGATCTTGAAAAAAAAAGGAAAAAACAATTATTTTTTTTTTTTTGGGGGGGGGGGGTTGAGAGGGGGTATAATGTGGGGTGTGGTCATTTATTAGACGATCTTTCAAAAATAAAAAAAGGGATTTTTTTATTTTTGCTGAGTGAGGTAGGGGGGGTAGGGGGGGTGAGGGGGGTATAATGTGGGGTGTGTTAATTTATTAGATGGTGTTTAAAAAAAAAATTGGGGGGGGTAGGGGGGGGGGGTAGGGGGTGGAATGGATTCTGGGTAGGGGCGTGGGGTATTGTTTGGGTGGAATCCATTGTGGTATTCAGGTAAGTGTTGTTTTGTCATAGTAATAATAACATGTGTTCATAAATAAAGAAGTTATGGCAATTTAAGCAAAATGTTCAATTATCTAAGTGTAAAAGGGGCCATAATTATGTCAAAATGCTTGATACAGTGGTCTGCTCTTGTTTATAGGATGGGGTCATGTTGGTAAACAAGTATGCAACATATAAAAGCAATATGTCAAAGGGTATAGGAAATATTTGGGGTAGTACGCAAACTTTAAGATAGATTTATCAATAATATGCTTATTCTAAGTATAAAAGGGGCAATAATTATGACAAAATGCTTGATAGAGTTGTCTGCTCTTGTTTATAGGTTGGGGTAATGATGGGTTAACAAGTATGCAAACTATGAAAGCAATTGAAAATAGTTGGAGTAGTACGCAAACTTTAACATTTGCTGCATATTCTAAGTGGAAAGGGGGCCATAATTATGACAAAATGCTTGATAGAGTTGTCTGCTATTGTGTATAGGTTGGGGGTCATGTTGGTAAACAAGTATGCACAATATTAAAGCAATATGTCAAGGGACAAAGAAAATATCTGGGGTAGTACGAAAACTTTAACATTTGCACGCTAACGCAGACGCTAACGCCGACGCCGGGATGAGTAGGATAGCTCCACTATATATATTCATATATAATAGTCGAGCTAAAAAAGGGCCATAATTCTTACAAAATGCTTAATAAAGTTGTCTGCTCTTGTTTATAGATTGGGGTCATGTTGGTAAAATTTTGCAAAATATGAAAGCAATAGGTCAAGGGACATTAAAATTTTTGAGGTGGTACGCAAACTTTAACATAGATTTATCAATAATATGCATATTCTAAGTGAACAAAGGGCCATAATTCTTACAAAATGCTTGATACAGTTGTCTGCTCTTGTTTATAGGTTAGGGTCATGTTGGTAAAGAAGTATGCAAAATATTTAAGCAATATGTCGAGGCACATAGGAAATATTTGGAGTGGTGCGCAAACTTAAACATTTGCACGCTCACGCCGACGCCGAGGTGAGTAGGATAGCCCCGCTATATATATTTCATATACAATAGTAAAGTTAAAAATGGGGGTCACCAGTAAAAAAGGAAAAGTTCCCGCTTTACAATCAAGGTTACCCCCCTTTTCCAGAAACGCCATACTGAAATTGAGATTTTTATAAGTCAGCATAAAGATGAGCTAAATGTTCAAAAATATTATAAATAGATAACAAAAGAGGAAAAGCCTATAATCAACTCATAAACATATAAACATACATACATCTCATATATCATGTGTGAGATGGAACCTACTCAGTGCAGTCAGATTTGCTAACCTAGTTTGAAATTGCACGTGAAATGCGTTCTTCTATAAATAAGACTTGAAAATGTTACAGGGAAATAAGAACATTAATAATTAAGTAACAAGGCACATTTAATCATTCAATCAAACACGTTTAAAGGAAAATAGATTTATCAATTTATCAATGACTAGTGATACTAGTGATATTAAACATTAAACGTATTATGACAAACAAAACAAATACATGATTGTCATGGTAGTTCTTTGAAGAACTTCGACAGGTTGGAATAAGTGTCTCCAAAAGACGCTTGGCATTGGTGACGCTGGGCTGACCGTCAGAGTTATTCATTATAAAAATGTTCTTGAGACCATCGCGTTCAAAGATCATTTTGAGATACATAAGGTTGAGTCCAGAGCCAGCTATAATATTTATGTTGTTGCAGCATTGAACACATGACTGTAAACAAGAACACTCAGTGACTGCAAGTTCCTAGCTTTTTTCTGGGTTGAATTTGAGTCCATAATCTGTCTGGTTTCATTTTCCTCCTGCACAGGTAATCAGCATACAATGTATCACTGAAAAGATCACACCATTGTTCCTTTGAAGTTGATATTTGACTAGTACATGTACTTATATTCAGGCAGGTTCATAAGAACTTCAACAAGTTTCAGTCGAACTAAATTATGCATAATTGCAAATTGTGTATGAATAATTTTAACCATTTTATTTGTTTAAATAAAAATATTTGGTCTTTTCTGATTTATTTGGCTTCAATAAGCCTTCTCAAAGTTGTTTCTATAAATTGACAACATTTTCTTTATGTTATTTAACAAAACAATCATATACAGATGTCAAAACCACAAGCACTTGTATAGGAGTAAGAACTGACATTAAGTGTTTCATGAGAAGTGTGACATAATCCATTATGATATGCGTCATCGTTTTTATTTATTCAGACATTACCGACATAGCATGTCATTACTAGTATTTTATATGATACACCCTTTTAAACTGGATTTATAATTATTGTAAGTGTAAACACCACATATTATATACATTCTTCATCCAAATGTTATTACAAAATACATGTGTTATCCCTACTGGATATGAAACTGACTATTAACGTTACATTTTATTTATTACTTAAAACATTGGTTCTACATTAACATTTACATAAATCAGTGAAATACCTACTTCGTTTCCATCTTATAAGCCTGTCTGCTATAAAGGAGAAACTTGGTGAATGGTCCTTCCCGCATGTATTTCCATTTTCAATTGATCATTGGAACATACAGTGTTGACAAAAAGAAATTAACCGTTCCTGGACCACCAATGTTGTTGATCATTGCTGAAAATATAATAAATATGCCGCATTTTAATTTGAATAACCATAATACATAATTTAGGTGATCACACAAGTAGCAGTCATTGGCATATCATTTTCAGAATAGTAATTTTAGTATTTGGGATATAATATATCCTTTTTTGTTGTTTGTTTGAGGAAAACATCATTACTTGGTCATAAAATTCAAATATGCTGTCCTTGATTTCCATGCATTTACAACACAACTTTTTCCTTACATGGCATATTTTCTTTTTCAAAATGAAAGCAAATATGAGCTGATTATGTGGTAAAAATCACTGACAGGGTGCACTTTTCCTACAAAATCTACTTTACTCCAATTATGAATAATGAAACTGTTAAACTTGAAAAAAAAAATTGCATCATCCATGTACCTTCCTGTACCGAGCTTTGTGTTGATAGCAAAACAAGGCATTCCTTTCTTGAAAAGTTGAAGACTCTTCTTTACGTGATGGGTTTTGCCGTACGATAACCCGTTCACATGGCTACAGTCATCACACAAGCATAAATCCACTTTATCCCCTTTTACTGCTCACCAACAATATTAATTTTTTTAAGTGACACGGGTTCTAAACGTTATTCTTTACAGTGTCAGTGGTCAAAATGTTCAAGCGTTTGAAATTCGTATTTCCAGGAATCGTTTTCTTCATAAATATCAACACAGCAATGCATTAGTTGACGTTTATCATTCACAGTTATCCAGTCACATTAATATGAACAATAATAACACTTTTATTAATCTTTCTCTTTCAATAAAGCAAATTGCTTTTTCTTTAAACGACCCAATCAGTCAGGTACAATGTCGGCCATATTTGTTGTCATTGTATTTAGCTAGCGGGTCCTACATTTAGTATTTCATAGCGTATTTATCGAATAATCGTAGTTTTCAGCACATTCCCGGATAACGTTCGGAGTGACGGATATGTACGAAAGAAGGTAATATTGCAAGAAGTTCATTAGATTGCTAATACCTTAAAAAATGTATCAGAAAAACTTCTTCTTACTGTCTCCGTACACACTCGTATATTTTCGGCCTAGACCGTCAAGTGAGGAACTTATTCTCGCATGAATATGCAAACAATAATAAAAACTATGTCGTACCCAATGCTTAGCAATTTTGCTTCAATAACATTTTTTACACGCTTTATGACACTGTCATATTATATACAGTGATGTTCTGTATTTACAATGCGGGTTTTTGAGATCTGCGAAGAACTTCTTCGCAGGGACCTATATGTTTGTATAGGCCCCTCTTCTTTGATTGCGCATGAATGACCGCCAAGTGGTAAATCGGACTTTTAGGAATTCATTCATTCGTGGATGTTTTGGAAAAATGTATCATTACTATGGCCTTAGGGCTTCGCCCCAGGCCAAAAACTAACCTGACGCATAATCCGCGAAGCGCGCTTTATCGTGTAAGTGAAATTGTTGTTATGATGGTCAAGATATTTAAAAGAACTGAAAATCACGAGGACTGCAATACTAAATTTGTTGTTTTCGAACTTAACCACCATTTTATTCTTTCAGTTTTAGCGATTTTTAGTTGAGAACGGTATTCAGCATGTTAATTGCCATTACAATTGGTAAATGGAGCAAAATAAAACAACAAACAAATAAACACACACAGATAATGGAAGCTCTAAGACACCGCAAAAGCATGTTGCCTCAGAGACGTGACGGTTTCGTCAATTAGGTAATTGTCAAAGAAATGACATCGTGGTTTCATCTATGCGCCGACTAGCAAGGGATAGATACATCGTCCTGTAAATGTTAATGATGAGGATGTTGATTATGATGATGAGGATGGTGGTGGTGGTGATGATGATTATGATGATGATGATGATAATGATGATGATGATGATGATGATGATGATGATGATGATGATGATGATGATGATGATGATGATGATGATGATGATGATGATGATGATGATGATGATGATGATGATGATTTTAAGAAATCATTTATAGTGAACATATTTCACGGAGGATTTGTAAACGCGTTGTAAATATTATCTCGTCATTTACCTGCATGATCCGCTTGCACGTGAAACTCGATGTATGTGAATGTGACATTGTACGGAAACGACCTTCTCCACCATTGATACCCGGTTTCATTGCCTGTTGTACTGCACGTGTAAGCGTAATCGTCGACAGCCTCAGAAGCATATTTATAAACATTGTTTGGGTGGGACGAATGTTTTGCCATTCTGGGATGCTCGTGTGCGATATCAACTGCAAAAACAAATACATGCTATGATTGATTTGTAGTTATATTCATTAAAAAATTAATACAATTATAGTCATTCACTTAATTATAATTGTGCCAATTGTGTGAGTGTTGTAGTACATTTTGTTCCAATTATATATTTATATTTCTGACACAAACGCATTTTTACGTATGTACAAAAACATTTATGTTGATATAAAATGAAAATAATATTGTTTAATACCACTACGCAGATTGGAAAATCTGTGCGAACATATATTTGTATTCCTTTTTTAAGTAACATACATTATAAATAATAATAATAATAATACAAAAATATAATAATAATAATAATAATAATAATAATAATAATAATAATAATAATAAGGATGTCAATACAAAGGAGTAAACGTAAATAATACATCAGTCGGATTTAAGCAAGACTCCAATTATTATTTATTAAATATGGGATATGTATTGACATTATTAAATAAGCGGTACAGTGTACATGTTAATTTATTTGAGGCCTTTATTGTTGGAATATATTCATTTCTAAGTTTATCGACGAAATCAATTTTTAATCTTTATCTAAACACACCTGTACTCGTTCTCATTTCAATCTTAATTACTGTTTGTGCTTAAATTAGTTTCTTATGTATACATGTAATTCTTTTTCATATAAGGCAGTGGGTTCTTCTACTGTGAAGCCTTTTAAGCTGCAAAATGTCCAGCGAAGTCAACACATAATCTTAAAAATGCAAAATTGAGAAAATCCGGGCAGGTTAACTAACTAAAACCAATTTTTTTAGAAATAATCTGGAAGTGTATAGGCAAGAATATTAAAATCCGCCGTACAATATTATTTGATATTAATTTCACACGTTTTTTTGACAATAAATACCAATGTTATATCAAAAGAACTTTCTGTCATAGAAATAAAATATTGCACTCGATTATAGAACTATGCAGCATGATCCAACAAACAAATCATCTTCTAGAAATTATTGGTGTTTGTTAAGATTAATCCACATAAGGTCATCGTTAATGCAAAAATGTAATAAGTCTTCAAGTTGTTGCGCTGGCTAAACATGATTCCATAAACGTTTCTACTGCTTTAAAAGCTGTATATTCGCCTGAACCACTCACTTGAATACACTTTCAATGCCGCTTGTTCGAAAAATGTCATAAAATATCCGCCATCTTTACTATATTTACATCGCATTATCAAAACCTCGTCTAAATCAGACTGTTGCATCATTGACGTTATTCCCTTCAATATCCAAAACCATCCGTGAGAAAATATATTTACCGTATTGACAGCCTGGTCCGAACATTCCAGGTGCGCAGGCGCCATTACATGACCCGTCGTTATTACATGGCTCGTTTTCACGGCAATGGCATCTAAGAGAGCAGCCGGGCCCGAACCTGTGGAAACCATCGTTATCCACGACGCACGAACTGCCTGTGACGAGTGTAAAGCAAATAGTCAAAGATACATTATTTCTTAGAAGTTAAACATGAACTGGATGTGTTTGTATTATCAGACGATATTTCTATTTTACGAAATATATGCAATTTATTTAAACATATTTATTTATTTTATCTAAAATGGGGGGGGGGGTGTCAAAACACATGTTTTCTCATAATAATGTACGAAGCGTTTAGTGTGCATACGTTCATGCTTTAATTTTCAACGAACATAGTGTAAGCATGGTTGATTTTTGTAACGATTCATTTACTTATACATGTCATTTGAATTAATTATCAAAGTTGAACTTGGCGATATAGTATACAAGAACATCAATACATACAGCACAAATATGGTATGCACTAATAACACAATAAAACAGCCCATAGAATGTCAAAATTGCACAAAATCAATCAAAATACAACTTTTGAATGCTCCCCATGTAGCCATTTGCTTCACTTTAATGGTCATTGCCAGTTATTTTGCACTTTGTCTTTTAGCAAAAATGAAAAAAATCATCAAGGCTATGGCAAGGATGTTTGAAATGTTCTGTAACATCTGTTTATTTTTCATGATATATTTGTAATAAAACTAATAAAAAAATATAACGACTTCATTTTTGTTTCTTCTTCCCAACATAATGTTTCTTAACATTCTTGCAAGTAATAAATCGATTCTGTAGTTGAACAAGATAAACCATTATTTATTGTTTAATCTTTTTAACAAATAGAAACAAATGACTGACATAGACAATTAAAAGAAACTTAATGTTCACGGCCCTACACTCCAAAAAGGATTAATTAAGCAGTATTATTTTGATTGATTTTGAGCAATTTTGACGTGCTATTTACCTCATTGAACCCTGTTTCGAACTTTTCAAGTTTTGTTTTACCTCCATTACGCATTTCAAGCTTTGTTTTACCTCCATTACGCAGTTTTAAAATAAACCGATATATTTTTTTATAAAATAATGGAAAATGTATAACACATTCGCAAGCGTTTACTTTGATTTAATCAAGTTTGGACCCGTTTTCTAAATGTTGAAATAATCAAAATAATCATTGAAGATGTGATTTAAACTAAGGTTTTGAACAACTCTCGTTGAGTGTTAGACTACGTGTGGCTTCTAGTGGACCCAGAGGTATTTTTGAATAATCTACTAGTATAGTACTTACAAGTGCTATACGCAAGTTTTATGACGATGTGCACACCATTTTTTATTAAAAATGTTATAAAGTATTTTCACTCATTTAACGTAGTGGCCTAAATGTTTACTTCACATGACTAAGATTTTAACACGAATTATATAATTGCATCAATTTGTATGTTTACTGCAGAAAGAAAAACTATATTTTGTTAACATTATTTTTATGGTTTCGATTTATTTATCTATTTCGCCTCTGTATTCCATTAAGTTTCATTTTAAAGAACGTCGATGATATATAACGAAGAAAGATGCTCATGTCAGATATTTTTAAAATTATTTTTCATTAACTCATAATATCTTAAAAAATACATAGATTTTCATTTCATGGAAACGTTTAACACCAAATTTAATTCAAATGATTTTAATAGAAATGACGATGCATGAAGACCGGATTACTTTGACACAGACTTATGTTTCTCTTGCAACACTTAAGCTAATGTGTATATTATCATCAAACAAGAGGACCAAAGCCATGCCTCGCTCATCCGAGAGTAGAGAAAACTTTACTTTTGTGAGTAGCTTTTGTGATGTTTCCGGTAATATTTAGACCTCAGCGTAGATATCATTAGAAAAAGTGTTATGAACAAGTTTAATGATCATTTGGCAAACACTGTAACTTTAAGAACAGGTTGATAAAATGAAATATGAAGCCACCAATAGACATAATACTTTAATAGGTGACGCTGATTGCAAAAGAAAATGTATGATTTATAACGTATTTCGTGTCAACACCCAAAAAACGTTATTGGCCACTTAAATCGAGATGTCTTGCAGATGTCAATAATATGTTGCCCTTAAGTAAGATGTAATTGAAATTAAAGTATTTTCAGAGAGCCTCGTGGGAAGAAGGGTTTTAGCTACAAATGGCCAAGACTGAAAAACTATTTGTGTATAAAAGGTATGTTTAGAAAGAGATTTTATAGACACAACAACACTGGGATTCATTACAACTATAAATTTGGTCAATTAAACATTTTACTTGCGAGAATAATTGCCTGTCAGTTAAAGGTCATACACATATGCATGCGTGTTGTATTAAATTTCATAGGGACCATTAAATATGTGTATTTACACTAAATGTACAAATATTTGACAGCGAAATTTGTTTTCGTAACTTAAACATTCGCAATTTGAAATTAAATGAGACAACATAGCTTTGTAAAACGTTTTGTTTAAATGTATAAAAACGAAGCTGAATTCACGCGGAATTTTTGTATCATGCATACATACATTGGTTCTTAATGTATGTAAATATATTTGCAAAATGCGCGCTTTGTTTATGTTAAAGTTAGGTTTTATTGCATGAGATTTTAACATTTTAAATATAAAATCATTAACGGCGTAATTGCGTAGTCAGTTCCGTGACAGATAATTTTCCTGGTAGACGATTACATCTAAGCATACGATACCAACTGTAATAAAGATTTCTGTGTGTGTTAACTAGAACCTGTAGAAATAATTGTTTTTTTCGTGATTGTGCGTCATAGGTGTTAAATGTGGAATTCAAGTATAATGCTGAACAAAAAATCTATATTTTGTTAACATTATTTTTATAATTTCGATTTATTTATCTGTACATTTCGCCTCTGTATTCCAAAAAGTATTGCGAATTCCATTCACATTATATAATAATCATAACGAAAACTACACAAAATATTAAAACAAATTATAGAAAATGTAAATAATATACTGCAAGTGTTGAACATTTTTAATTGCAAAAAATATATAATTTTTACATCATAATAGTAATATTTTTCATAACTATGATAATTGTTGTCAAATTGCAAACTTTTATCCCTTCAATTGTAAGACATTGACAAATTATACCCAAAACATTAGCGAAACGATCTGGTGCTTGTGCGCTTTACATATATCTATGGCGCTGTTTGGACATAGTTGTTGTCTGGTCAAGATCTTCGCGTGTATTTGCGTGTTTTTGTTTATACGACAAGCTTCACCATAGCAGCAATATTCGAGAACCGATCATAGGCGAAAACACCATCTATGATATAAGCGTCGTAAGTCGAAAAGAAAGTTGGTGCGTGCACAACAACATTATTCAGCAATTTTTCTCACCAACATTAAGTTGACCTCTGTTTTTGTCTGTTATTGTCCTGTTTGTTTAACCATATTTAATGATAAAATTTTTTAAAGATCGTCTTTGTTTTTGATTGTAATAGCTAAAATGTTAAGAAGAAGAACCATATCACTATTGAAAGGAAGTATGACAGAGAACATAATCACTCAACGAGGCATAACTTTACCTACACTTTAATGTCCCAAAAGAAAACCACACGTCTCAATTGCGCTCGAAAGAAAAAAATATCTTTTTTAATGAACATTGTACTTTTTAAAATTATTGCATGCGTATAAATCGAACAAACGTCGCTAACGTTTAACCTATCTAGGTGAGAAACGCGGGTATTGATACAAACATGAATGAACGATATAAAATAAACAGCATTGCAATAAGCTTTGAAATCCATACCGCATATTTGCATTGACGCCACATAATTTCAAGTTATTTCTCCATCAAAAGTGTTATTTCCTCTTAAATATGATGCTCTTTGAAATTAGGAAAAGAAAGTTGCAATCTGTATTTGATGAAATACTCCTTTTCGGAATAAAAACGAATAGAAGTGTAGTGGTTCAACTAATAACACGCGTACTGTCTTCAATTAACACCTCGTTAAGAAAGAAAAAACAACACAACAAAATCATGTTCGTGAAAAGTGAAAGTCGTTTGTACACATTATTTTTTAAATAAAAAAGTGAACTAACATCTACATACCGGACGCATTAAAAATCCAGACAACACACAGTGCTAATACGAGGAGTCCTCGATATTCCATATAAAATGTAACCATGAATGAAGACTAAACGTTATATGAAATTTTATTTAAGACTTTGTCCTTGTATATCACTCAGTTACAAAGGGTCGAGTGTTGTGATCAGCGACGCAACTAGATGAGTCAGAAACTACTGCGAAGTTGGTGACAGAACAATAAGGTTAAACTGCATGCTAGCTACCACAGAAGGAAGAAAAGTATCTATAGTACTTGAAACATTATTTATCTTTATTCGCTACATGGAAATAATGTCGCATCAATTCACATCAAACTTCTCAGAAAGATCAACCAAACAAAGAAGTCTCGGAGTCTTCTTCAGTGGTCATATATTGGATGATTTTAAACAAGTTGGTTGCAACCGAATCATAGTTGACACAAGTAGAAGCGTGAAAAATATAAGCGTCCTTGAGCTGTTGGCTGTTGGCTGTCGGAGGACTTCATATTAATATGAAATCCGCTAATGATTTTATTTTACGGATTTAAAATGTTTTCAGTGAATTAAGCCTTATTTATGTATAAATGTTAATACATAATTATGAATGTTTTCAATCGAACCTTACGAGGACAATGTATTATTTACTGATGGCCTTATTTGTTTTATCAAACGGTACTAATTTATTATTAAAATGATAATTTAACAAAGTAATCTAACTAAATAAGCTTAGTCGAAAGAATTGACGCATTTAGTCATTTACAATCCGATAAGTATTAGACTGTTTTAAAAGAACAGAAATGTTTAATCTTGGAGTAGTGCAGCCTTTATTCTCAAGAAATAAAGAAAACCCAAGCGTCATTGTGTTCATAAACGGTCGATATCAAATGCACTGTTTCAATAAACGATTTTAAATACAAACAATAGTTTTTTCAATAGAAAATGGCGTAAATGACAACACGTTGTTACGATAATATCTTTACTTCGATTGCTTTAGAACTGGCACAATTAAGTACATTAGTTCTGTTTTACAGTTACGTCAAAATCTGAATTTGTTGACGTTTTATTGAGAAACAATCGAGTGCAAAACAGCGGATTTCCAATTTTATTCTCACCTAAGTGTCTTGAAAGAAATTTTACATCAAACACATTGTATATACGCGTACAGCTTTTGGACTCCAAATGTTGGAAATATTTCCATTATTGAAACGGCTAAGGTGATCGCGAAAACCTTGAAATGAAACCAAATTAGAGGATCGCAAAATAATCAATTTAGGTGACACAATAACAAAGTGTTATATAAAGTTATTACACAAACTACCCTACAATTTCCATTACAGAACATCCATTAAGGACCATGTTCATGTGTATGTAACAAAAACATAAACAAAGCAGACAGGTAAAAGAAATAACTGGCATAGTAGAACAATTCTAGAGAATGTACAGTAGCATGAAACCTGCCTTCAATGAGCTCTTTCAGTTATAAAGTATGAATACACCTACGCTATAGAAGAAGTCCCTCGTCATCTTCAGGAGGTGATGAATATGCTCATCCTTCAACTCACTGATCTGAAATGGGCCTTACATATGAGTCCACTTAGTTCCATACCAGCCTGGCATATTACACATGCCTGTTCAGATTCTACGCTCTCCGATATTAGTTAGTTACGTCATCCAAGCTTTTGTGTTCTCTCTAGTGGACGCGGAGGCACAGGCTGGTCTTGAGCTACTCTATCAGCATATGGCCATTTTCCCAAACGTGGATATATGATTCTTTAAGGTGAGTGCTTAAGTATGACCAAATGTTCCTGTGACAAAATACAAGTGCTTGATTATCTTGATGACGTATGTATCTCTAAGCAGTTCAAATAAAACCCTAAATATAAAGGATGATTGATAAACTTGACATTTATGGTAATGCTCTTAAACTAAAATATAGCAATTATAGGATCGACATTGTGGCATTCTTGAAGGTAGGGATGTAAATAAAAATTCTGATTATTAGATTTGTGTAGGTCATTGTCTGCAGGGGTTGAGTCAACTTTAGGTTTGTGGTTTCTCACATGAAACCGGTATAAATAATCGCAAAAACGCTCCGAATATATGGAATAAATGTGCATTCACGGTTAATAAGTGGGGCTCTAATAACACAATATTGAATCCCATTCTGCTGTCCAACAATTCTTTCAAATTAAGACATGTGTCTATAAGTCACGGATGCCTCTAAATTTCAATCTTATTTCAAAACCAACCAAAAACTCATTTTTGGTCAAAAACAGTAACAGTTTCACTTAAGACAGGCTGTTTAATGGCCAAAGTTGACATGTGAACTATAAAAATGACCTTGACCTTTGAGGTAGGGAGACAAGTGTAGCCAGTCTCTATAGTGTCTTTTGATTGTTTGCAGTTGAGCCAAATCGATCAATATATTATTGCAAAGTTGTAAATGACGGACACAGAAATTGTAGAACTGTTTCATAGCCAATTTTGATTTATAATGATTAAGTGCCAGGTTGGATTTAATTGCTTATTAAACTTGGCCTTCATTTTATTGTTATTAACTTTTTTATAAAGTTTGGTGACAATTAGATGAAAACTGTTAAAGTCAGAGAGCTTATACTAAAAAGTGCCAAGGACTGACAGACAGTGAGTAAACTGCCTACACTCAGTATATATTCCACTCCCACTAAAATTGTTTCACCCTAGGCATAATTCAATGTAATTCTTCCACAGGATATATTTCTCAGTGCAAAATAAATGTCGTTTTCTTTGATAATAACAAACAAGCATATTTAGCCTATATTGGATTATGTTCAGGGGACAGGTGCTTAAAAAGGATCAAATATGGTATGTACAAACGTTCGCACTAATTAAGCTTTGTATGTGAACTTTGGAACGTTTAAAGCGAGCGTTTATTTACCATATTAATTACCTTTGAGGATGGTCTAATACCACTGTCGAACAAGGCCTGAAAACAGAACATAAACAGATTATAAAAGGGTCTTCAACTTTTCAGCCAATCAATAAATTATGAACCATATTCAATTGTTTACTGCAGTTATTAAAACCTAACAACCCATAATTGGACAAGTTTCCACAAGTCAACCAATCAACACTTAAAATCATGGTCAAGTAAACATTTACTACATTTGCAATATTATACAATATGAGATATAGGCAGACTGGTGAATGCAGGATTTCACTTAAGATATTTGTTGGAATAAGGCCCCTGAACTATAATTATTCTTGCTTCATGCCATAACGGAAAGCTTTAATGGGATGTATTCTTGTTAAGTTGATCTGGGAGTGTAACGGGAAGAAAACGTATTGGCACTTAGCAGCCGATCAAAAGTCTCTTCAGCCACGTTCACCAAGAGGATTCATAGAAGTAATACTTAATACATGTAACTGAAAGTCAGACTGCAAAAATCCCCATTTGTGATTTCAAGGTACAGTGTTAATAAAAGATAAATGTTGGTTCTGGAGCATTTTCGTTTCACAAACGCTTTTCGAAACCAGCACTGACAGCAATCATGTATTCATGTTTTGATTTGGTATCAACGACCACGACTCAATACACAGTTGAAATCCTTGTATTAATTATGATGTCAAAGTGGTGATCCTATCAAAACTTAAGTTCAATCATGGCAATCTCAATTAAAATCATAAATCAATATTAATTGGTTTGAAATGCTTACAATAACATAATTGACTGCAATCAATTTTCCATCAGGATAATGATATCAGATTGAATCGGACTGTAACAAATAGTACCAAATAGGAAAATATTGTATTTGTAAATTGTGATTAAGGCCTTAAAATAAATATTACAACCAGATGCTTCATTTAATTTGTAGTCACATGGAAGACAAGTGCAATAATATCTGTATTTAAATTGAACCTATTTTAACTTGAAGGGTAAGCTTGATCTTCAAAATTAGGATCATTTGTCTTTTGTGACAACATCAAAATATACATTTTCCTCTTTATGTTTGATTTATTATTAAACGATGTCATATAAACATATGCATCTTCATGACTGATAATTTATCAAAGCATTTCCGTTAAACACTTGTTCTTGTTCTTCTTCCTTATCACAGCTAAGTTGCACAATTATTAAACTCTCAACCAAACATTCATCAAGACTGATTCATTAGGATCATACTTTTTGATTTGTCTTAGTTAGCGACAGCCAGCTTTAGTCTTCAGATTTATCAGTCAAAATAATTTTTCCAAATGGATGTCATGATAAAATAAATCATAATTTATTATAAATTGGAAATATATTATTTATTTAAATTGCATTTAATTTAAAAATAATAATTAATGCTTCACTATCAAAAATTATTTAAAGCATGCTAAAAAACATCAGTTCACATCAAAGAAAACAATGTTTATTTAACAGTTTAATAATTTTCGGTTCTTGTTGACAGGGGCTTTCATGAACTATTTATTGCAATATTCTGTCAAACCATTATTATTCGTTAAGCATTAATTTTGTATATTGTGTATATTGTCATGGAGCGATTGACGAATCAAAGTTCGCAACAAATAATTATGTACCATTACCAAAAATAGACTGAATTACTGTAAGCATGAATTACATCCTGTGTCTGTTTAGCGATCTTGGTAAATCATGCTACTAATAATTATTACAAAATGGGGAGTAAATTATACTGTGCACTTAACTGACACATGACATTTCATGTAAAATGCTTATGAAGTAAAGCTGTATCGTTAACGTTTATTTTCGTTAAGATAGTATCGTAAGGGTTAGCGCTAATTGTTAATTAATTTATTACCATCTGTTTGAATTGTGTTTTTGGGGATGTTGCAGATTTAAAGATTATAATTTTCTTACACTTATTATTACCCATAATGCTCCCGCCTTCTCTAATTGGCGCTGATAAACAAAAGATTCCTGACAGCTTTGCCTCGTTAACGGTCATTCAGCCCCACCATTCCGATAATCATAACAATATAATAATAATGGACAAGTTAGTGGCGTGTGATTAACAGGGTCCACTTCGTTACTCGCAAGTAACACCTATCCCCACTGCAAATTATAGCGTACACGTATTGAAAACAAATCGGAAAATGACCAACTCAAATTCATTTTATTTTCCAAATCAGCGAATTAAGTCATTTTTGAAAAAACTATGACATTTCATAATGACAAAAATGAAAGATTTCACAGCAATCATTTTCAGCTAAAGGTAACCCAGCTGCTTAAGAACTTTATAGAAGTCAGAACCTCATGTATGGTCAAAATTGAATGTTTTCTGATACCCATAGGAAACAATTTATTAATTACTCAACTCAAATAATAAATGGGTAAAAAGTTCATATACTAAAAAATAAAAAATAACCGCACTTGATTGAAATTCATTAATAAAACAAACCTCTTATTGTGACCTTGACCTGTGAGCTAGGGAGCAGAGCTCTCGCTGGATTCAAATTTCCGTTCGCCATTTTAATTATTTTTTCGTCGCTAAAAAAACTGAGCCATTTTGTAAGCATTTTTAAATCATAGTCTTCAATGCAACACAATGCATTTATTATTTGTTGTAAATTTAAAGCCTGTTGTTACACTAGTCCTTAATTGAATTTCTAGTTGTAATGTGTGGTCTGTCATGATACAATAAACGTCCTCTAATATATGCAAAAACCTGCAATATTATAACAGACCGCATTTAAAAGTGCAATTCTTATATATTGCCATGTTTTTTTATAGCGTCATTTGCCAAACCCTCTTTATACACATGGTCACAATTTCCTATCATCATTAATATGAAACAACTCGCATTTGGCAATTTAAGGGAAAAATAAACTTTTATAAAAACACACACTTAAGTGATGATGTTGTGTTATTGGTGTAAATAACTGAGTTAAATAAATATATTTAACTCGTAACCTTCTATCTATGTAATCTCTGAAATGCTTCATTACTGCTAAATTAATTTCTTTAATAGAGGCTAAAATGTGTGGTCGATTTCAACAGGCTGCATTTCAATTATTATAAGACATCAGCAAATACATATATTTTTCTTATTTTTCATTGATTGTAGATTATGACGATACTTTAAACAATCTTGTTTTTTCACATGCACGGTTGAATTTGCTTATAAAAAGTGTGATTCAACCAGTAATGTTTAGCGTCTGTTTACGTCCTTCTTAATTTAAAGCAATTAAAATTGAATTAAATATGCCATGTATTTTGTTACAACTATTTGTTTTTATTTAAAACAAAAAGATTTCAAATCTAATTTAACAGCACAGATTCCAAATCTGACCTGTAAACGAGACATATATTTATTTGCCAGTGCCAGGAAAATCTTTATTTTAGAGAGATTATCTCTTCTCATTTTCTCATAGTTTATTGTTGGTTTGATTGGCAATTAAACTTTGAAGAAGCATAGTTAAATAGCACTAGGCAATTAACCAAGGCATCATTTATGAACAATTTCAAGAAGTTTTAAGGCCTCTGACCGTCCATATCAACATTATTATTTGCATGACATTTAAATGTGGCTGCTAATGACAGAGACTCCTATATTAAACAGCCTTTCTGAACATTGTTTTTAATCGCCACTTTTTTTTTGCAAATTGAAAGATTTTATCGCCACCTCTCTAAAACTTTCGCTTTTGGAAACAATTGCGAATGGCAACGGGAGCCCTGATGGAGACAGTTAAACACATGATATGACGTTTCCTCATCGTAAATATTTTGTGTATATTATTTTAAATCCCCTGACGTTTCCACAGTAAGAACCTCATCAATCTAGCTACATGTAATACACGTTTTGAGCTATCGCAGGATGCGGATTTTAGTTTCATTGGCAAACAAAACGCTAAATACATGGCAATTTAAAAAATGTAAACAGCTTTTCAACATTTAAATTCTTAAATTTAATTTAAATAATTGTGCTATACCAAACTAGGTCTGCAGCTGCTTGTAAGCTACCAACACACACTATTTCAAAAATAAATCCCTCAAATGAACATTTTATTATAAACAGTGACATTGATCTTGACCCAATCGGTCTAAAATAGAATCCCACCTAGGTATACATGTAAGCAATCTTCACAAAACTTTTGAGCACATTATCTCAACCCATATTCAAGTTATGCAGAAATTGCAATTTCTCTTTTTTAGTGAGTGTGACATCGACCTTCACCGGCCTGGCCACAAATGAACACCCATGCAGGGTCTCCATTATTATAAGTAACCTTATGTGACAAAAAGTTTAATATGTCTGCTGCAAAGTACAGAGGGTGATCCTATCAGCATGTAGAAGCTTCAAATGATATTCAAAAGATACTTCAAAACTGCACTTGGTAACAATCTACAAAACTAACTCTCGTAGAGGACTTTTATTACTTCTAATGATGCGAGTGCTATCTTCATCCTGAAAATTCAGGAAAATTTGGAAAACTGGGCTTTATGCATGTGCACAATGTGTTGTCACAGTCAGGAATTGGCTTATTGGGGACAACACTTTCCACTTCTTTGGAATTTGTCATTCATAGGAAGTCTCATCTAAACTAAAATCCAGTTAAGCCGGAAAGTGGCTTCCATGATTACATGTAGATTGTGTGGACTGTACAGGCTAATCTATGACGCCCATTTACACACATGCATTAAGACAAGTTTTCACAGAATGAGGCTCATATAAATTTGTGTATCCATTCATGGATATTCACTATGTTGACCATTCTTATTATCCAATCAAAACATGTTAAAACACTTCACACCTGTATATCTGAACAAATTAATTTTACACTGCATTTGTCAATTTCCCTAAATACTGGTTTCCTATCTTTTATGCAATGGATGACAAAATAAACCTATGTTTTTTTTGTTATTTGCTGTTCCAAACAGAACATTTGTTAAAAAGTAAACACCCTTTAAGAGGTATGTTTATATTCTTTTCATGTTAAAAAATGCAACGAAATTGCCATTTCCATTTACATAATTTATTTTCGAGACTATTTACTTGCCATACAATTAAATTCATTAAGTAATGAACGACAGGAAATAGGAAGCCAACCCACAAATCCATGATAACCATAAATCATTCCATCAGGGTTAAATTTTAATGGTACATGTAGTCCACTTGTCCATGATTAACACAATATAAGTGGTGAAAAAAGTGGCTAGTTGGACGGGACAAGTGAATTAACAAGCAAAATTCCAGTAATTTGGCTTGTGTTTATAAACAAAACTTGATGTAGAAATTAAAATGATCAAGCATAACGCATTAAGATACAAACTATATTGCACTGTAAACAAGGCAGAAAAATCGCATAAATCAATGCACAACACTTTTCTTTTAGTTCCCTTAGATTCTATTTCACAACATCATTCTTGATTGTGGTTTATTTCAGTCATATTGTGTCAAGGAAAACTTTCAATCAAGTTTCATCAAAGATTGAGCCATTAATGTGGCGTATACAGTGGTTACAATGTTTCCTAAGATTTGACCTGATGACCTTCTTTTGGAACACACTTTCCTAATATTCAAGCTCATTCTAGATATTATACAAATAAACATTCAGCATTTCATCAAGATTAGTACAGTAATACATGTTGCAACTAGAAAAGCAAACAAGTATTTGATCATATGATCTTGAATTTTTAAGTCATCCTATTTTACTTTAGCAATGACTGAAATAATGCCGATATTTTGACAATTTTGTGATTTGCACATGTATTATTCTCTAATGAGATTAACCGGGAGATGATACTTACTAGCTCAATCTTCAAAATCTGAAAGATAAAATAAAACAGAAATTAACTCATTACACACATTACACATGAGATGACAGAAAGAATAAGCATTGACGTACATACATGTAAACATTATTTTAGAATCGAAAAACGAAACAGATGTCTATGATAATTGTTAGTCCATAAAAATAAGCCATGCTCTGGTAAAAACAGGGTTAAATGAATGTGTGTAACGTGTTGGTCTTCACAAGCCTATCAGGGATGACAAATTCCGGCTGTACTGGATTTTTGTTAAGGAGAGACTTCTTTCATTGAAAAATTCAATGAAAGCGGAAAGTGGCATCTATTAGTTGGTGCACACTTTAAGCACCTGCAATAAACCATGTTTTCCCTGAGCAAAGGCTCAAATACAATTTTCGACTTTTCAAAGGATTCTTTTTGATAAGCTGTGTTTTTGTTGGATTAGATGTGTTGCTGTCTTTTTCTATTCTATTCAGAGTATTTGCACAAAAACGTCTGATAATCTACGCAATAATGTATCTTAAATTGAGTACTTTATTATTCATAAAGGGTTAGGAATAGATTACATACACTGGTATTGATCATCGTACCGTTCTTGGTGACCTTTTTCAGATTGTGTGTGGTAAAGGACAGCCAGATTGATGGAAGAAGTTAAGAATAGAGAGACGTGAAAAATAGAAAACCTCTACTCCAGTGTTTATCCCAGACCTACATCCAAACATGGCTTTCATTTTGTCAAGATAAAGTTTCATCAATAATGGGTCATAAATGTGGCATCTAGAATGGTAACAAGTTCATTTATGACTTGACTGTGGTAAAAATTAACATTTCGGCCAAGTTTCATCACGCTTGAGTTATAAATGAGGCTTCTGGAGAGGTAACAAGGCTTTTCAAAGCTTTGATGTTAAGACCTAGTTCCTGGATGCACAGGACCCATATTTAAGCTTGTTCTGGATAATGTAAATATTAACATTCTGACCATGTTTTATCAGGATTTACTCATTTATGTGGCTTCTGAAGTGTTACATGGGTTTTCAAAAGATTTTACCTCATGATTTTGTTGACGCTCCGTATTCAAATCAATCGTTTATGTTGTCAAAATAAACATTCTGACCAAGTTTCATCAAGATTGAGTCATAAGTGTGGCCTCTAAAGTGGTAACACAATTTTTCTACGATTTGGTAAATAAAACAAGTGTTTTATTACTCCTAAATTGGATCTAGAGTACACTTTTAATACATTTGTATCAATAAGCTATTAGTAGAAACACATTATAATTTGTATTCATCGTTAACTCGCAAGTATAAAGCATACAATATGTAAACGAGTTGATAAAAATAATGCCACAGAAAAGCTTAAAGGAACTTACTGACGACCTTCGTTGCTTAGACTGGTTCGTCATTCAATCATCATGTCAATAAACCAAACTGAAACAAGAGATGTTTTAAAAAATTAAAACATTTAGATTTAAATTGTTTCAGAAACAGGAAAAACGCTGTTCAGAACGATTCAGCTCCTTTTGGTCTCTGGACTTAGGTGGGCAACATAGAGCCTCTAGTCTTAAATATTTAATTGGATTTACTTAAAACATGATCTTGGTATGTATTATTTAAGAATACAGTGCAGGATTCGCGGGGCTACAACTTTTAATTAAATGCTAGAAATGCACATTTGCAGGTGTTTTTTTGACAAGTTATATACTAAGGACTCGAAATTAGTACTCCCACACTTCCAAAATGCAAGCTACATTAAATTTTGCAAGAACTGTTTGTTGCTCGTCAAAAATTGCTAGTAAAAATTACATCAAAATAGTGCATACAGATTAAAAAGCGTAATTTACATATACTACAATCTTCCTGTATATTCTGTTGGTAATAGAAAACGGTACCATTCCCAATATAATTTTCAGGCCATTTTGCCAAATTTATTATTAAAAGTTATTAGAAAAAAACGTATGATTCTCAAAATGATAGTGCCTAGCCAATATAAACGGACTCCCAGAGCCTTTTATAATTTTTGCTATGACGGCTCTCGGAGTCCATAAGTAGCCTTTCATAAATGGAGACAAACTTTTTTCTTTAATTTGTTTTTATATATTTGTGTTAATAAAATTGAGCTATACAGTTCAGATTTTCATATCAAGCCATTAATTGCATCATGAAGGCGTTTACTAATGCTAAATACTAAAAATGCAACAAACTGTGAATACGTACCGTTTAAATATCTTTAAAACTGTTTATATGTTGGATAATATTATAAATGACATATTTTTAAAATACACATACATGTAGCATAAACACATAGCAAATATAATAATTGTATATTCTCTATATTCCAGTTACCCATAAATCATTTCGGCATTGGTGATTTCCTGTTAAATGTAAACATCGATTCTTCTTGTGCAATAACGAACATTATCAACTTCGGTGGATAAGCATGTATAAAAATGTTTTGAATCAGATTCTGTAGTATGTTTCACCTAAATCATTTGATGTTATGTATATTTAAATGCAAGTAATTGTCTTTAATTGGGTCCTCAGCCGATTTTGATGTTTAACTAGTGCCGTAGTTACTAGATACGCGTAGTGGGTGGGGTTATATAACAAACTTGCATGCTACATTTCATTAGTATTTTAAAATTTCGACACAACAATTGATCCATAAATGTGTTGTTTCAGATTCCATTGTATTTTGGTATCCGTCAAATATGCCCAATTGAATTGGCAGATTAGCATAATGATGATGGTCCTGTTAACTCTGTGTGCATGAAAAAGATACATGTCCAAGGCCAGTGTATACTAAAACTACATTAAGCATTTAATCTGAACACATTATTGTAAAAATCTCGAACATATGATTCAGTACGTACTGACTAAATATCAAATTAACCCAATGTTAAATGATGGAATACTGAATTAATTGTGTAGATCTATTGTTAAAACAAATTATGTTTAACTGAACATATATTTGAAATAAAACACACTGTAGACGTTTTATCCAATCAATTGTCTTTTTTTAACAAACATGCTATGTTCAAATATATTATTTCTTTCTATTCACTTATTGTCTTTTTAAAAATATCATTATTGATTTTTTTGCTTCGTTATTTGTCCAATTTTGTTATATAAATTAATGACACAGAAAGTAAAAGCACTTACTTTAAATGGGTTTTACTTCTGTTGCTTTTCAGACTTGACAAGGATTAGTCGAAGGATTTGTAACAGTATTAAACTGTGTAAAAATTACATGAACACCATAAAACCACACGGAATGTGTTATGCTTAAAGTTAATTATCAAAACCAGAGACAGACAGGGACCCAGCTTCATTCTGTGGTGTCTATGGAAAGCTATAATAGCTTCCCCTGGCTAAACAATTTTCTTTAGACAAATTCGCCTATAGCGGAAAAATTCTTCTATGTTTGGCTATATTTAGGTTTTTATGAAGAAAAAGTTGTAGCCATATAGAATTTTATTTAGCCAAATAGATTAATTTGTAGCCGTTGGCTACTTTGGCGGCGAATTGAAGAGTAAGCCCTGCCTATTTCAACTAACTATGTAACAAACCATTAAATATTTTACTTTCCATATTCAAAACAAAGTGCATGTATTGATGTTAGTGTATATTAATAGTTTTTGTATCTATGTTATTACTGATATTGACTTGGTTCTGATTCATATGAAATCTGAGTATAAATGTTTAAAAAAAACCAGTTGTTTCATAACAAATAACAATATAAAGCCAATGATGCTTGTGTGTGGTCAAATAAGTTTATTTAGTTCCCAATATCAGCCCCATATGAATATCTTATGTATATAACAATAAGCAATTCATCAATAATAACATTACTTTATAATAAGCATGCACATCCTACAATAGTAATTCAGCATCAAATTAATAAAGAAGTACAGCAGTATTTACAAAGTAATTTTAATCCGTCACTTTATAAATTTGCAAATCTTGCTTTATAAACATATGAAAGCTCAAATTAGCACTTAAAAATGATCATCGTCAAAATGTCTTGACTTGTAATAATACTTTATGACCTCAATTTCAAATGAAATCTGACTAACTGAAAATACATGTACTATGCTTAATGAAAATACTCATTTGCTCCGGTCAAAGAGTTAAAAGAACATTACTCCATGAAACTTTTGAACATTAATTTTACTTTATATGACAACTGTTCATTGATCAAAATATCACTAAGTCTCTAGAAAGTTCCTCCAAAAATAATTTTACATCCCTGAAAAGAACAAAATACATAATTAAATCTACATTAAAACATTAAAAAAAATATGAGTAAATACACATTTCACAACACATTAATACTGACAACCAATCAAATCATTGTTATATTAAGAATTCAATTCAATTCAATGTTTTATTAAATTTATGTATATTATTAACAACCATACAATTATTAAATGGTAAATTAAGCAAATTAACTCATTTTGAGTTTGCATGACTTGAATTATATGTCTATTTTTAATTGTTTGCTTGTTGCACAAATAATTTGCATAATCATATATATTCAAATTCAATTTGTTACAAAAGTTATAATTATGATATACATAAGTGTATGTAAACATACAAATAGAGAATATGAGTAAGTACTGCAAACAAAATATGCTGAGCAGCCTCATAAACTAAGCTTTGGAAGGAACGGCACACTCTTAATAGACCCTTTCAGTTATTGCCGGTTTTTAATTATCTCCCTTGTGTGACGTCATGCGAGGATTATCGAGTGTATCGATTGTAAATGAAAACAGAGATCTTGTTTGAAAATGTTTTTTTTTCAACGATGTAAATGGACTAAACATATAAACGAAAAGGTTTGTTTTTACCTAATTGTTAATAATGTATTATATCTAATGCAATTTTGATATTCGGTTTATACTGCTGATAAACAAAGACGTATAATACCTTATGTAGGTCTTTGTGATAAGCAGCGGTATTGTTCATCAGAGAACGTGATCGGAAGACTAAATACTGAAAATCCCACAAAACAAAACAACTAAATAAGCCGAATTCTTTCTTATAGTAAGACATTTATAAATGAGGTTTCCAAAATAATGAAACATATATTTATTTGATCACAATTATAAGTGGTGTCGATATTGTTGTTGTTCATCAGCGAATGTGAATGTCCGATAATGTCTTCATTTTTTTAAATGTTAAAATATTTTATTGAAGCAACTGTTCAGTATTTTGGCTTTAAAAGTTGGCTAAAATGACTGCTTAAAAATATACCAAGGGGGGGAATGACATGGGGGTATCATAAATTGTGTTTAATTACCAGACACTAGGCTGCAACATGTGGCTTATGCAAGGACCCAAGTATAGGTCCCTAGGTTTATGACACCTTGTTTTCCTTGTGTCAACATTGGTGTGAACAAATAAAACGGCCACCGGAAAAACTTTGCGAAACCGAAATTTCGCAAACTTAAGTACCCTTTTTCTTGAAGATTTGCTTCTTTGTGATAAAGTATAAGATAAAAGTCTTACTTTGGATTAATAATTGGTTATTTTTGCTTAAAAATGCGTTTTCTTCACTATAAACTTAATTTGCAAAGTTGGGGTTCCCATTAGATTTTTGCATTTTCCCATGGGTTTTTCATTCTCCCATGGGAATTTTTGTTTTTTTCCATGGGATTTTTCTCCAGCTTTTTATGGGAGAAAAAATTCCATGGGATTTTCAAAAATAAATAAAACACGTTCGTTTATGCTTAGCGATCGATTTTAAGCTTTGTAAAAGCATTTGTGCTTATTTTCGTTCAATTTTCTTTGATAGAAAAAAATCCATTTTTTGAATGGGAGAAAAAATTATAATGGGATTTTTTTCTGATTTTTATAGATTTATTCATGTAACGTTTAGAAACACTACATTTTAACAAATGATGAACTATTCTCGTGATTTTAATGCGTTAAATCGTGTTTGAAAAAATATCCCATGGGATATTTTTTCCCATGGAATTTTTCCAGTGGGATTTTTTGACCCATGGGATTATTTTTTCCAATGGAATTTTTTATTAATTCGGTTATAAGTTTCTAAAAGCTATAATAATAAATAATAATAATAATAATAATAATAATAATAATAATAATAATAATAATTACAACGATAATAAGCGAGCTCAATATGATTAATTTGTACTTTTTGACATTTTTATTCTAGCCGATCGAGTCTGGTTGGAGACTATGACATGAATTTACCAGTACAAATGAATCGCACTTGTGTAGAGAACGCTACCGTACTATACAAGTAATCTTGATAACATATCATTTCTCGACAGAAAATGAAAACAGTATGGATACTGATGTCAGAAATGTCCTCTGCTATGATTAATATTGACAAAGTAAAACTGCTTGACACTAATTCCGTGTCGAATACGTTTTTGATTATAGCAATCAAATTCATATAAACATTGATAGGATAATATGCGAAAATGGGTCTAATGTCACAAACGGCCAGCGTAGCTCCAGTCTGTAATGCGTATTCGCTATGTCCGGTATGAAGTCACGCCAAGTTTCGTGGTCGAATTATAGCATAATAATCCACACGTAATTCACAGTTGCAGTATTTCATTGTCTAGTGAATGCAATTTTTCCTCTCAATATTTAAATCACATATGCTGTCGATTTGATTTCAGCAGAATAAGCCAGCGAACACTCAGATAAAACCTGAAAACAGTGCAAATAATCCACCAAACTAGAATATGATTCATTTAAAATCATGCGAAAAATCTAACGCGAGGAAATCTATGTAGAGCTGCTCTCAGAGAATGTTTAAACAAAATTGTGTACACTCTTAAAGAAATCTAACTGAGTAAGATAATTATAAAATCATGACATTTTATGCATATGCTTTTGACACCCATTTTGCACTGTACGACCATAAATCGTCTTCTATAAAAGCGACTGCTTATAAAGACGGCACTGAAGATGGAACGTGGTGGGTCAACCCAGAGACAAACTCACTGTGGAAGAATTTCTGAACTTGTGTACAGAAACAGGTGATTTTTAGATATATATTTATGCATTGTAGTATTATATTTTTTTATAAAATAATCCAAGTATAAACAAGCATTACTATTTGAAATTACCGTCGTGAAGGATATAACGACATACATGTTTTGTAATCACAACGCAATTCATAATTTGGATTAAATTACATGCTATATCGACGGAGCAGTAATCCCGTTTGATTTTCGACTTTATCGAAATGTGTCCGTTATTAACTTAACGTGTAGCCATTTAAATACCTTCGTCTTACCGTTTACGTCTGAAACGGCCACCGGAAAAACTTAACAAAACCAAAATTTAGGAAAAATTAATTACCCTTTTTAAAGTTTTGCTTTTTTTGTGACAAAGTATGCGATAATAACCGTAACATAATGACCGCTTGGTCGGGTAAAGTATTTATAAATGGGGATCTAAACAGTAGAGTAGGCAACAGACGTGATTATATTGTATACGACTGTATGAATACTTTTTATGATGATATAGATTATTGCCCTGATCAAGTTTCTATTAGCGCCTCGGTTGATAATGTACATAATAGTCATGGTTGTAAATTGCTTGATTTGTGTAAATTAACATGCACACGTATTGTTAATGGTAGAATAGGTGACAGTAGTAAACATACAGTTTATGGCTATAACGGGACATCTATGATTGATTACTTCTCAGCTAGTGAACGAAATTTCTCTTACTCATAGTTATGAGTAAATTTATTATTCTCTATTCTCACAATACTATTAAATTCTCGGCATCTTTATCAACCATATTTCATCATCCTTTCAACATTATTATCATTATCATACAAATAATAACCCAAAGACAAATAGGAGTAAGTGCTTGTATTTGACAGGATTTTCGACATATAAATGCAAAAAAACAATTCTTCTGACGCCCGTTTGTGTTCCATGAGCAACGGAAATCGACCTCAATGGCACCCACTGTGAATGAACAAAAACTGTCACGTGACCACAAAAGTCAACGTCAGTAGTCATTTTATGACAACAAACAGCCGCGCAAGGTAGGTTTTTTTCCAATATCTTTGCTGATCATCCTCTGACTTTCATACGACCTTGTGCGGGCAATATGGCATGCATATAGCTTTCGATCGGTATATCACGCGTTTTGTGTGTTGCTCTGGTTTTCGAGAACACTTCGGCGCAAATTTCCATTTAAGAAGCAAACGTCAGTAGTAAAATTACAAAGAGTCAGTGTTCTCGAAAATTAACGATCACAGAACTGTCTATGCTTTACCGGACGAACATATATTACATATGTCTATGCATAAACAAACAAAAATATTTACCAGATATTAAATTAACGTTCAAAGAGTGAAAACAAATATGGCAAACGTCAGTAGTATGTTTAGGAATGGCAAACGTAAGTAGCAAAATTATGCAAACGGCAGTAGCCGAATAAATGCAAGCGTTTAATTTAATGAAAAACATGTGAAACAATATAATTTATGCTAATTAAGATTTAAATTAGATATAACAAGTTAAGATTGATGTCATAAATTAATGCACGACATATATAAATTCTGCCACAACAAACATGAACTAATGTTTAATTGATATTATGTGCATCTAACAGTTTATAGGTGTCTATCGCAACCGTTGTTTATTTTTGGTGTTTTGACTTGATATTCACGTATATTCGTTAATGCAGCATCAACATGTTGAAAAAAATATCCCGGAGAGAGAAATATAATGCTTTTGAATATCAACCGTACTTTCGTTTTGACAACTGACGACAGGAATGATTCGATTTACAATGTGAATCTAAATTGAGTTTTATGCAGATTCGTTCATACGACACAAAGACACTTATTCTGTTTCACGGATCATTTCGTAATGTTCAAACAAGTACAATTGTATAAGTCACAAATCAATAAGATTGCATATTATTTTATTAAAGTGATATTATGAATTGAGCTGAAAAAATTAGCAGGTCAAAAGAGTTAGTTAAAATGTGGTTAATGACCAATTATCTGCAACGCATCTTGCTACCAGTTGTTTATCAAAAATATATATTATATTCGATATTTTACGTGACTGGTGAGTCCTCTTAGTCGAAATGATCCGTAAAACAAAATAGTGTCTTTGTGTCGTATGAACGAATCTGCAAAAAACTCAATTTAGATTCACATTGTAAATCGAATCATTCCTGTCGTCAGTTGTCAAAACGAAAGTACGGTTGATATTCAAAAGCATTATATTTCTCTTTCCGGGATATTTTTTCAATATGTTAATGCTGCATTAACGAATATACGTGTATATGAAGTGAAAACACCAAAAATAAACAACGGTTGCGATAGACACCTATAAACTGTTAGATGCACATAATATCAATTAAACATTACTTCATTTTTGTTGTTGCAGAATTTATATATATGTCGTGCATTAATTTATGACATCAATCTTAACTTGTTATATCTAATTTAAATCTAAATTAGCATAAATTATATTGTTACACATGTTTTTCATTAAATTAAACGCTTGCATTTATTCGGCTACTGCCGTGTGCATATTTTTGCTACTGACGTTTGCCATTCCTAAACGTACTACTGACGTTTGCCATATTTGTTTTCACTCTTTAAACGTTTATTTAATATCTGGTAAATATTTTTGTTTGTTTATGCATAGACATATGTAATATATGTTCGTCCGGTAAAGCATAGACAGTTCTTCGATCGTTAATTTCCGAGAACACTGACTCTTTGTAATTTTACTACTGACGTTTGCTTCTTAAATGGAAATTTGCGCCGAAGTGTTCTCGAAAACCAGAGCAACACACAAAACGCGTGATATACCGATCGAAAGCTATTTGCATGCCATATTGCCCGCACTAGGTCGTATGAAAGTCAGAGGATGATCAGCTAGATATCGGAAAAAAACCTACCTTGTGCGGCTGTTTTTTGTCATAAAATGACTACTGACGTTGACTTTTGTGGTCACGTGACAGTTTTTGTTCATTCACAGTGGGCACCGCTCAGTTGATGAGTCTCGAGACGACTGTAAACGGTGTAACATCCTTGTTCAGATGTGTAAAGAACTGAAACGATACTATTTAAATGATGTAGGGCATATCATTATGAATACTTAACATGCACATGTGTGGCATGTGAAAAGTGCAAATTTATTCATGACAATTCGACGGCAAGTATATACCTAAAATCAAGAGTTACGGTTTGAATAAACTGATCCCCGCCAATGCTCAAAGTGCAGACAGGACGCCCCCAACGCCCATCAATCACGTTAAGTTGCTTAAATATTATAAATTTACAAATGTGAAACATTAATTTGTTCAAAGAAGCTGCTAATATCTGCAAGATTCATCCACCACCCCCAATCAAGAGAAGTGTACATGACTTAACGTACACCCCATACAATAATCGGTAGTTATAAACGATTCAGGTAAAACCGCGAGCGGGATACGCAACCCTACTGCTCATTTTTCTTTTCTGTCTTTTTTTTTTAAATGGCAGGGGGACGTATGAGGACCCATGGCTCAAGACCGGTGTCTAGGTGCCTTCATCACCTCCCAAAACCTCTAATTTAAGAGAAATCTACAAATAAGCAGCTATTATAATACTGTAAAAAATAAGTATTCTTTAGCAAAACATGTAAATAAAATATTAACAATCTCATTGTGCAAATAAACAGAACAAACAAACATTAAAAGCATCCCGTACACACCCCGGACATCAACAAGAAACAATCAAATAACTAAAACCATAAAATCCATAAAATAATACTTAAAAAGAATGTTGATAAATCATATGTTTTCCGAGTAATATATATATGCATAACATCTGTACTAAACCGACGTCTTCATCTTACCAGTCACACAAAAACGATAAAATTAAGTAATCGTTACAATAAGAATACATTTTAAAATGAAACGTTCATTACGTAAGAAAACAAAAAATGATAACACTGACATTTAAACATACCAAGATTTCAATAACTATGCAGGAAGTACTATCTCCAGGAAGTGAGAGTCTCAAATATGAAACACATAACTTAAAAATTCACATTAAAAACACAAACGATGAAACAAACTAATCAAGACAACTTAGCTGCTTCAGACTTAAAAGTAATGACACCCATCGACTTTATCGGTAAAGGAATCTGTTCGTGTTTAGATACCATCTCACATGGACTAAAAAACGAATTGAAAATAAACTTAATATCGACTTTATTATTGAAAAATTATAAACGTAAAATTAACGTAACCAATAATTTAGACATACATATGTTCATTTAGGGCGGGCGGGCGGTGTTATCACCCCTTCGTTTTCCTTTTCCATTACTTGTGCCTGTCAAATACACCCTCGAATGGCGACTCAATAGATTTGCAAATCATATATACCCCAAAACGAAAAACGCGTGCGCTTTCGCGCTAAAACTTGCACACAAACCCCGTGCATTATTCGCGCTAAATCATTACCATAATCTCTCTTCTAAATAACATGTATAAAAACATGCTATACCGTATTTATCTAACGGTCCTGCCCCGCGGTTCACAATTAAAATGAATCCGATGTATATGCGAGTTGTGCTCGAGCTGGACTCATTTTTTAACATACAATATTGCTCTCTTTTAAATTAAAAAAGACAAAAATCTACTTTTCTACTTAATATAATTCTTTGAGATCCACACCATATGTATAATATCGTATTACATAAAAACTGTCATCTTCTCGGTCGATGTCAAAACTTTTCTACACAACCCCAGTAATTTATATATTATTACATGTAAAGTGTCGTCGCTTGTTGTTTAATACTGAATGTTTCGGTGGCTTTAACAGATGGTTTAAAAATTGTATCAATAAATTTAATCGAAGTCAAAACCATAATAACTGTGACTTTTTATATCTACCATGAGAGGCTTCATCAGCATCATCATTGTGGTCATGGTCGACGTCGGCGTCGTCGAAGCCGTCGTCATAATCATTAATATCATCGTCGTCGACCTCGTTCGTCCTCGTCCTGCTCCTCCGCCTCCACCTCCTCCTTCTCATCCTTCTCCACCTCATCGTAATTATCATCATCATCATCACATACATACATCATCATCATTAGAAACAGCAGCATCATCAACATCATCGTTATTTTCATCAACATCATCGTTTTAATCGTTTTAATCGTTATCATCGTTATCATCGTTATTATCATCATCATCATTCTCGTCCTCGTCCTCGCCCTCGTCCTGCTCCTCCGCCTCCACCACATCCTCCTCGTCCTCCTCCACCTCCTCATCATCATCATCAGCAGCAGCATCGTCATCATCATCGGCAATAACAGCAGCATTATCGTCACTATCATCAACAACATCGTTATCGTCGTCATCGTCGTGATCATCATCATCAGCGTCATCATCATCATCGTCATTGTCATCGTAGTCGTCATCGTCATCATCGTCATCATCGTCGTCATCGTCATCATCGTCGTCATCGTCATCATCGTTATCATCACGAACAATTTCAACAATCGTAAAACCTATCGCTAAGCTTATTTTTGCAGTGAATTCGGATGATTCTCTTTTTAATTATGACTTATATCAAATCTTATTGATTAATAGAGTTTGCTGCTTAATGTATTAATAGCTAAATAATAATGAATTGATAACATTGAAAATAAATAGATTCAATTTTATTTATCTGTCTAAGATGCAGTATTTGACCAATTCAATTTGTCGCTAAAAGTATTAATTACACATTCAATCCAAAAAAGCGTAACGAGTTGCTATGGAAACTGTATCGATTTTATAATCGCATTCCGATAAGAATGGTGTCTGTATTAGGGCTTGTTTAATTTCTACGCTTTATTGCAATTCATAAAAATATTGATAAGGGTACCGGTATATGTACTCTAGACAAACTCTGTTATCCAAACAATCCTTGTGATCATAAACAAATAAACAATGAAATATAAGTAAAATTAAATGATAAAAATGGTATTTTCCTTTGTTGCTGTTGCTAGTTATCAACAGAGCATTAAAACATTTACATATAAATTTAAATTATATTCAATTCATAGCACGCTTAAAGTTTTGAAGTTTATCTGAACCTATAAGCAAAAACAAATTTATGTTTGTTCTAGATCTTTAGAAAGCAGCAAAAATACAAAGCTGTAGCAGTTTTCTGATTGCGCTTGAATAGATGTGCTTGTTGTTGTTGCATTAATAGCATCATTAGTTTGTATTTCCACATTAGGCATTCCAGTCTCACAAAATATTGGCATACCATACATTATGTTTTTAAACAGATGACGTATAAGTGGCATTGCAATATTTCAATAACGAGTAATCAACACAATGGACTTTATGTATTTTAATTGTTTATCCATATTATCATGACTGTATAGTTTAGGGAAAAATAAGCTGTGTCATTTTGGTTTAAACAACACTGCTTTTACTATATACCGTAATTATTCAAGTTTCCGGTCACTTAAAGATATTGTTTTTCGTGTTCGAAAATGTAAATACGAAAAATATTTAGAGACAAGTGTGTTATGTTCGTTTGTCAATTATTTAATTGAAGTAGAAATAATACATCAATGTACAATAATTTTATTGTGTTGTACTCTTATTTCTGTGCTTTAAAAATACAACTTAACATCTTTGCAATCACCTGAAATAATATATAAAAAGTAAAAACAATAAACATTTGGCTTTCTTAATACACGGATTAACAGTTTCGCAATGCGCATGCGCAAAACCAACTTGCCTTGAAGAGTTACTCCGCCTGAATTGCGAGTAAAAATATTGTCGGATATCGTTATGGCTTTAACATGTTGCGTTCAAAACTGCTCTAAAGGAGCATACTGGTTAAATAAATGGAAGAAACAACTGTGTGACGTCTGTGGATGTTTGCACAAAGAGAGAGACTGTAAATGCGATCCGCCATTCAGGTAATAAACGATTAAGAGCTGATGTGTCGTTTTCAGAAAATGTGGGTGGGGTAAGATTTCTACGATTTTTTCAGGCATATTATAGAATAGGCAGTCATTAAATTAAGTGCATTAATCTCACATGTTTTACAATATAGCAAAAGCAAGTTCATTTAACAGCAGAAGTATGACTATCTCGCCATTTTACAGGGTGATACTCGTACGTTTACAGTTGATAAATGATGACTTGACCAAAGGTAGTTGTACTATACATACAGACTGTGTTATGAGGAATGCACTCATTTGAATCCATGCAGATCCTGAATGTATTGAAACGCATAAAAATAGGTCTGTTGCTGGCAGGCCAACTATTAAAATTGTCTGTGCCTATTAGTTAAATTTATATTAAATTTAATTTCAGACTATTCACTTTCCCAACAAAGAAAAAGAATCCAGAGCAAAGGGAAAAATGGAAACAGCTGGTAGGAAGACGTCAGGGCAGTGGACAACTCTGGTCACCAGGCAAAGACAGTCGAGTTTGTTCGGATCATTTCACAGATGGAGAACCAACCAAAAACAATCCATTGCCCACTGTCAGCATGGGATATGACGAAGCAGAGAAACGAGCGAAGAGAATGATACAGTTTGAGGCGACTAGCACAAAACATACGAAAAGGCGTAGAAAAATGTGTTCAAAAGACAATGATCATGTGTCTTGGGAAAATCTTGATGCAACACCTATTTATGATGACCCAGAGGTTGAATTACTTTCCCACACTTACAAACTTCCATGGTCTGTTAATTTTCTGGCTGTGTTTGTAGCTCTGTGTTTACAAATTAGTGAACAGAACAAGCAGATTGCTAAGTTGAAAGCTGAGGTGTGCATACAGAGACAAAAAATAGACAGGCTGAAGAACACTGTGTACAGTGAGGAAATACTTAAGACCGATGATGATGTTCAGTTTTACACTGGTTTAGCAAACAAGTCTCTGTTTAACAAATTACATGGGTTTATTTCACCATTTGTTACAAGAAGGTGGACTGGTGTTATGTCTATGGCCAAAAATGTCAGAAAATTCAAATCCACATTGTCAGCCCATCAAAAGGTGAGTTCTTGATGGTATTAATGAAATTACGACTTGGGCTGCTAAACAAGGACCTAGCAAAGAGATTTGATATTTCTGAAACTCTATGTTCAAGGATATTTTTCGCTTGGCTTCGGTGTGCAAGTTCTATATTGAAGTCAATGATCTTCATGCCTGATGAAGAGGAACTGATCGGCTCAAAACCCCAACGCTTCCGGAAATATCCTGACCTACATTCAATCATTGACTATACAGAGTTGTTTATTGAGACACCAAAAGATTTGTTTCTGCAATCTAATTCATGGTCTGATTATAAACATCACAATACAGTGAAATTGTTAGTTGCTTGTGCACCAAACAGTACAATTATATTTGTCTCAAAGGCATACATGGGGAGAATTTCAGACAAAGCCATCACATTAGACAGTGGATTTTTGAACTTGGTGCCAATGAACAAAATGATAATGGCAGATAAAGGTTTTAACATTAGCAATGAGTGTGCCGATAGAAGTATATCACTACATGTTCTCCCTGGAAGAAGGGGAAAGTCACAAATGTCCAGTGCATGTGTTGCAAAAACTAAGCATATTGCGAATCATCGAATTCTCATTGAACAAGTTATCAGAAGAATGAAGACTTTTAAAATCCTAGCCAATGAAATTCCAATTTCTTTACTGTCACATGTTGATGATATTGTGACAGTATGTGTGGCCTTGTGCAACCTCAAAGAACCCATCTATAAAAGTTAAAATGTTAAGAGACAGAAAATGAGATATTGTATGTGTAAATTACAATAGTGAAGTTGTAAATGTATAGTTGTGCAACAATTGTCTACTTTTAATTTTGATGAACTACTATGTCAGTATCTTATAGCATTGTCTTTATAAAAGCGTAAAAGACTGAACATACAGCGTTGTTTTTTTGCTTACATCTTTATTCGTAGCTCAACACACCTTGCGAAAATTGATAATGAAATAATCTTCAGCACTTAGGCGTATAAAAAAAGTTGTTTGTTTCCTGTAACCCGACCCTACCTAGTTTTTCCTTCCCACCCTAAACCCCTGTTAAAAAAATTAAAAGGCTACAATCTTGTATCAAGAAAAAATTATGCCAACCTATCCTACTTATTTTTTTTAATCAAACAATTTATTTTAACGCATTATCTACATGTGTGAGGATGTGAAAACCGAATCAACTCAGTTCAATGACACTTGAAATAACTTTATTTTTAAAAAAACAATAAACATCAAGCACAAATACTGATAAAAATCGAACAAGTTATGACAGTTTGAATTACTGTGCTATTCAGTAAATGTACTTACAAGCACTGTAGTTACTATGAATATCAATAAAAACAAGTAACAGCTCAAACGAATAGACATTCTACAATATACATGTATGAGTCGTGTTCTGAGAAAACTGGGCATACTGCATGTGCGTAAAGTGTCGTCCCAGATTAGCCTGTGCAGTTCGCACAGGATAATCAGGGACGACAATTTCCTCCTAAACTTGATTTTCGGTAAAGATGGACTCCCTTGAAACTAAATAAACCATGAAAGCAGAAAGTGTCGTCCCTGATTAGAATAGCCTGTGCGTACTGCACAGGCTAATCTGGGACAACACTTAACGCACATGCAGTATGCCCAGTTTTCTCAGAACGCGGCTCATATTATCAGCATATTTGACTAGACATTCTATTATCGGCATCTTTGACTAGAAAATCTGTTATCAACATCTTTAAGTCAAAAACAACTATCAGCATCTTCGACTAGACAATATAAGATCATAATCTTTAATTAGACAAATCTAAATGTATTTTTAGAATCTTTGACTAGACATCAATATTCTATTATCTGCATCTTTGACTTAATGTAATCAATTCATCATCTTTGACTAAAAAACTGCTATCAGCATCTTGGACTAGACAATCTACATGTATGATCAGTATCTTTAAGCTTCTTACAAAAATTATCAATATCTTTGACGAGACATAAATATTATATGATCACCATCTTTAAATTGAAATGTGTTATTAGTATATAACTGGACAATCTATTAACAGCATCTTTTACTACACAATTATTATCAATATCTATAACTGAACAGGTATTAAAACAGTCTCTTTCATACACTTATCATCTTCAATCTAGCTCTGGGGTTGTATTCCAGAAGCATCTCAAGTTAAATTTTATTCTTATCCTTAAATAGGGAAAATTTCTTAAGTCTTTCATTTCATATTGCAATAGTTTGGCATCAAGATTTACATGAAAATAACATCATTTTTTATATTAAAAAAACATGTGTTTCCTTATTTAGTAAAGAAATACACAACATTGTAATTTTGACTTGACGTTATTTAAGATATGACTTAGATGTTTATGGAATACCACTCCAGAACGCGTTACATTTCACTTGTCATCAATAACTAGTACTGGCCATCATTATTTTGAGCATTTTCCACATGACCACAAATCAACAGTTTCAAGATGGGTGTCAGTAACCTGTGCACAAATATAGTGCACCCAAACTCCACAAACATCACAAATGACTGACTTGTCTGCTTCAGATATCATTTCAAACGCTGTTGGAAGGAACCATTGCTTATTACAGGTTTACAAGCTAATTTACCCAATTACGCAAATGTAATGGCCGATTGCCCTTAGGCATGATTATGCCAAGTTTTATTACTTTAATCCGGTTGGAAAAATGCATGATCGAAGGGTCACCAGATAAGCAAAAACAGGGCCAATAATCTGATAAAATAGCGCTGTTTAACTGACTGTACGAAAATCCGTATGTCCGAAAATTTAGAATCATGAAAAATAAATATTTTGGCTTAAAAAGGAAATGTAAGAAAATTTAGAATGTAAGAGAAAATACGGTGGTTTTGATGGTGCTTAAACACATAAACAACATACATGAACGTGAAAACTTGTACATAACATTACAGAATCATGCAATAATTATCAGTTTTAAAATGCCCTATGATTCAAGTGGGGTACGGACATTAGCCCTCTAGGACATTAGCCCCTAGGACATTAGCCCCTTCAAATAAGTGCACGCTAGCACATTAGCCCCCATATGTTTTCACGAATCAATAGTTTTACGATTGAAGATCTTAACGTATATAGCGACCATACACCAATTACTTTTTCGATACATGCCAATTTTGATTATCCGGAAGGGATAAGTGAAAATTATGTGAAAATACAATGGGATGTTTCTAAACGGGATAAATTTAGAAGTGCAATTATTAGTCGACTAACCGAACTTAATAACTTGACATGTAGTCATAATAGTAATCTACAAAACAGGGAGTCTATAAATACCCTGCTTAACTCTTTTACATCAATTATGCGTGAAGTAGCCGATCCGTTGTTTTTAAACCATTCCTCGCATAAGAATGTTTCTTATAATGATGCAGCACATGTTAAGCATGCTGACTGGTTCGATAATGAATGTGTTCAAGCTAAAAATATATATTTACAAGCGCTGCGAAATTTTAATTTCTGCAAAACAACAGAGAGTAGGCATTTACTTTGCGCACAAAAAGCAAATTATAAATCTTTAATAAATAAAAAGAAACGGTTGTTTGAAAATAATAAGCTTTGCGAGTTAGAGAAATTAAAGCACGCTAAACCTCGAGAGTTTTGGAAGCATTTTAAAAACAATAAGAGTAGAAAGAGTAACAACATTTCTAATGATGATTTCTTTAAATATTTCTCTACACTAAGTAATGATATTTCGCAATGCTCAAATGACGAGGCTGAGCAATTTTGCCGCACAAATGATTTTAATAACTGTGATGTCCCGTTTCCGGAACTTGATAAACCAATCACCACTGACGAAATTGTAAATGCCGTTATGTTTTTGAAATCGCGCAAAGCATGTGGATATGATAATCTGCTTAACGAGTATTTCATGGAAAGCGTTGATATCATAGGATCACATTTGTGTGATATATTTAATGCTATTTTAAACTCTGGGTATTTTCCCGATAAGTGGACCGAGGGGGTAATTGTACCTATACATAAAACGGGGGATACGGAAAATGCTAGTAACTACCGAGGTGTAACACTTGTAAGCTGTTTGGCTAAATTATTTACAACTGTAATAAACAAGCGCGTTGAATCTTTTTGTAACGAAAATAATAGTATTTCGGACGCTCAGTTCGGATTTCGGAAGGGAAGATCAACTGTTGATGCCGTTTTTATACTCTTGTCGGCCATTCAAAAATATCTTAACCAAAATAAACGTCTTTATGTTATTTTTGTCGATATGTTTAAATGCTTTGACTCAATTTACCGGAATGCCGTTTGGTTAAAAATGTACAAATCCGGAATTCAAGGTAAATTGTTAAGAATCATACGAGATATGTATCAGAAAGTAAAATCTTGTGTAAAATCATGTAGCACCTTTTCCGATTTTTTTGAATATGCAGTTGGCCTGAGGCAAGGTGAGGTACTCTCGCCGATTTTGTTTTCATTCTTTGTTAATGACCTTGAACTTTATTTACAAAAAAAACCTAATTCTGGTTTATTTATAGACGATATTGTGTTAATGCTTTTACTTTTTGCAGATGATATGGCAATTTTTGCGAAATCGCCTGAGGAATTACAAACCAATATAAATCTTTTGCACTCATATTGTAAAACATGGGGACTTATTGTAAACACAGACAAAACAAATATTATGGTTTTCAGAAAGAGGGGCAGACTGTTAGCAAATGAAAAATGGAGCTTCGATGGGAAAGAATTGATGGTTGTAGACGATTTTAATTATCTTGGTACTGTTTTCAACTACACTGGGAATTTTAAGCTGAATCAAGAATATCTAGCAGGTAAAGCTATTAAGGCATTGAATATACTACTGCAACATTGTAAAAAGTACGAACTGAAGCCAAGGATATTGTGCCAACTCTTCGATTCATTTGTTGGTTCTATTCTTAACTATTCAGCAGAGGTATGGGGATTTAAACAATCAAAAGAACTAGAGAGAATTCACCTTAAATTTTGCAAACGTATTTTAAAACTTAAAACTAATACATCTAATGCGGGCGTATATGGGGAATTAGGTCGGTACCCTCTGTTTATTTCTAGGTATCTAAAAATTATTAAATACTGGAGTAAAATTATACATACGGATAATATTATTATTAAAAAGGTTTATGAGCAAGCCAAGGAAGATTGTAACAATGGTTTTACAAATTGGGTTTCTAATGTAAAGTTATTGCTGAATAATTATGGTTTCTCTTATATCTTCGAAGATGCTGACAATGTCGATTTTAAATCTTTTATCATCATTTTCAAACAACGTGTCATAGACAATTTCATTCAGGAATGGTCCCAGAACATGCAGACAAACCATGTTCTTACTAATTATGTCCTCTTTAAAAACATTTTCAACTACGAATCATACCTAGATTTACTACCAAGCAGCCTTAGAATGTTCTTTTGTAGACTAAGACTGTCGGTCCACCCCCTAAGAATACAAACAGGTAGATAGGGTAGAAATAGAATTGATAGGGATCAGCGTTACTGTTTATTTTGTAATTCACAAGATATTGAAGATGAATATCATTTCATGCTTATATGTCCATTCTTAGATGAGATTCGCAAAAAATATGTACCAAAGTACTATTACCAACGCCCATCGATGTTTAAATTTTTGGAAATGTTGGGCATTGATAACAAGACCAAATTAATTAAAATTTCTATTTTTATTAAATACGCACTGAATAAAAGAAACACATTGTTAAATGTAAGTTCATCCTCTTAAATAATGAAACTTAAAAATTCTGAACTAACACAATTTATTTGATTAAAATATTCAAATGTTATATTTTTATAGTAAAGACCAGGTATACCGTATGTACTTTGCTACACACCGTATGTGCTGAAATAATATATTATAGGAAGTAATGTACTTTATTGTATACCGTATGTACTAAAACTATGTATTATATGAGTAACGTGACATGAATCTAAATCATGATTTGTTTTTTGTTATACTGACGATGTACATTGTGCAAGTCAAAATAAAACATATGTTCTGTTCTGTTCTGTTATAAAACGTTCATAACTTTTTTCAAGTAAACCGAACATCTTATTTACTGCATGTGTTAGATTTAAGCAGGATAATTGCTTTCAATTAAACATTTCACGTGTTCCTCTTAATTGGGTCGTAACCGCGATAAACACCTTTTGTTTAGCGGTGATAGTTAAAAAATTTGTTGTTATGAAACACGACTAAGATGATACACGACTAAGTCAATTATATTGAACAGTCAATTTATTTGAATTTTTATTGTTTTAGTATTGAGTCTGATATCAATGTAAAGCTGTTGATGATTAACAAAAACATTCTTTACGAACATATACTTTGATTAGAAATACTAGTAGCCACATCCAAAGACATTATTAAAGAAGTCAGGTCTTGAGCTTGTGTTGTCAAATTATAGACCGGTCAGTAATCTTTCATTTATCTCAAAGCTTATAGAGAAAGCAGCCTTGAAAAGACTTAATCAGCAGAGTAATGAATTCGGACTACTTCCAAAATATCAGTCTGCGTATCGCCCCGATCACTCATGTGAATCTGCTTTGTTGCGGGTCGTAAATGACATTTTAGCAGGAATGGAACGACAGGAAGTGACGGCCCTCATAGCCATCGACCTGAGTGCCGCGTTCGATACTGTGGACCATGATGTACTTCTGGAGGTCCTGCGTTGCCAGTACGGTGTTTCAGGTACAGCCCTTGACTGGGTGGGCTCGTACCTAAGACCGCGTGGCTGTAGAGTGAGCATCAACGGTACGCTGTCGTCATGCCGTGCTCTAGATTGTAGTGTTCCTCAGGGAAGTTGTTTAGGCCCATGGATGTACCTCGCTTACGCCGGCACATTGTTCGATGTTATCCCCCCGTCCATAGCTTTATATGGATTCGCAGACGATCACATCGCTAGCAAGTGTTTTCGCCCTTCTAGCTCCAACGAAGCCGATACAATCCGAGAAGTCGAACACTCGGCAATAGTAATAAATGACTGGATGAACAAAAACAAATTAAAAATGAATACGTCTAAAACCGAGTTTATAATGTTTGGAAGCAGAAAACAGTTAAACAAATGTGCAACACAAACCATAGATATTGCTGGTGACACGGTACACAAAGTTCCTTGTATAAGATACTTAGGTGCTTTCTTAGATGAAACACTCAATTTTAATGAACATGTTACACGCAAATGTAAAACTGCAATGATAAACTTTCTTCGCATTAAACGCATTCGTCAATATCTCACCAAGCAAGCTACTGAAATCTTAGTTCTTTCACTTGTCATTTCGCATCTGGATTACTGCAACGCTATCCTATATGGTATTGCAGATCGTGAACTCACAAAGTTACAACGTATTCAACATATGTGTGCAAAGATGGTTCTACAACGGAGGAAATTCGACAGTTCCAAACAGGCGTTATTTGACTTGCACTGGCTACCGATTAAATACAGAATTAACTTCAAAATTTTGTGTTATATGTATAACTGCCATACTTCAAGAGCACCGGAGTACTTAAAAGAACTCCTGACACCGTATACATCCAGTCGCACAGGCATGAGGTCCGCTGACAGACTGGATGGGTGTTATGTAGTCCCGTTCAACAAACGAAAGACATTTTGTGACAGAAGTTTCTCTACAATTGGTCCAAAGTTGTGGAACGTTTTACCACCGTACATTCGTAAATCTGACAATATTAACGCCTTTAAGAAGAATCTTAAAACATACTTTTTTAGTGATTTTAACTTAATGTTTCTGTAACCTTCGCATTACTTACTTCGAGTATGCATGCATGATTATGTTCACTACCACATAAATATACTTTTATTCTTCGCGTGTTTTAGTAAAATATTTATGTTAATTTATATAGTATTAATTTATAATAGTTTACTTTTTTACACTTTTATTTATTCGACGAATGATTTATATATCTTAATCATAATTACGTTGTTTATATGTTCATTTTTTTTTTTTAAATGCTTGATTATTGCAATTTTTTATTTGTAAACTGATTGTGATTTTATGCTCTGTACGTGTTTATTATGTTTTTCAGTGTATTGTAAAACGCCACTGAATATGCACTTGTGTATAGATATAGGCGTTTAATTAAATAAAACACATTTAACATTTAACATTTATTTATTATCTCAAGTGTGATTTTCAAAAGATTTTATATGAATGTAAACACATGGTAAAACTAATCTATTAAAATGCAATAATTAACTTGATTCGTTCTCATGTGTTAATTTCAATAATTATTAAACATAAGTATTTGTGAAAACTTTTTGTTATACAATATTAAAATGAAGACAAATACTGAAAATACAATCATTAGCTTAACGGTCAAATTGGTTTTGATTAAGATTGTAATAGTGTTTATTTAATTATTATAAATCTTATGAGGATAATGTTGATAGTATGACACAGTATATCTGAAGAAGATATAAACATATACACATATGTTGTTGTTGTTGTTGTTGTTTCAATATCTTTATAAGTAGCATACATTCAATGACGAATAGCTATTAATTTGTCATATAAACACCATAATTATTATTGTATTGCGGAAATTAAACAAATCGATTCCCTAGTAACTGATATAGCTTATAAATATTTTGAGCGACAATTTGAAACTAAATCTAGTATCATTTAAGTGGGATTATTTGAATCGTATACTTTTTTATTAATCCCAATTAATGTGTGCGCAACGATTCTCTTATTTAAATCGCTGAGTACGAAGCACCAAGCTATATATTAATTAATTGACATTTATCTTTAATGTATGTCATGACATAAAATGAAATCAATCTAAATGAAAGTTTGAGTGGTTGGTATGTTATCAGTTTTGTAAATGTTGCTTTAGTATTAGTATACACAATACGAACGCTCTGGCATATTGTGATGGTGGGTGTACGGAAGAAACCCCCTTCGGAAGAAACCCCCTTCCCGAAAAACGGCTTGGCGGAACAAACCCCCTTTCATATTTTGCATTCGCGGAATAAACCCCCTCGCTAGTTTTGCATATGCGGAATTAACCCCCTTCCATAGCGGAATTAACCCCCTTCCATAGCGGAACAAACCCCCTTCCATAAAGAGAGAATATGCACGTTTTTGTAAAATATTTTGTAAATACTCTAGCTATTCTTACGACACAGGAACAGTAACTCCGATCCTAATAAAAAAACGAATGCTTCGGTTATTGTAGGAAAATATGTTCGTAATATCGTCGTCACGATCGGCGCGGGGCGCTATTTTGTCGTTGCTGCATTTTATTAAATTCGTCTTCAATGTAAAAAAATTCTTGCCTATTTTGGGTTATTGTAACATATTTTTATCTATATAGTACAATTTAACACATATAAAACTCTTATAATCTCAGTTTAACGAATGCAAGTTAAATTCACACGACCATCTAAACATAGTCAAGTTGTTAACAAACTGCCGGTACACTTCTTTAATCAGCACAAAGCAGTTTGGAAATAAATTTAATTAGACAAACTTGTGAACTAACGACCGGTACACTCCTTTAATCAGTTGTTCACACCTTATTTTAAAGTGATATTATGCGCGTTTTTCACTGTCGAATTGAGATTCACAGCTTGAATATTGTATGTGTGTCATTAACAACTTGTGAACAAAAGGCCGGTACACTTCTTTCATCCGATTTCGCACATTCATTCGAAGTTATTTTATGCGCTTTTTTCACTGTTGAATTGAGTTGAAGCTGAAAAGAAAAGAATTAATATGTCAATATACTGTCCCGTAATGTCCCGAAATTATCCGTATAACAAAATTGTGTCTGTGTGTCGTATGAATGAATCTGCACTTAAAGCGGGTATATACGATTTTGTCAAATATTTATGAATTTATATAAACTGTGTAAAAAAAACCTTATTATATATATATTTCAATGTAAATTAAAATAAAAGTTAAGAAGAACATGTGTAGAAAAATGCGAAATAAGCCAGATATTTAATTCTGAAATTGAAAACGGCTGTACAGCCGAATTCGCCAGCATGTATACCATACATGTACGATGTGCATCTAAACTTACGAGGGGTGTTTCAGAAGTTCGTGGATTTTCTTTATAACTTTCATTTGGTAACATAAATGGACAAACAAATAGCATGTTAAGTATATTTCGTCCTTTCCAAATCTACTCTCCAAATATCATGGAAATACATAAAACAATAAATATATATCAGAGATTTAAACATGTGCACAATGCGCACACCGACGCACGTGTAACGTTTCTGTTCAACGTCAATGACGTTATGAAGTTACCGGTAACAACTGTCAAATCTTTTCCACATAATCACCTCCAACGCGAATGCACTTTATGTGTCGGGAAATCCACTTGTAAAAAGTGTCTCTATACCAGTCAGCGTCAAAAGACGACACGATTCGCTTTGCTGCAACTGTAAGTTTCTGTTTACTTGCAAAGCGAATACCGCGCAACTGTGATTTAACTTCCGGGAAGACGCGGAGGTCCATAAGGGCCAAATCCGGGCTGTAAGGAGGACTTAGGCGCTGTAAAGTGAAAATTGCCGTAAATTCTGTTTATCAACGACATTTAAACCAAATTTAAATTCGCGTAACGCTCATACTTATAATAAAATACACGCGTGCGCCGCATGTCGTTACTGAGGTCTCTATGGCAACGCGTTTCAAACGCGCTTTATGGAATTCATGCATTTTTTGCTTATATATAAAGTCCGTGATAATTGGTTTGTATAATATGTAAATTTCATTGACTTTTACCAGCAAACTAATAAGTTATAGCGAAAATCCACAAACTTCTGGAACACCCCTCGTAGTTTAACGGTTTATAATACAAAGACGAATGCTTCGGTTATTGTAGGAAAATATGTACGTCACTATCGGCTCGGGGCGCTAATTTGTTTTTGCTGCATTTTATGAAATTCGGCTTTAATGTATAATTTTTCTTGCCTATTTTGTGTTATTGTAACATATTTTATCAATATATTACAATTAAACACATATAAAAAATCGTATATACCCGCTTTAAAGTAAATTAAGATTCACGTCGTACATCGAGTCATTTCGTCAATTGTCAGAACGAAAGTACCGTTTACATTCCAATGCATTATTTTCTCTTTCCTGGATATTATTTTGATATGTTGATGCTGAATTTACAAGTATTAGTATATATGAAGTGAAAACACCAAAAAATAAACAACGGTTGTGATGGTGATATGATTATATATAACAAAAATGATATATGATGATGTTGTTGTCCATGTTAATAATGAGGCTATAATCAGTTTTGGAATTAAGCTAGTTAATTTCAAATAAGATACACACACATCACAATCCCCAAATTATCAGTAAGATATAGTATCGTTTGCCTCTCAGTGCATAATTAATTAAAGGCCTAGTTTATCTGTTAATCCTCGCCCCATGTGGTGTCCCAGTCGGTACACTGATAGTAATACACGATATATTGGTACACAATAGAATCTCTTATAAAAACATGTCTCTCAGATGACTGAAAAATGGCAGTGTAGGATGAAAAATAATGAATTATTGTATTTCAGTAGAATATAGACATGTATTGTTTGTATTATTTATACAACAAATACTTCTACAACAAAGACTAAGATAACAAATGTTACAATTAATTTGTCTTCTTTGCATTCTTCTTATACGACACACACTACTTAAGGGGTGTTGCTGCAGTTTTGCTGATTTTTTTCCACCAAATAGATTTTGCTCAAAATTTATATTCAAGTACTATATACAAATACTAATGAAAAATGAAATAAAAATATAGGGTCACCGGCCTTGTTTTGATTTTATTCACCATTTTATAACATGTACTTTTTCATTTAAACTAGAAAATTTCTAATTGCCTCAAACCAGTTAATAACCTATGAAATAGACAACATATAAATATTATATAAGCTGAGATACATAACATACCATTTAATTAAACAACACAATGCCAAAAAAATGGAAAACACAAGTTAAATTTAAAAAATAATAAAAAATAATTTTTATGTCACCCCAAACCCCAAAAAACAAAAAAAAATACTTTTTTTAACACCAAAATGTAATTTTAAAAAATTCTGTCAATTATAATTATGAAAAACTGCTCAAATATGTTCATCTACGTGTTGTCATAATAAAACACAAATAAAAAAGGGGGTCACCGCGATTTTAACAGAGATTTTTTGTTTTAACTATCCCTACCGTCTACGTCAAATTTTATAAAAATACACCAATTAGGCAAAACCCAAGTACCGGTACATAGATTGTAAGAAATATGCATAAACATTAGAAATTGTTTACGATCTTAACTTGGATCACAACAGCTTACCAAAAGACATTCATAAAAAAACAATATTTAATCACAAACATAATACCATACAGTATCAAACTCGACCTTAATCGTTAATAACTTACATGTACTTGTTCACAGATTTCGGATTGTTTAGGAGTTTGTGATAAAATGCTTTAAATTGATAAAGTTAAACGGCATGACTAAAAAGCTCCAGTATAAAACAGAAATAAAATTAAATAAATAAAAAAAAGTAAAAAAAAGTTAACCCCACCTGGGATCGAACCACTGACAATTGAATTATGAACCAACTCGGTCATTTCTGATGATACTGATAACAAAAATATTGAGTTGTGATAATAGCATCATCGGTGTTGCTATAAATATATTCTCGGTTAAATAAACTGCTTTAATAACGTCGGGAGCAAATTGACATTGGGGCGGCGGACGGGGTTGGTATGGGAAGGGGGTATCCCCCTCCCGTTGGTGGGGGTCCGGGGGCCTCACTCGTTTTTTTTTTTCAAATTTTAGCATCAAACGGCGCAATCTGGAGCGTGTTTATGCCTGATACCTGACCTTATACACGTCTATTGCAGGCATATTCTGAATGACAAAAGTTGTGACAGACAGAGCAGTGTTCTCTATATGTCGCAGTTTGTACTTTGTGGCAGGCGACACAACAATAGGGATCGTGTGGGATGAAAGAACGTTCTTCGGGATTTTTTTCCAGAAATTCCGTTTTGGAAATATGCAATTCGTTGGTTGGTTCGGAGTAGACATATTGAAATGACACAAAGAGTGGTAAAAACATTAAATAAGTTTTTTAGTTGTATCGATTTACTTTGAGTTATTACAATTAATTCAAGTATCTTCATGTATCTTTAATTTTGTGAAAATTAAGGACTATTGGATATCGGCACATTTGTTTCATGTCATTCTTTCCTTTAAATTAATAAAAAGAAGCAAAGGCTTAGATCAAAACCGACAGTTAAAGCTTCAAAGGTTTACTTACTCAAGAATAAAGGGATTATCGTTATAAAAGGGACCGATCAATTATCAACATAATTGACACGTACATTACCTCGGGCGGGTGATGGCAATCAAAAATACACGTATCATTACCGCGAAAGCGTGATGACCTTGCTTCGTGGTAAAGTATTTTTAAATATACGGGTATTGAAATGAAAAAAGGTCTTTGCCGAAATTTCATTTTTGCCGAAAATATTGGGGCGGCAGCCGCCGCCCCTGCCGCCCCAGCTCCGACGCCTCTGGCTACTGCTACTGCTACTGCTACCGCTACCGCTACTGCTACTGTTGCTGCTGCTGCTGCTACTGTTACTGCTTTTGCCACTGCTATTGCCACTGCTATTGCCACTGCTACTGCTTTATATTTTCTTTATATTTTCTTCTTGTTAATCGTTTAAAGGGGCCTCTTCACAGATTTTGGCATTTTTTTAACTTATTCATTAAATGCTTTATATTGATAAATGTAAACATTGGATCGTAAAAACTCCAGTAAAAAAAAGAATAAAATTAAAAAAGGAAAAGAACATTGCCCAGAGCAGGTTTCGAACTAGTGACCCCTGGAGTCCTGCCAGAGTCCTGAAGTAAAAACGCTTTAGCCTACTGAGCTATTCCGCCGAGTACATATACTTTATGTATTTTATACCTTATATAAGCAATCTTCGTAGTTGCACAAAATTTAACGACAAAAACAGAACTGTCCAAATTATTCAATCGTTTCGCGTTGCAACGCTTTATAATTTTTAGGTTTTAAAATCGTCAAAAGATGCATATAATGGCTATATTAGAGCATGGTAATTGTTCAGTATTACTGTTTCCTCACAAATATCATAACGAAAACGAAAATTTGCGAATCTGAAACAACTTTGTTCAATTTTGTCAATTTACCAAAGCGTGAAAAGATCCCTTTAAGTTTAGTTTTAGTTAAGTAGATATATCAATTAACATTTATTGATAGACATTTGTTTGGATAGCAATCCTATATTGTCATAATTGAACCCGTTTATTCATTGATAAGATCGGGATCTCCACAGGGGTTTAATCTCGATTGTTAGGTGGGGAAAAGGGTCCGAATGAGGCAGTTATCGTCGGCTCAGATGTCACAAGTTTTAGACAAATATGCATACGTTATAAACATAATTTAAGTATTACAAAGATAATAACTTATCTTTATTTTGATTAACTACGTTAAAGGTATAAAACTATAATTATATATTTGTTGTGTGCCGCGTACATACAAAATTGATTTTTATATTATTGGCGTCGCTCTGGAGAGCGGCGACTAGTATGTAATGCATTTTTTTTCGCTTATGGGTGGAGCAGTTATTGTACGGATCAATGTATATAGTTTTGTTTTAAGAATATCTTGAATAGTGGTGATTTTTTGTGTGAATTAGTGTAAATAAGTACTGCATTTGTGCCTATTATTTTTATTACAACATTTATTGCCAAAAATGCAAAGTTAATTCTTTTAATTAATAGCTAAACACAGGGACTGGGCACTAATAAAAGATCACAGGGACTGGGCAAATACGCGAACCGGTGAAACTTTAAATAAATAGTCAACATTTTTGTCTGAAACTTTCAACAGTCGCGGAGCATGTTTTTATATATTATTTATATATAAAAATATAAAAAACAATATATATATATATATATATATATATTGTTTTTATATTCTTTTAAATAGAATTGAAAAATACTGCGTTTTAATGCGACCTAAAAACAACGTTGCACATTTTTGTTAAAATTAATGGATGCCGCGTGGTGACAACGTTTACTAAAATTTCTTACATCTCTTAAATATCTTATAAAAAAATACACGTGTTTTTATATTAACAAATAAATGCAAACAACACATTTATTTTGCATGTATTTTTGTTGTTGTTTATGGTTGACTATCATAATAGTATTATTATATATATATACTTCATTGAGTGCCTTTTACACTGAAATTCCCGACGCCCTTTGATGCTTTGCATCAATACCTATCTTGTTATAATTGAATTTAATCATAACGGTCCGAAGTCATAAACATTTATTATGCATGGTTTCTAAAGCACAGTGTATACTACCGATGTTTATTGTTGTTTACTAGGGTTATTTATTTTTTTTTTGGGGGGGGGGGGGGGGGAAGGGGGGATTTTATAGAAGAGTTCAACTAGTCCTTCAAATAAAAATGGTATAGGAAATATAAAAGAGTAAAAAACAGCTTTCCGTCATACTGTTCTATTATAGTGTTTAAACGCATATTATTATGTATATATAGCTGCTTAAGCACAGTGTATACTACCGATGTTTATTGTTGTTTGATGATGATGATGATGTTAAGTTGGTGTTGTTGTTGTTGATGATGATGATGATGATGATGATGATGATGATGATGATGATGATGATGATGATGATGATAATGATGATGATGATGATGATGATGGTGATGGTGATGATGATGATGATGATGATGATGATGATGATGATGATGATGATGATGATGATGATGATGATGATGATGATGATGATAATGATGATAATGATATGATGATGATGATGATGATGATGATGATCAAAATATTACTTAAACATAAACGTCAAGTAATTTACATCTGAGCCATACGAAAAACAGGAAAAATAAACATAATAAAATTAGATATATTATTTCACACTTTGAAATTACTATTTTTTCAAGGGATTTAATATACACGGTAGCGGCCAAGTGTATTTATCTACGTCCCGACCGCTGCCGATGTCAATCGCTGAAATCCCGAATATGAATTAATTATTTTATTAAGGGAAAAACTTTAACTTTTTTATTATATTGTAACAACGTAGCGTTTTTTATCCAAAAAGATCATTATAATAATTACAGGGACGTCAATGGGCAAAATTATTCCGGAAATAGGATTTGAGCCGTCAAGGATCGATTTTTTAATTTTTAGATCAATGTAAGTCCGATGAGATTTTAAGGGAGTTGGAGGCGTAGGGACAAATTCGTTCGAGTGCGCGATCATTTGAGAACAAATAATATTGAATCTTCCTCGGCATTCCGGAAATTTGCGATCGGTACCGATTTTTCCTGGTCTTTTTTCATTGATTCTGATAAGTGAGCGGCCGGCATGGACATGAATATTAACTGACGAAACCTCTTCGCTACTTTCCGAAAATCTTACAATTCTTCGAAATGTTGCAAATATCCGCCATCTTGACAATTTAAATGATCGATTAGCAAATTAAATTGCTGCACTAGCGTTTTGTGAACCAAATCATATATTGATTGCTCATTTGCTAGATTAGTGGTGACTGGTTTTAATTTTCTTAAATCAAACGATATGCATATTTCATTTCATGTGCAAAAGACGTTATCTCAATTTGTTTTCGGACGTTCATTTTCCGCCAGGAATTGCAACTAGAAAGACTACAATAAATCAATAAGCCACGGCTCGGGCAGGGATTTACCTTTAATCCCGTTAAGTTCCGCTCTTAAAACGATATGGGATGATTACATTCACATTTGACTAACATTGCGTTCGATTTTTGATATTTATTTTGATTTTTAGAAAAGTGTCGCCGCACTCTATTCTTTAAAAGAAATGCTGATATTAGGTAAACACGCATTGTCTTCAGTGTAATGCCAATTGCACAGTGCATCGCATTTAGCTGTTATTCCAAGTAAATAATAGTCAGTCAAGAAAATTGCGCTATAGCTATGACGTGCGCAAGTCTGCGATATCGCATGCGCACGTCATAGCTATCGCGTGCACACGTGATAGCTATCCCGTTCGCACTGTATAGCTATCGCTACGGGTCCGTTAGCGTACCTTCGGCGACACTTTCACCTGAAACGACGGCACCGAGACGGGCGCTCGAACTTGGCGGATGCGTGGCCCACCGGGCCACACGAGTCCGTCAAGTTTCGTCGCTCTCGGACACATACTCGGGAAGATAAGTGCGACTTCAGGCTCCCATTATAGGGTAACAGGGCCAATACGGGTCCGTAAGCGTACCTTCGGCGACACTTTCACCGGAAACGACTGCACCGAGACGGGCGCTCGAACTTGGCGGATACGTAGCCCACCGGGCTACACACGTTTGCGAAGTTTCGTCGCTCTCGGACACATAATCGGGAAGATATGTGCAACTTCAGGTTCCCATTATAGGGTAACGGGGACAATACAGGTCCATTAGCGTACCTTCGGCGACACTTTCACCGAAAACGACGGCACCGAGACGGGCGCTCGAACTTGGCGGATGCGTGGCCCACAGGGCCACACAAGTCTGCCAAGTTTCGTCACTCTCGTACACATACTGGGGGAGATATGCGACTTCAGGCTCCCATTATAGGGTAACGGGGCCAATAGGGACCCGTTAGCGTACCTTCGGCGACGCTTTCACCGAAAACGACTGCACCGAAACGGGCGCTCGAACTTGGCGGATGCTTGGCACACCGGGTCGCACAAGTCTGCCAAGTTTCGTCGCTCTCGGACACATACTCGGGGAGATAAGTGCAACTTCAGGCTCCCATTATAGGGTAACGGGGCCAATACGGGTCCGTTAGCGTGCCTTCGGCGAAACTTTCACCGGAAACGACGGCACCGAGACAGGCGCTCGAACTTTGCGGATGCGTGGCCCACAGGGCCACACATGTCTGCTAAGTTTTGTCGTATTTTAAATAATGTTACATAGCAAATAAATGACAATATACATTGTATGTGCTCGTGAATTTAATAATAGTTATAGAACGTTGCTTAAAATGTTAACTTAAGAACGAGTATTACGTTTCATCATGCCATATCTATTAAAAATTATACTATTTTGGGGTCACCAAAATGTATTTCCGGCATGTGCGTAAAATAATCGGCCAGCTCATTAATTTTCTATGTAGCATAGTTTAATTGTGAATTTAAGGGACACTACAACAACAAAAATTTACCAGTAGACATTCTTCAGTGGAATATAGTAAACACACAGTGCTGACACGTGTTGTAACTAAAATAGACATAGGGATGTGAGCATTGGGAGTGACCTATTCATACTGTGCTAAGGCAGTATTACGGAATACCGTTAGGGTCATCGTGGTTACACATTTAAATCCAGAGGGCGATAATGCGAGAACGCGATAGTACGATGGCGACAATGTGACAATACGATGATGACAGTGCGAAAATACGAAGTCGACAATGCGATAGTACGATGGCGACAATGCGAGAACGCGATAGTAAGATGACGACAATGAGACAGTGCGATGAAGACAGTGCGACAATACGATGGCGACAGTGAGATAGTACGAAGGCGACAATGCGATAGTGCGATAATACGATGATGACAGTGCGAAAAGACGATGTCGACAGTGCGACAATACGATGGCGACAGTGCGATAGTACGATGGCGACAATGCGAGAATGTGAGAACGCGATAGTACGATGGCGACAATGCGAAAATACGATGAAGACAGTGCGACAATGCGATGGCGACAATGCAATAAAACGATAGCGACAATGCGATGATGCGATGGCGTCAGCACGATATGACTATCGCATTGTCGCCATCGTACTATCACACTGTCGCCATCGTATTGTCGCAATGTCGGATTGTCGTCATCGTTCTATCGCGTTCTCGCATTCTCGTTATCGTACTAACACATTGTCGCCATTGCATTGTCGCACTGTCGTCATCGTACTATCATCGCGTTCTCGCATTCTCGCCCTCTGGATTTAAATGTGTAACCACGATGGCCCAAACGTTATTCCGTACAGTATAGTGCGCAAAATCTGGTTTGGAATCACAATTTATATGCCTCAAACAGATGTTGAAAATCCGACTTTGTTATATAAATAGCAGTCTAAATATACATGTTTTTCCAAGCTTTAAATAAACATATTAAAATTAATTTCATGTTCGTATCGATTGAAGTTCTTGTTAATAGTAGAAGCAAACAACACAATACAACTCTAATCGGGCTTACTAATTTGAGGCAAGAAAAAAAATCGCGCTATCATATATAACATATAACATATAACACGCATCCGCCAAGTTCGAGCGCCCGTCTCGGTGCCGTCGTTTCCGGTGAGTGTCGCACAGTCCTGTCAGGAGCTACCAAGTTCGGATATGAGACCACGAAACATGGCTTGACCTTATAGCAGCCAGCCTTTCACCTGACCAGACTGCGCGGTTGGGCAAGCTAGCATGGACCAACTCTGGCCGCATATAACATAAGACCCATTTCCGCATGACGCGGGTCATCTGACCTTTATAATGTGTATATAGCTATGAATGGTATTTGCACAAATATTTTGCATGGACTTATTGTTAATGTGTTGCACGTTTTCAATAGTATCAATGTCAGAGGGCATATATAAGATCAATATTACTACGGTCAGTACGGTGTTCATTTTCTGTCGCGAAATGAAATGCAATCAAGATTGTTACTCGGCGTTGTGAACAGTATGACACCGTTGTCTGTCTGCGATGCATTTATACTGGTTCTTTGCTGGTATACTCACCAATTTGACTCGACCATCTGCTCGAACAAGAAATGAGTACCAGTAGCATAAACCTGAAATTGTAACTTATTTTAAAAATAGTGTTTATATTATTCATATGACTATTAATATCCATATTGATAATTTGATATAATAATTATTATTTTTATGTTTATTATCGTTGTTTTTCTCATTTAGAAACTTTTATCCGGCTTAAACAATTGTGAAAAATCCCATTGAAAAATCCCATGGGAGAAAAAATCCCATTGGAAAAAAAATCACATGGGAAAAAAAATCCCATGGAATTTTTATTTTTTCAAACACGATTAAACACATTGAAATAGCGTAGATTGTTCATCATTTGATAAAATATAATATAATAATGTTTCTGGAAGATTCATGAATAAATCTCTCAAAATAAGAAAAAATCCCATGGTATTTTTTTCCCATTTTAAAAATGGGATTTTTTAAACACTAAATATGTATAGATATAATTCGCTAATAACTAGTATACAGTCCCTAAATAACGTTAAAATACTTGGAAACGCAAAGAAAACATGTTTTTTTTAAATGTCCAAAATCCCATGGGAAAATAAAAAATCCCACGGATAATGAAAAAATCCCATGGGCTCCCCAACTTTGCTAATAAATTTCATAATGAAGAAAACGCATTTTTTTAGTGAAAATAACCAATTAATAATCAAAAGTAAGACTTTTATCTTATACTTAATCACAAAGAAGCAAATATTCAAGAAAAAAGGTACTAAAGTTTGCGAAATTTCGGTTTCGCAAAGTTTTTCCGGTGGCCGTTTTAAACCAAACAATTACATTAATCAAAAGAATTTATTTTATGTGTAACAAGGTAAGTTTTTTTCAGACAAATAAAGGTTCAAATCAGGTACACTATGTTGCGTACATAAACCGATCTATTTGTTGTTTGTTTTCATCATTATTTGTTTTCGTTCGCTAAATTTTATTTATTGTGAAATAAGTTAAATTTATTAGATTTTTTTTACCAAAAAAATGGTTGCGAAGAATTGCCAAGTATAAAGATTTTTGTTGTTACCACATACCAAGCTCTTACATTGTGTTCTAATCCCGAGTTCGTTTTTAGTAAAAACAAATAATAACAACAATATAATCGTTTCAAAAATGCATTTCCTTGCATGCAAATGTTTTATTCAGACATAATTAGTAAAATTGTATTTGATATTTTGCATGAGTATCATTTCAATTGTACGAAAAATAATCTATGGTGTCATGCTTTGAAGTCAACTTTAGACAATCTTGGTTTGGGTTATACGCTTTATTTATCTGATTTCACGTGCGACATTTCTCACATGGTAAACCAAAGATTAAAAGACCAATTTGTTCAAGAATGGAGCGATACTTTAGCTTCTCAGTCCAAAATGGAAATGTACTTGAAATTTAAAAAAAGCTTCGAATATGAAAAATACCTTGATTGTATATCAAATGAAAAGTTAAGAATCCAAATGAGTCAATTTCGTCTAAGTTCCCATTATCTAGAAATAGAAGTTGGCAGATATAGTGGGCTGTCCCGAGAAGAACGCAAGTGTAAACTCTGTAACCAAAATGTTTGTGAATCCGAATATCACTTTTTATTATGTTGTCCATTATATAATGATTTGCGTATAAAATATAATGTCAGGACACCATGGCCTTCCATAAGTAAATACATATTAATGATGTCTTCCAAAAATGTTCTTAAGTTAAAAAGCATTGCGAAATATTTAGTTGAAGCGTTCAAACTTAGATGTGATACTTTAAATCATCTAGCTGTTGTATAATTGCATGTTAAAAGACATAACTGTATTTAATAGTCAAACATATATGTTTTTGATTGACATATTTGCTCATGTTTAAATTGTATTATTGCATGATTCCCTGTCTTGGCCATATTTCTATTGTATATATGTTCTTGGCCAAAGGCAGAATGCCGGATTGCCAATAAACTTTGAAACTTTGAAATTAAAAACGAAGATTTTGTCAACCTTCCCTCTATGCGCTTATATGAATTCCACCTCTTTTTGCCAACCAGCGGGCGGAGTCTAAACTTTGCGGGTGGGGTGAATTGACACTTCAATTCCCATTTCCAATGATAAAGGTCATGTTCCCAAGTGGTAAAAAAGCGCTCAAATCATATGCCAATGATCAATACCATTAAAATATAAACGTTCGGCGCTTTTTTTCAATTTTTGACATTTTAATAAAATATTTACGTTAAAAGTTTAGTGGTAAAAGTACTGGATTTGTCTTGCGACACACGAGGTTATTGAACGGAATGTTTAATGAATTTTCACGCTTCAACGTACTAAAATGAAATATGCGAAAAGCGATAGCTTTAATAGGCGTCGATATAATAAAACAATGAAATATTTGTGCAATTTAAGCATATACAGTGCAAGAGACGTTGATATTAACAGCGACACTGTACAATTTTCTCTCTAGCGGATGTTGTATCATCTTTATTACGTCACATCCGACTAAGGGACACAACTCTTACACTACTCAATGCGAATAACTGAAAGGGTCTATTACATCATGTAAAATTATGTCAAGCACAAAAAAAAAACGTTTTCCAGGCTATACATCTCTTCGGAGTATATGACCGTTGTGATGCACAAGAGAAGGCCGGTCTGATATGCTGAATCTTCTCAGAAGAAATAGTAGCTGTCACTCTATTAATGGTCCATATGGCATCAAACATCTTGACATAGAAAATTACATTATAGAAATAAAAACTTTTTTACAGTGTAGTCATATGATTTGTTATATTTGGTATCATTATCTTGCTACACAAGTGTTCTTAAGTCCATGGAAATAACATGATTAGCTAGACAGTGACAATAAACATTGTATATCCAGTAGCATTACATTACATTGTTGTTTACCATACAACATAACCCAGCATGTAAAATGAAATACATTCCTCAAAAATCATTCAATATTTATTGATATATCTTTTTTACAGGCGTGTTGCTATATTAGTTACATTCTCCAAACAAGTCTATTTTTCAAACAAGCTACATCAATACACTTTACCCCACCCACCATAACAGTTTAATGTGTATTTAAAAACTTGTTCATACGGTTGACAACACATACACATCAATATATATATATATATATATATATATATATATATATATATATATATATATATATATATATATATATATATATATATATATATATATATATATATATATATATTGAAAACAAAATGCAAACACATCCAACAATTATTTTCAATATTTTTAAATGATAATTATTGATAGCCTTACCTAGAAAGATGAATTGAAAAATCATTTTTACATCGACAGTAACAGAATTACGTTACAACCGGAAGTCATCGGTTTTCACGGCATTCTGGTCTATTGGAAAGTCGAGAATGGTGCGAAGTCTGTTGTCGAGTAGAACGTAGACTTCTTGGTACGAAAGCTCTTAAATTAATAATAACTCTTCATTTAATTTTAATTTATCAATAAATTGGCTCTCTCTATATGAAAAGACCCTTCAGACAAACATATATCGCAAAGGAATTACAATTTATATACAGACGCGCCACCGCATCGATTGGATTATTTACGTTTCTTTTAGTATGGGCTTTGTTGTTTTTGTTATAAAAATTGCGCTTTCTTGAAGTTACATTATTCTAAGACCTCTCTAAAAAAAGTCAGCATATTTTACTCTAAAGCATGTTTCACAGTTTCGACAGTTGTTCTGGTTTTATCATTTGGAAATATTGATAGAGTACTCATAAGGTGGCACAAATAAAACATTTAACATATACATGGGACTCAATTTATAAATAAAACGTAATCTGCAAAACGTTCGCAAATATAGCAAAAAAGGTATACGGGCCACGAAGCATACGGCACAGATTTGCAGACCATACGGCCCAGGTTGGCGGAATATACGGCCCAGATTTGCGGACCATGCGGACCATGCGGACCACATGTTTTACGTCATGTTTATTATTTTAATACACGACATAATACAATTATAAGTATGCTGTGCATACTTAGTATGCTGTCCATACTATGATACTAGTACTATGCATCTGTTAAAAACGGGTAATGAAACGTCTGTGTTCATGATTATTTCAATAAAGTTATTCGTATTCTCAGATTTGAAACTTATTTTAATTGTGTCATCAATTATTTATTTTAGCAGTTGGCATCACGCAAACATGCACGGTTTAAACCCACAATGCTTTGAACAGACAGTTTCAAGGCGGTCACCCCATGCTTAAACATGTGTCGCATCTATCGCTTGTGTTTTGTGTCATACTTTTTGGCGATCGGTTCCTTGTCATTAATAAGTTTCACTTTGTGTTTATTCAAATTGATTTTATAGTGTAATAAATAATTAAAGCCTTCGATAAAGACTGCCATGCTCACACAATCAACAAACCCGTGCAGTTTTAGTGCGAACATAAATAACCTGCTAGTTAATGTCGAGAGTCGTGTATGTCTTTTGAGAAACAACGACATTGTCTATTTCATAGTCTAACATAATGTAATGTGTACTAATTTATCCTTTAACAACCTCATTGAGGCTCTTTCCTGAATTTACAAGACGATGATCTGCATGTTGAACTATTTGATGATATTTTTATACAACTTTTCAATAAACACGAGATATATTTGATATTCGTTTTTGTTTCATTTCATCGTGTCTGTTTTAATAATAGGGACATACGCTTTTTTATTCATATCGGAATTAAGTATGCAACAAAATCATTAGAAAAGTAAAGTTTTGTATGACAGTTATATAAGAAATAAACAACATAAATCCTTTTTACAACACCGTAACTTCTAAAATAATAATAGGAATCAACTAAAAAAAACGACTTAAGCTATATATTCTTAAACCAGTTTTTCGCCCTGAAATCGGAGATTAGAATTAGGGTAAATTAGTTAAATATATTTAATATTTGTGTTAATGTTGGTTTAATTAAGCGGAAACACTTGTTAAATTCTGTTATATGTTAACGGGGAGTATCGACGGTATTTCGCATTAACATGTATACAAACTTTAAAACAATGCATATTCACTTTTTCAAGTATATACGTACATGTATATAGTTTAAATGCAATATTGATTAAATCGGTAAAAATGAACTAAGAAATTGATTATACATAAACAAGACAGTAAAATATACGGCGTTAAATGCCTTACAGGAATTAAATACATCTTCAGATTGTTTTCCCAACGACCAGACTATTTGTCGCGTACAAATCCTATGCGCCAAAGTTAAAAGCCAAGGTCTCATTTCACTGGCAAAGTTCATGTGTATTCGTTTTCCGTTCTTTAACTTGTAAGTGTCAGCGAGTGTTTTCATAAGTCTATTAATTATTATCCATTATGACGTGTCGCATATAACTGCTTCAATTTAGAGGTACAGGTAATGCATTTCTTTTCCTTTCCTATACATTAATTTTGAACGCCGATGTTGATTTCAATATAACGTCTCAGAATAATTCCCCACGAAGAGATAGTGAGTAATCTGCAATGATTATGCATCTATGTGAACTGTCAAAATCATGATTTTTGTTGTCAAGTCTCTTGTTCAGTATTGAATGTATCCCCCACACGACAAGCCTATACTTCGACAGCATATATGTCATATTCGGAGGCATACATGATTTCCTGTGAATGTCAAGTCGGCTCCCACATTTTTTCCAGAGATAACAAAATATTAAAGGCCTATGGTAATACGGGAATATGTTTGATCTCAATAAATTACAAGACTTTCCTTAAACGGAAAAAGGCTGACAAAATGTTTAAGTATAAAACCATGAAAACTTGTAATGTTTTGTCTTAATATTTCAGTTAACTTCACCTAAAGTGACGATAGGTCCATAGGCAGTGAAACTTTTGGGGCCCAATCCCAAAGCCCCTAGTCGGCCTAGTACCTAGTAGAAGGCCAGTTCCCTGTCGATTTCACTCGTATAAATTAGCCTACCAGTGCCAAGGCTAGCAAGACATAATAAATGCTAGTCACTTGGTAAGACAAATAAATATTCGTGCTAGGATGTCAAGCCCTCAATCGAAACATAACATTGATATACAATAACTGGCTGTGTCAAGTCATTATATAAGGCTTAGTAAGTAAGTTTTTTTTCTTTCGTCACGGTCTCATTGGGCCCTTAAAAGTCGTGTGCCCATAGGCAGTTGCTACTCTGCCTAATGGTTAATCCGGGGCTGGGGACGACTATATCTGTTATTATTAAGCAAAAACGCCAATATTACTGGACTAGTTATGATATAGCAAAGATTCATCATTTTAAAATGAACATTCGTTAAATCTTTTATTTAACTTTTTTTTTACTTTTCTACCGTAATGAGCATTTATTCATATCGTTCACAACAAACGTCTTTATATTTCATTTTTAGAATTTAAAAATAAGCATTATTATGTGACAAAATTGTATTTTGAGAAAGCAAAGAATACATTATACATCACACATTGAACAAATTCATATATTTGAATTGTTAGGCAAAAAACGCCAATCTTACTGGACAAGTTATAATAACACAAAGATCCATTATACTAAAATAAGCAGTCGTTAAATCTTATTCTTTTTTCTTTTAGAACTTTTCTACCACAGTGAGCCTCAATTCTAATCGTTCACAACAAACGTCTTTATATTTCATTTTATAGAATATAAAAATAAACATCATTATGTGAGAAAATTTTATTTGTAGAAAGCAAAGAATAAAATATACATCACATATTGAACAAGTTCATATATTTGGAGAAAATTTTATTTGTAGAAAGCAAAGAATAAAATATACATCACATATTGAACAAGTTCATATATTTGAAATTCAAATGCATATTAAAGGGATTCGAAAGTAGACCGCATTCGTTATAATATGTTATTATGGTTAAAATATATACAATGTAACTTCAGCTGCACCTGCAGGAAATTTTTTTTATCATAGCATGTGGGCCATTATTTATTCGAATAACGGAATTACTGCATAAGAAAGGTCAATTCAAAGCATTGTGTTTTCAAACCGATTTTAAGGAGCTCGAAAACACATAGTAAGCCCAGAGTTATTTGCAAAACATTAACATGAAAATAACAATTACATTCATACAATCACAATTCAAACTTCATATCAGTAACAGTTAATACATTACAAGTCAATTATCATTAGACCAATCAAAGGGTAGATGCAAACCAGATAAACAGAAATATAACTTGCTGAAGCAAATAAAAACTGAATATAAAATCATAAATAAAAACTCTTATCCATTTATACAAAATCAAGTTGAATACTGTCATATTATTCTACAATTTCGAATTTCCACCGCTGTTTGAACCATGTTAACTCGCTGCCTTCTCAACTTGGTCACACAGGCGTAGATATCGACAGTCTGTCTTGTCTGACCCTCGTCTATAAGTATGTCCATGGCGATGAATGTGCCCGTCCGACCAACACCGGCGCTGAAAAATGGACCAAAACGAACATACTAGAGACGAATTCCAATTTCATTAAAACATACCTGATTTAAAAATAAACACTTGATAGTGCTGTGTCTGTAAAAAAAATAACACATTTAATAAATTAATATCTAATACTAATTTCAAACAAGTTGATTACACTGGTTTGTCCTCAAACATATTATTGTTCTAACATATTTGACGTGATCATTCTATGCTTGCCAAATTAAGACCAATCAAGAACGATTGCATATTAAAACAGCATTTGCTCTTTTAATACATGCTGTTTTATTTCAATTTACTGAAATCTTAATGGAGTTATGCTACGTACAATGAAATGATCTGGAGGGAAATAATTGTGTCCATTTTTTAACAAGACTTCGGTTTATTCTCCGCACCCGAAGCAGGGCGGACTGCTTTCACTATATGCTCCAGAACTTCATTTAAGGTCATTCAAAAAATAAGTCCAGAACCGGTGACACCCCTATCAATTAAAGATTGTGAATTTTGTCCGTTATATGAACGTAGGTATCGTTTCCTATTTGAATCCAGTGTCCATTTATCACATGTGTGACAAATTTTTTTTTAATTTAAACATTCAGCAGACGTTTTACATCAGTTGAAATAAAAATGCACATAAACAGGACATCTGGAGAATTTGAATGTCATGGATAATCCCGTCTTCACTTTAAAAGTTTAATGATCGTATAATGTACAAGTCATTCAAACGTTTGCGAATGGATGAACAGTCACATGGATGAACAGTCACACGGATAAACAGGTTGTCAGGCGAGACAATAGCAGTGGCCTGACCTTTGCCATCCGGTAGAAAGTGAAAGGTCATACAAAATTCACTAATAGGTTGCCATTCTAAAGAATACTAAGTTTAATCAAACTATCTTAAATGTTTCAAGTTATCACATATACATCTTTTTCGGGCTTATGTACTTATGGACTGGAATACCGAAGAAAGGACGAACGGAAAACTATCAATTGTCCATTTTTGTTAAACACCAGTTTGCGACTGATAAAAGGTTGTACAAATCTACAAAATAGAGAATTGCATTACCATAATGTTCCATTACATTCTATGAATGTGACTGACTGCTGATACGACACAGCTTTTATGAAGTTAGTTATACATGTATATGTTCATTGTAAGGTTTAAAATATATGATACTTACAACAGCTGAACTAAATTATAAAAGGTAATTGAAAAAGGAAAATATAATTGAAGAAACATGGTAAGGGTGCTCGACACAAGGCATTGTCGAATCTCTATACTCGCAACACAATATTTCCAGAATAATACGGTTTTTTATTGTAAGCACATGGTACCCTTTAAAGCATTTTTCGTATGTTCTTACTCGGTAGTATAGCATCGATTCTGTTTTTCTTCGCGTTTTCAGGCATGATAGCAACGGAATAAGGATCTCCTTCGTCACCTGTGTTGTTGACCCCAGAAAGCTCCAGTGTGTGATAGGATGCCTCTGTCTAGAAGGGACACGACGCGATCAATGAGACAATTGTAACCGTCCTTATGCGATATACATTTGAAGTTTGACAATATGATCGTAGTCAGTATGATGGTCAATTGTTTTTGACGAGATATATAAATTAGTTTAAGACTAATATTGGACACTTACTTATACAATTATCTGCAAGGTCATTAAATTAAAAACTGAAAATGTAACTTTTACATAATCTTATAAACTAAACTGGTTAACATTGAAAATATATTGTTTCAAATGGCAATACATTATAGACCAGGACTGAGTAATGTATGTCAAAATATATGTTATGTAGTCAGATGTCATGGATAATCAAATGATATCTTGTTTACAAATTAAGTATAATACAACACGCGAACCTCATATTGTAAAAACAGTCCGGTTTTGTTCAGCTTTTGGTCGACTTGGAAAAGGGCGTTTTGGTAATTGGCAAACTCATTGTTGGACACGAACTGACTGCGAAGAGTCAGGTATTCCACCATCAGTCTGTGTAAGTATTTATATTGGCCCTGAAAATTAATACGATAAATACCCCGATTACCGAGAACACATCTGCAATTAAATTGACAATGCAAAAAAATCAAAACGTCTTCAATGGTAATAATTCGTTAACGCAAATCCCATGAAAATCAGACACAAATTTTGGCATAAAATTATTGCAAGTGTGCATACCACATGTAAAGAGAACATATAATGTGGAAAGGAAACGAATGTCAACTGCTTTCCACTGTATCTCCATTGTTTGAATCGTAGGTCATTAGTTCAATATCTACTTAAATTTTTATTATTCACACAATTTTGCTTATCTGTTTTAATCCAATATTTATTACATGTATTATATTTTGTTCTACATGTCTTTGTAGAGGGAATTTTCAATCATATATTTCATTTCTTAAAGTGAAATAGGAATACATTCGAACCAAATATTCGTCTGAAACAAATGCATATTGTTTACGCCATTACACACCACGTCGATGAAGGTCCATTCGAATATCATTGTTATTGTATATTATTTAAAGTATGTACTGATTATTGTATTCAATTTTTTTACTGTCAGTCATGTATAAAAACTTCAGAAATATCACGCATTTTAAGTTTTTATCGTTCATGTAAAAATACTCTGACTGTAAACCATATCTAAAAAGAAAATAATACGAATTTGTGAAAACGTCACAAATTCGAAATCCTTCTAGATCTGGAAAGATTTTTTTAGTGAATGCAAAATGTAACGTTAACAACATGGGGAGTTAGCATTGTGAGGAATTTGTAACTTAAAGCCTTTTTCGTTGCGGTAAAAATTAGTAGTGCATTTGCATAAAAAATAATTCCGCTTTTTGGGCAGTCATATTATTCTACAATTTCGAATTCCCACCGCTGTTTGAACCATGTTAACTCGCTGCCTTCTCAACTTGGTCACACAGGCGTAGATATCGACAGTCTGTCTTGTCTGACCCTCGTCTATAAGTATGTCCATGGCGATGAATGTGCCCGTCCGACCAACACCGGCGCTGAAAAATGGACCAAAACGAACATACTAGAGACGAATTCCAATTTCATTAAAACATACCTGATTTAAAAATAAACACTTGATAGTGCTGTGTCTGTAAAAAAAATAACACTTACTTAAATTTCGTTGCTTTTATAACAAATTACGACGTTGCTGACAATATTTAGACTTTCAGATAAAAAATCAAAACGTTCAATTATGAATGCACCTGTTTTTCGTTAATACGTACCAGGTAAAATATGTTGAGAACTTAGTTTGTGAGCTACCCTACCTGCAATGAACGACCCATGGTTGCTACTTGTCGGGATCGTGGGCCCTGACCCTACGCCAGAAGTGCAAGAGGCTCGAAGTGCTAGCGGGCACATCTTTGTCGGGCCATGCCGTGTAATGAAAGTTGGTTACCACACGCGAGACACTTGGTTTGTCCTGAGGAAAGATGATGTATACGAATATGACGTCATAAGATCTATAACGAATAAGTATCCTGTAAATGGGTCATGTTTACTGAGGACTGCCTTTATGAAAGCTGGTATAAATGTTTGTGATACGTCGTGAGGACATCGTATCACTCTGGTTTTGCGATAGTTATGTAACGCATATTTATTAAAGGGTATTAAAGGGAAATAGCAAATAAATGTAAGGGTCTGTATTACATGCGCATGCGATAACTCTAATGTGCGATCGTCATGCAATGACGTGAACACGCAATGGCTATGACATACACACGCGATAGATATGAGATGCGCACGCGATAGGTATTAGGTGCGGTCGCTATAGCTTTTGTGAGCGAACGTAATAGAGACCTTTGTTGCCTTTATGACGCCTTATAAATAGGCATTCACTCGATAAGTAAATGAAGTAAAAGGTGAACTGTTCGATCACTGTACATGTAGTTATATTCTTTATGTGCACATTAAATTACTGATTCTATGCGTTAACTCGGGAATTAACAATACAATTTGGCAATAAACGTTATATTATACGTGAATTCATGCCAGTGTCAAACATTTTATTTGCAATAATACACACGAAAATGTTAATGTACTAAATTTGTAAATATAAATATTTGCCTATAAATTCAGTAAATTTAGAAAGAAATAAAAACATTCGTATTCGAAAATGTAAAACGAATAATATATAGAGATGGAAAGAACGAGAAACATCACTGTTCATGTGTACCTTGTGTGACAATTTAAGCTTCCGAACTGTATAGTCTGTGAACTCCTCCATAAAGATAAAAGTTGTTGTGATTGCTTGGAAATCTTTCTGGGAACCAACTTCAAGTGGCCAGTACCGCAAACATTTCATCTATGTATGTTTGGTATGAAAATCAATACATAAATAATGACAAGTGTAATATAGAATATGCATGTTGTTTGCGTACATTCATATCACAGAAAGTGTAACCATAGTGCAGTTTTTAGTGAAAGTAATAAGACCGTTATCATAATAAGACTATTTTCACAAAAATTGACGAAACAACAGCAAAACAAATGGTTCTTTAAAAGTATATTATACATATATAACGCAATTAAAATCGCGCCAAATGTTTATGTAATAGCATTAACTGTATTATATTTCGTCATATGTTATTAATATATTAGCATTAAGCCGTTACGCAGACTAATATAACTTACTTTTCCCATTTCTACGAGGTTCGTTACCATGACTACGGTAGATATGTCATATTGCCAAATCATGCGCCAGAAGTCATCCATCATGGTCTCCGTTGGGCCTTTAAGTATATTTTGTATCACTCGTACAACACCCTTATATTGAGAGAACTTGTAAGACGCATAGTTATTAAGCGATAAAAGTCTGTTATTATGAGTTAAACAGGCATATCGATAAGATCGTACAGTTGCTATTACAATACTCACCTTGTGATGCAATGTAAGCTCGCTTCTTGTTGAAACCCTATAAAAATCATAAATAAGGAGCGAGGGATTCAATAACAACAACAACAAAAATAATAATATTACTACTAATAATAATAATCTAATCAAGGTTCTTATTGTTTACTAGATTATTTGAGAAAAAGTGATCATTTATATGGATGCGATGAGATTTCTAGTGCTGTACATGCATTATACACAAGGATTCAAACCGCACCTCGATGAAGCAAGCATTGATGTAATCACTGCCTTCGTTCCCATCTACAGTGTTAAGCACAACACGAGAGTGGTCATCTGAAATATTGGCATATCAGAACTTTATCGCGACAAACATGAGGAATAGACAAATACAAGTTAGTCTCGTCAAATGTTTTTAATAACTAGTCAACTACATGTATGCGTACTTATCTGAACCATGACAATATGGTCATTGCAATTTCCATGATGACGTTTAGGCAAATTTGATATTTACTTGCTAGATCCCATTTGAGGTTTTATGTGTTATAAAACGTAGTGGTCACTAACAGCACATAAGATGTTGACTATACATTGTTTATTGTATAAAACTGAATATATGAATTACTTTAATTCAAATCCAACCTCTTGAGTTGATCCCATCAGTGGAAATGTATTGTTCGTTTTAATGTATTTATTGATATGGCAATAAAAATGAGTTGACTTATTGTGCTTCTTATACTTCGATGGTACAATACGTTTAATAAAGCATGGGTGCACGTTCTACACTATTTACTTCCAATTCGAAAACAGTCAGCATCGGGCAACGATAGCTGTTCGTTTACTGAATTGTGAATCGTAAGTAACACTATAAACACTTAACATAACGGATATAGATTAACCCACATAAAACACGAAATACATCACATACAGGCATACGTATCTTTGTATCGGTTCTTCCCCGCATTCATTGTCGCCGTTGCAGCAGTATTTGGGTGTTGCAAACCATAGGGGATTATCTGGATTATCAATAGATTATAAAACAAATAACCGTCAAAAAAATTACGCACTCAATAATTCAACGCCACTAGAGAATCAAGAAGTTCTGACAGTGGTGACAGTTTAAAGAAAGGTGTCTAGTTTAATAATTTTACCATACTCAACTTAATTTATTCAATAATAAGGCCTCCGGCCCATAATATATAGGCAACAATAGAAAGAAAATCATTTACATCCCTCGATCAACATTTCGCTTAGAAATTATTTGGTAAACATATACAAAGTACAAAGTAAACAAAGTATAAACATTGCGAATAGTTCTTTATACACCCTGATGGATCTAGATGGCCCACAATATATAGTTAACAATAGAAAGTGTGATAAATGTAGCATGTTTATAAATGAAATGAAAACAACAAAATGTATATTTGTTGGTAAGTGGCATAACCACGCCTACAAAGAATGTTATTTGTAAGGAAAACATAATTAAGAAAACATTTATAGCATGTCGATTTTATATTAGCGTCAATAAACGTGACGTCATTAAGCTTATAGATTATTGTTCTTATTTGCAAAATATTTATGAATGAATGAATGAAAACGACGTCATACCATAATATATAGGCAATAATAGAAAATCATTTACATCCCTCTATCAACATTTTGCTTACAAATGATTTGATGAACATAAGTACAAACATTACGAATAGTTCTTTCACAACTGGAGCTCATAAATGAATAAAAGTCGTTCTGTTCTAATCCTCTGTCATACCAGTTAAAAAGAAAGCGTTGACGAATATCATTATATCTTATACAATAGAAAAATGCATGGAATTCACAATCAAGAAATGAATTATTACTATCGTTAAGGCAATATATACAAATTCTTTGTTCTCGATGAATATTCATGTGTCTACCTACTTCTATTCTAAGTTTATGATTCGAACATCTAAATTTTGAAAATGACTTCTTATAAATAAAAAGCATATCCATAACTAAATACTTTTCAACATTAAGAAGAGATTTAAAGTGTTTATAATGATAGCATCTACTGGAATCATTAATATCACTATGCCACTTCTGGGTATAGCAGTCTATAAGTCTTTGTTTAAACATACCAATAAATACATCAATGTTTCCAATTTCCTGAGAGATTCAGGCATACCCAAAACCATGCTCATATAACAATGTTTTAACATTTGTAGCCCAATTACATCTTCCACAGTCATCATGTGATTTAAGCATAATATAGCATTGGCGTGGGTATCTGGTATTTGACATTATAAGCAACTTACACCAATATTTTATGCAATTTGTTATATAAAATACACAAAGTGGTAACCTACCACATTCTCCCAGAGCAACCGCGTTATAAGTTGTTCTATTAACACAAAGGTATCAAGGTATCATAGCATAATACCGGTTTAACAAGAGTATCAAATAATTTAAAATACTCATTAATAGGGAAATATCCAAAAGATTTTTGATATTGATTAATTGACCATATTGACTTTTTGGCCTGAATAGATAATTTATTATGTGTGGAGGACCAGGACACAGTAGGAGTAAAATAATAATACGTATTTGTAAAAAGGTACAACATTAATTGGTGATCCACGATAGCTCCATGACTCGTAATTTCTAAGGCCGCCGCCATAACGAAAGACTATAATCTCAGTTATATCTAAGTTCAGTTCCATTCCTGTATTTTGACAAAAAGCATCAATTATATGAATTTGTTGCTGTAATTTAGCAGCTGTTTCTGCACAGTTAGCAACATCATCTGCAAACATAAGGCAATAAATATCATTTATATCATTGGTTATGAATATTCCTGTACCACATGAGCGCTGTAAAGTCTCTGCGAGTTCGTTTATAAAAAGTGCAAATATAGTTGGGCTACTTATGTCCCTTTGTTTTGTGCCAATATTACAGGGGAAGTAATCAGTAGTTTTATAGTAACATGTTTTATGATTAACATCGGCGTTCCTATTATTAGAATTACTATTGAACTTAACGCATGAAAAAAGGTCTGTATACATAGCCTTGAGAATGCGTAAGAACTTTCCATGAAGACCTTTGTTATGTAATACCTCAAACAACATGGTTGATTCTGTCGAATGCTTTTTTGAAATCGACATATAAACAATAGAATCTACCGCCTTGCTTAGATAAATACTTTTGTGCCATAGCCTGTAGACAAACTATGTTGTCTGCTGTCGAATAGCCTTGCCTGAAGCCGGCTTGCGATTCATGTAATTTATTATGATTTTCTGCCCAGTTATATAGGCGCGTATTTATCAAACGAGAAAATATTTTGTAAAATGTATTAGTGACAGAGATACCCCTGTAATTATTTGGATCATTCACTGATCCACTTTTGTGTATAGTGGTTATCACACTCTGGCCCCGACTTTTAGGGAAGACACCAGTTTCATATTTATGATTAAAGAGCGCTTCCAATACATGAATGCATTCTCTGAGTGCAAACTTAGTAAACTCTGAAGGTATACCGTCCGGTACAGGGCTTTTATCATTTGATAATTTCTAAATAGCTGATTCAATTTCAGCACGAGAAAATGGCTGATCAAGTTCATTTACCCTGTCATTATTGTCATACAAATGAACATCGGGCGTTAAAGGTAGTGCTGATTAATCGTTAAGCAAAGTTTTAAAGTAAGTATACCATTCGTTTGGCGAAATCTTACACACTGCGCGTTTCAACGGACGCGTTCGTTTAAGAAGTGACCACATGGCTTTAGGATTATCACTTACATTTATAAGTTTGCGTCTCTGATCGCGTTGAAAGAGTAGCTGTCTGCTACGACAATACGATTTGAATATATTTCTATCTCCTTGATAATTTCTCAGGTCATGTAATAAATTGGACCTTTTAAATTTACGCAATGCGGCGTATTTATTATGTTTATATGTATTACAGTGTCCACCCCACCAAGGAGGTTGAGATGGGTTACGTTTTACGGGCTTTAAACGCATACACGATCCTGCCTCTTTAAAAATTGACGTGAGCATTAGTACCGCAGTGTCAATATTGGATACTATTTCTGTCATTAACTGATTTTGTTTGTTGTGAAGCAGATGTCCGAGTTTTGTAATAAACGTGGATTTATGGTTATCATTCCAACGAAACCTTTCATGTTCGCGTTATAACATTATTTCTAATCGGGTTCCCATTTGAATCCCTATATGGAAGTGACACTGTACAAGCTATGGGCATATGATCAGATTCGTCATAATCGATTACTTCAAAATTAGTTATATACTCATAGAGGTCAGAGCTAGCTATCATATAATCGACCACGCTGACACCGTTATTAGCGTAACAAGTATACTCCCCTAAAGTGTCACCTGGGAACCTCCCATTTAAAATATGTATATCAAATAAGCAACATAAGTCAATAAGTGATTTACCAAACTTATTGCAAAAGCTATCTTTGTAAATGATTAAATCTAATCATACTTTCATGGAATGTTCGTGGACTAAACCGCTTAGTAGATTGTTTACATACAAAGCATTTTCTTAAATAATTCGATAATGTATGTTTAAACGAGACATGGTCAAAATGTATTGGTGAATTTGATAATTTTTTAGAGGGTTATATACATTATGATTATACTCGTCCATATAATGATAATAATATTAGAAATAGTGGAGGCATTAGTATATTTATTAACTCTGCTTCTAAATGTGTACATCATAGTGAACGTATACTCCATGAGTTTACAGATTGTATTGTTTTGTTATTTAAGTCTTCACAACTGTCTAATTTAGAAGATATTATTCTCTATTTCACATATGTCTCGCCTGAAGGCTCTTCTATATATGATAACTTAGAGGAAAAAAATGGAATTAAAAAGTACAGAACGATTTAGAAAATATTAAATTAAATTGTCCTAATGCATGTATATTTTTAGCTGGTGATACAAATGCCAGGACAAAAAGTCTACAAGATTTTCTTATAGATGATAATCTTACATATATTTTTGGTGATACAGATTATAATGGTAGTATATTTAGTTTACCACAAAACTACAAAGATTTACAAAAACCCTGGGCCTGCACCCGGTCAGTCTTGACCACTGTCCTAGTTGTCCGACAACATTCGGTCAACATCGGGTTCATTCGTATCGCTGAGTGATTGCTGCGATTGGTTGTCCATGATTGGTTGATGCTCGTTCTGGTCAGCTGAGTTGGTTGGTTGTCTGCTACCATATGATTGTCGTCTGCCAATGTACACAATGGATTTTGTATTGTCACTGTATTTAAGATACCATCATTAATAATGAGTTTATCGTGGCGAACGCTCGAGTAGTTTCCCTGTTGACGCCTATAAGCATACGCTCGCCGAGGATTTTTCGGTGTCTCCGTACTCGATCTGTGTAGTCATATTGAACATATACACCACTGTTCCCTTGAAGATTCTCCTTAGCTTTATGCATTATGGTACTAATGTCCCCAGAGTTACTAAAAGTCAGTAGGATTGTCGGCTTCGTCGGATTAGAAGATTTAACTCGTCTCGCATCATCAATCTTTATTGTGCTAGCTTGGTCGAATTTGAGATCTTTTTCTAGGAACTGCCTAGCTTTTTGTTAGCAAAGCGAGACTCGTGTACATGTCCTTGCATTCTAAGTTTTTTCCGTTTGATGTTGCCATCTATACGATTAATATTTATCTGGAGATCAGCGATCTGTTGTTTAAGTTGCACATTTTCTCGTCTAAGAGATTCATTATCAGCCTTTAATTCTCGTACTGTGTCCGAGATATTGTCAATTTTAAAGTTAACTTGTTTTAAGTCTGATAATATTTTATCATTGTTTATTTTCATATCTGATTTCATAGTCATAAGTAGGCAGTATATGTCATCACTTTCTGACCTGTTTCCCTGGTAGTTAGTGCTTGGTGGGGGGGCTGCTAAGCACATTCGCATACGACGAAATTGTACGCTGTCTAGTCTGCACACCCTCTACGTATCTTCCGGTTGACGCTTCTGCTGACCGGGTTGCCGACGCCGCCGACGACGGCATCTGTGACACTGGAGAGGCAACATTCGATACCTGTGCCTGTGTCTGTCGACTATTACCCCGACTTTCACGACCCTCACCCCGAGTGTTCTTAGACTGACCGGGTGCAGGCCCAAGGTTTTCCTCAACATCACCACAAACCATTGATTTAATATTACGCTCATGCAAACTTATGCCACACATATCATATCCATTCATGAAATACCAGCATGAAACCAAGTTTTACATGGATATGAATACTTTTTATGTACCTTAAATTCCACGATAAAATAATTCTCCTCCGCACTTTTTGACATCACATATCCCTGCAGTTGGGTCAAAGCGATGGTGGTTCCAGTGTATTCTACGGGTGGCAGGTCCTGCATGTTCGAGTATACCGCTTCTTCAAGGACAGGTACACAAGGCGTCTCCGACGATAATGACAAACTATTTTGCTCTTGAAATTATGAAATAGTGTGAGACATATATGAAAGTAACATTTACGTGTAATTATATGACCATAGTAATTGAAAAAATTATTCCAAAGCGGAACAATAATACTTATTAATATATAATGCCAAAAAAAATAAACAAAGCCATGCATAATTCATTAAATCACACGAGCGCACACTGTTATAAAATGTTAGTGAAATCAAAATGTTTGGCTTAATATTATTTTTTCTAAAAAACATCTGGTTGAATATAAATCATTCATGTTGATAAACGTTTTACAATGGTGTCATAGTAAGAAAAACAATAACAACAACACTACATTATTAACATAGCACGTTTCGGTCAAAATATTAAATATAAAACATTTATTGTTTCTATACGCATCACTGTACATCACATTTCATTCTATTTTGAAGAGATCATTATTTGTCTTCATGTTCCACTAATTTAATGACGTATACAAAGCATAGGTTTGCGTATCATAACAATTGGAAGACGTTCGCTCCGCCTTCTCAATCACGTGATATAGCGGTCATAAAACAAAGACAAGCAAACAACAAAGTGGCGCCAATGATTATATATTGCGCGACAATATGGACGATTTAAACAAACATGTTATCACTGGAATAATTGTTTTGCATTATTAGTTGATTTAAAGTAACACTTCTACAATGGTATGTATCAATCTTATTTACGAAAATATTAACAAAACATTGTTTGCACATGAATCTGACATGAACAATCGTTGTATAACTGTGATTTCGAAAAGTTAAAAACGATAATCGACGCCTAGCGGGTACCGGACCCCCCTCATTATTTCTTATAAAGGTAACATTAATACCATGAAACATTGCTGATAATACATTTGAATCACTATAGTTAAACGTGCAAAACAACAAATCAGTTTTATCATTTTCTTAAATAGATTAAAGTTATATAACGGGGATTTCGGTAATACTACATGTACATATCGATGCTTCCAATAGAAAACGTTCGCGCGCGTACCGATATCCCCGGTGGTATTAGTTATGAATAACCCTTCACCGATAGCATTTATCAATGTTTTTTCTATGAAAATATTAAAGGGACCTTTTCACGCTTTGATAAATTGACAAAATTAAAATATGTTTCAGATTTGCAAATTTTCGTTGTAGTTATGTTTTTTTGCTATGAAACGCTAAAGGATTTGTATACTTGGACCGTTACACATTTCATACAAGTATTCAATTAAACACACTTTATCCATATAATAACTTTTCGTTAACGTTGATTTGGTTGAATAAAATCTATGTGTGACTTTCGATAACTATGTCGCAGTCTATGTGTGAGATTTTCAGTAGCTATATCATAGTGTAACTCCTACCAGTTTCTGGATGCTTAGCGGTATCATGCTGGGATTTGCCATCGATGCTTATATTCGGTGGACGAACGTTGGTTACAGCATCGCACCTACAGTTAAACACAAAAATTAAAAACGATATGTTCGTGTTAAAAACTCGAACTCCACTGGTCTCAACACATATAAGTAACTGCAAGGTACATGCATGTGCATAAGTAATTTGACTAAGAGCGTGAAACATATTTTTGCCGTACAAATAATTATAACGTGTGACAAAATCGAAAATATTTGGGGTAAAATGATTCTAAAGCAGTTTACAATTTATTGTAAATATTAATTCAAACACACATATATATATATTCTTTGTCATGCATCATTAATATTATTAATAAACCACTGAACTCACCGTTCTTGGTCTCGTTTGGCTTTGTTTTTTCGTGTCAATAAAACCACAATCATAATTAGCGCTATCAGAAGAATTAGCACCCCAGTCGAAACTCCGGACACTAGCTCCACTGGAAAATCACTCAAGTCTGAAATAATTTAATATGTTCATAATATCTGTTGGTGGTCACTTACGAACAATCACTGGGCACTTAGTTGAAAAGTATTCACATACATTGAATGCGTTGTAGATATATCGATTTGCGATCAGGTGGTCCCGTCATAGACGTATGCAAGATTTTCCCAGAGAACATCAAATGCTTATTCGACTAAAATAACGGAATTTCAAAAAGCAAAAGGGTATAAATCTTTAATATATAGGTATGTTACTTATATATAATAATATACATATTCGTATAATAATATTAATAAGAACACACATGATTGGATCGATTGTTTGAGCAGCCAAACACACGCGCATTTCAAACAAATGACACTGCACAAATAATTAATGATTTAAGTAATTCACATATACGACGAAACTATATCCTTGTTCACTTCAAATAATTACTTGCAAAGGACTGTAAGATTGGTTTAAATCCTTGTAAAGTACCAAAATACACACCAGTCGCGCACTTTGGTCCACTATATCCAGCTTTACAAGAACAATGTCCAGTCACGTGATCGCAAATGCCATTACAGTTGTCGCTGCAGTTATCAGCACAGTTTTGACCGTAAGTTTCAGGTTCACAATCTTCAAAATATAGTTACAAAGCTCATAATGCACAATATAAGTCAAATCGAAATTGTGTTATGTTCGTAATACATAATGCAGGTATGTATGTATTAATAAAAAATAGCACAAACATGCGACAAGTCTTGTGTGTACACCTATGTGCTTATTGGCGTATAGTTTGAGGATATTTTTAAGAACCCTATGTATGAATACTGCTGAATATGTATGCATACCAACAGAGCACATTTCGGGCTTATATCCAGATTTACAAGAACAGTGTCCGGTGGCGTGATGACATATCTCATTACAGTTGCTGCTGCAGTTGTTTGATCAGTTTTCTCCGAAAGACCCTGGCTCACAAACTGCAAACAATTTAAGTATAATACATGTAGCGATAACAACTAAAAATAATTGCAACATCCGAGCATTGTGTTCGTGACACACGAGGCCACAAAGTATCTATAAATTCAAAATAAAGCCCGTGTACCCTAATGTATTGTTTCTTTTAATGAAATAACATGTAAAGCGTTGTGAGTTTTGGAAATTAACTAAAAGTATGTTGAAAGAACAAAGGTATGAATGCTGATTTATACGTTATCAGTTGTGTCCGAAAGTTAGAAGTTCACATACTGCAAACGATATTATAATTATGACAACATCAGCATTGCGTTATTTTAGTAAAATATGAGAACGCAAAGTATCAGTTCACTATTAATGCAACATAACGATAAGTCTGTTTTTTTCCACATATACAGTGTTTATTGAAATAAAAATATAACCGATAGTGTTTCCGTATGTCGGAACATTTCTAAATTTGAGTTTAAGAAGCAAATGTACTGCTTCATATGCTCATTGGTATTGGATCTAAATACAAGCCAGTAGAGCAATATGGTGCACTATATCCTGGTTCACAAAAACCGTTTCCAATTATGTGATAACAGCAGTCATTACAGATGCTGCTGTAGTTTTTGAACTGTTAAGTAAGAAAAATATTCAGATTCACAAACTGTTATCAATATTAATATTACAGATAACAATTTTAACATCCTTTATCACCACAACTTCGTCTTTTGAAACATAAAGTCACAAAGTATATATAACTTGTCAAAATATTTAGATTAACAAACTTATATCGAAATTTATATAACAGATAACAATTTTAACATATTTTATCACCGCAACATCGGCTTTTGTTCGTGATGCATTAAGACACAACGTTTATATAACTTGTCTTAATTTATGTTTCATTTCCCAATGCATCGATACTGCTTTATATTGTCAGGTAACTGAATGATATCGGCTCTAAATTGACACCAGAAAAGCACTTTGGATTAAAATAACAAGATTTACAAAAAAAGTGTCCGGTCGCCTAATTACAGATGAAATTATCATTGCTGCTGTAGTTTTCAGAACCGTTTTTTAAGTTCCCGATTTATAAACTCAAACAAATATTTATATAATCGATAGTTAACCAAATTTATCACAGCTTCTTTGTGTTGTGTTTCCATAATATGGGGATACGAAGTATCTATACATTAACTATAAACCACATAATTTATTGCAATATGTCTGTGTGTGCGCTTATACACCGTTGATTGTAATGAAATAAATTTTAAAGTGTACTTGATTCTCGGAACTTGCCAAAAACCATGTTCAAGGACCAAACGAATTAATAATGCTTTATACGTGTTAAAGATTCACTGATATCGGATCTAAAACATACCATCCAAGCAATATGGCGACCGATATCCTGGTTTGCATGTACAGTATCCACTCACGTGTTCACATAGGCCTTGACAATTGGTACTGCAGTTTTGAGAACAGTTTTGTCCAAACTTTCCGATTTCACAAGCTGTAATCAATATTAATATTACATATAGCAAACACAATTATAATCGACACTGTGTAATGTGTTCGTAACATATTATGGCACAAAGTATACATAAATTCAATATAATTAAAATATGGCGATTGGTTTATGAAATAAATATAACAGTGTTGTTTGATATCGAAACTTTTCTCAATTCATGTTTAACGAACTAAGGTATAGAAGCTGTAAATGTTATTAGATTACTGAATGGTATCGGATCTAATTACACACCAGTAAAGCAATTTGATGTAATATATTCTAGTTTTTAAGCACAGTGTCTAGTCTCGTGATTACAGCTGCAATAACAGTTGCGGCTGCAGTTTAAGAACAGTTTTGTACGAACGTACATTCTTTCCAAGCTTCACAAAATTATTAAATTATGATGACAAAGCAAATTTATTACACGAACGTTTTGTTGTGTACAAAGGGCATGGCAATTGCTTTATTGGGTTTGGTAAAATGATATCGGATCTAAAACATACCATAAGAGCAGTTTGGCGACCGATATCCTGATTTACATGCACAGTGTCCAGTCACGTGGTCACATAGGCCTTGACAATTGTTACTGCAGTTTTGAGAACAGTTTTGTCCGAACGTTCCAGCTCCACAAACTATGATACATAATTATATTACACATAAAAAAATATAATTTATCACCGAAAATCTGTAATGTGTTTGTAACATATTGTTTTCACAATGAAAATATAAATTCTATATTATTGCAACATAGCAATCAGTTAATAAAAATAACTGTAATAATAGAACATAGTTGTTAAATGTCTTAGATTGTCTCAATTTATATTGATGAAAATGGAAAGTGATTGTTATCGGATCTTACTTCATACCAGCAGAGCAATTAGGAGCCCTATACCCAGATTTACAAGCACAGTATCCAGTCTCGTGATTACAGTTGCCATTACAGTTGTGGCTGCACTTTGTAGAACAGTTTAATCCAAAAGTCCCTGCTTTACAAGCTGCAAATAAAAAGTTAAATTACTGATAACAAACAAAATCCATTAAAACACCTTTTGTGGTCCTAAAATATGAAGGCGGGAAATATATATATATATATATATATATATATATATATATATATATATATATATATATATATATATATATATATTTACTATACAATAAACCAGGGATTTTATATCTATAAGTCTGTGTATGCACTTATATTACTGTTAATTGTAATGGAATAAAATGTATACCGTTGTGTTGGTTCTCGGAATTTGCCTTAACACATGTACACGGACCAAACCAATAATTTTGTAAATGCACTTACATACTGTTTATTGTAATGAAATAAACTGTATAACGTTGTTGGTTCTCGGAATTTGCCTTAAAGCATGTACAAGGACCAAAGGTATAAATACTGCTTTATAATGTTTTGGAACTAAATGGTATCGGATCGAAAACATACCATGAGAGCAATTTGGCGACAGATATCCTGGTTTACATGCACAGTGTCCATTCACGTGGTTACACGGGCCTTGACAATGCTTACTGCAGTTTTGAGAACAGTTTTGTCCGAATGTTCCAGCTTCGCAATCTGTAATCAATAATTATATTGCACATTAAAATACAATTTATCTCCGAAAATGTGTAATGTTTTTGTAACATATTTTTTTACAATGTAAATTTAAATTATATATTATTGCAATATATCATTCAGTGAATATAAAATAACTTGAATAATAGAACATAGTTGTTAAATGTCTTAGATTGTCTCAATTTATATTGATGAACTGATTGGTATTGGATCTAACTTCATACCAGCAGAGCAATTAGGCGCCCTATACCCAGCTTTACAAGCACAGTATCCAGTCTCGTGATTACAATTGCCATTACAGTTATGGCTGCACTTTGTAGAACAGTTCGATCCGAAAGTCCCTGCTTTACAAGCTGAAAACAAAAGTTAAATTACTGATAACAAACAAAATCCATCAAAACATCTTTTGTGCTCCTAAAATATGAAGGCGCGAAATAAATATATATCGACTATAAACCAATGATTTTATATCTATACGTCTGTGTATGCACTTATAATACTGTTGATTGTAATGAAATAAAATTTATAACGTTGTTGGTTTTCGGAATTTTCCTTAACACATGTACACGGACCAAACCAATAATTTTGTAAATGCACTTACATACTGTTTATTGTAATGAAAGAAACTGTATAACGTTGTTGGTTATCGGAATTTGGCTTAAAGCATGTACAATGACCAAAGGTATAAATTCTGCATTATAATGTTTTGGAACTAAATGGTATCGGATCTAAAACATACCATGAGAACAATTTGGCGACATGAATCCAGGTTTACAAACACAGTGTCCATTCACGTGGTTACATGGGCCTTGACAATTCTTACTGCAGTTTTGAGAACAATTTTGTCCGAATGTTCCAGCTTCACAATCTGTAATCAATAATTATATTGCAAATAAAAATACAATTTATCTCCGAAAATGTGTAATGTTTTTGTAACATTTTTTTTCACACTGTAAATATAAATTCTATATTATTGCACTGTATCATTCAGTGAATAAAAAAATAACTGAAATAATAGAACATAGTTGTTAAATGTTAAATGTCTTAGATTGTCTAAATTCATTTTGATGAACATGTATACTGATTGGTATCGGATCTTAATTCATACCAGCAGAGCAATTAGGCGCCCTATACCCAGCTTTACAAGCACAGTATCCAGTCTCGTGATTACAAATGCCATTACAGTTGTGGCTGCACTTTGTAGAACAGTTTAATCCGAAAGTCCCTGCTTTACAAGCTGCAAACAATATTGCACGTATATATTGTTTATTGTAATGCAATAAAATGTATAACGTTGTTGGTTCTCGGAATTTGCCTTAAAGCATGTACAAAGACCAAAGGTATGAGTACTGCTTTACAAGTATTTGGAACTAAATGGTATCGGATCTAAAACATACCATCAGAGCAATTTGGCGACAGATATCCTGGTTTACATGCACAGTGTCCATTCACGTGGTTACATGGGCCTTGACAATGCTTACTGCAGTTTTGGGAACAGTTTTGTCCGAATGTTCCAGCTTCACAATCTGTAATCAATAATCATATTGCACATAAAAATACAATTTATATCCGAAAATGTGTAATGTTTTTGTAACATATTTTTTCACAATGTAAATATAAATTCTATATTATTGCAATGTATCATTGGGTGGGTGAATATATAATAACTGAAATAATAGAACATAGATGTTAAATGTCTTAGATTGTCTCAATTCATATTGATGAACATGGATACTGATTGGTATTGGATCTAAATTCATACCAGCAGAGCAATTAGGCGCCCTATACCCAGCTTTACAAGCACAGTATCCAGACTCGTGATTACAATTGCCATTACAGTTGTGGCTGCAGTTTGTAGAACAGTTTAATCCGAAAGTCCCTGCCTTACAAGCTTCAAAGAAGTTAAATTACTGATAACAAACAAAATCCATCAAAACACATTTTGTTGTCCTAAAATATGAGGACGCGAAATATGTATTAATCAATTATACATCGCAGTGTTTATATCAATAAGTCTGTGTATGAATTTATATACTGTTTTTTGTTATGAAATACAATCTATAACGTTGTTGGATCTCGAAATTTTCCTTCACGCATATACAAGGACCAAAGGCATGCATTTTACTTAATACGTGTTTGAGACTGAATGGCATCGGTCGCTAGAAGAGGCTCTCGCGGACCAACAAGAGTTGCAGCCATGTTCCGGACGTACTCGTTGGTCTTGCGCTCCGTGTATGTGATGCGGACACAGAACACAGGATACGGGCAAAGTATTTATCCATAATAAGTATTTAAAGCTATTTATTTATACGTGCACGTGCATACTTTTTTTGTAAGAAAATAGAACGAAAAGCCGTATGGGATAAACACTTGCCTAAAAGCATGTTCAATAACCATAGGTATGAATGTAGCTTTAAACTTTTCTGAAACTGTATTGCATCGGATCTTAATAAATAAAAGCATTGCAATTTAGTGATCTACAAGTACATCCTACGCACAGAACATATTTTTTAATCATTCTATTTTTTGTTGGTGTTCTGTTACAAAGGATGTGGATAACAACAAGAACTCCGAATAAAGATTCTGGAGTTGTATTGTGTTCTATATTAAAAGCCATAAAAGTATTTAACCTATTTTAGGTGTGCTGTGTAGATACAATAGAATGTATCAAAGTCACATATCTTCAATTTTCTCATATTTCATTCTCTTTTTAATAACAATCCGATTCTTAAGACAGTAGGACACTTGAGTATTATTCATTTCACGTTTTGGCAGTTTTTGTTTTCTTTTTCTCTCTCCATAGGTACATTTGTCTATAAGTGTGATAAACCGGTAAGACCTAAAAACATTTTATTAACCTCAATGTTTTGAATAACCCATTCCTAGGCGATGATCACAGTTGTAATCATTTAATGCATTTAGTACGATTGCAATACATCCTTTGATCAAAGCAACGTAAAACAACACACAGTAGCATACTGTAATTTTCTCAATCGTGTATGCCCGTTAAGCTATTGAAATGAAACGAATAATTAAGTTCGATTGCTCAGTTGAATAAATCGTATTAAAAAGCGAAAGTTATTCGCCTATTCTTACTGGTTTTATTTGAATAGTTATGTTGTCCTTCCGTTTTATAATAAAAGTATTCAAATCCATTCCGATGTTTCCACATGCCTTTAAAGACAAGTGTTTATCAAATAGTGTACATCCATATCAGAAAAACAAATTGTCGGAATGAAGCATGTAATTACCTTTAACATTAGAATGTCACGACTCTGGAAAAATACTTGCCCGTTAACGAAATGCGAGGGCCATATTCGTTAACCCGATTTACAAGAAATGAAAACACGTTGGTGTCTACTAATGGAACTGTTTCGGTATCATTCACTTCATAAACGTTTTGATATGACAACGATATGAATACATGACGTTTATTAGGTTGGAGTTCAGGGATACACCCCGGATCCTCAAAAACTGAAGCCTCAGACATAGAAGGACATGCTTAACTTCGAAATACACAAACGTGTTAGCAAGACGAGGCTGTCCGGTTTGCGCAGACATTAGGCAACCCGGGTTCAATGCCCGCTCCCGGCTCATTTGAGCTTGGTTGGTCAGCACCATTCTGGACAGATGTGGTTGCATTCACAGCACAAGACCACGCCAAAATTAAATTTATTTCAGTAAAACACAGAAACGTGAAATTGCAGACAAACATATTTAAAAAAACATCGCAACTTTCGTGAGTTTAGAAAGCTATTTGGAATTGCGTGTTGCCTCGTACACAATATTTTCGAAAAGCAGCATATCGTGATGTTTGACAGGTTAACTATTAATCGTCTCGGAACTGCTTGGGCCGATTTCATTGACAATAGGTATAAGTCTGTATATGCATAAAAGGACGATGCACGTCAAATGCTCTCGCAATCCCTTTGATAATAACGGAGCTATGGCCCTTTGTACTTGTTAATAAGCACACTTTTATGTCTGGAGCCACATCTTGGAACTGCCTGGGAAGATGTCATTGAAACATAGTAAGGAATATATATGTGTAAATGATGATTTTAACGTCAAATTGCGACGCAAACCCTTTGCTACTAACAGAGTTATGGCTCTCTTGACTTGAAAATATACAATAACGTATGAGCCACAGCTATGAAACTGACGTAAGTTCTTATCTATCATATGAAGCTTATTCTTATGCAAGGCCCACAAACTTAGAGACAAGATCAGGGTCACGTATTGATGTCAAATATTGAAAAAATGATGATTTATTCAAAATTAGGCATGTACAATAAGCAAGTTTTACTATGCATGAAGGGTTCTGTAAAGACTTGCTACAAGTGTTCTCCTTACCTAACTGTGTGTCACATATAAGACTAAGGTCTCTATGGTCAAGTTCAAGCTCATACATGGACTTCAAATGTTTTTTGGGGATTAAATATGCCTTTTTTGTAATGATCCTACCATATATGAAGGAACAATACCCTTATGTAATTAGTCATTGTTATCTGTCATGCATATGTGGCTAAAGTCAAGGTCTAATAAATTTCGTTGCATACAGCTGTTTAATACCAGTGTAATCACCTGCTTGCTTTAAAGCGGGTATGCACAATTTTTATATGTGTTAAATTGTAATATATTGATAAAAAGTATGTTACAATAATACAAAATAGGCAAGACTAATTATACATGGACGACGAACTTCATAAAATGCAGCAAAGACAAATTAGCGCCCCGATCCGATTGTGTCGATATTTCGTACATATTTTCCTACAATAACCGAAGCATTCGTCTTTTAATTAGGATCGGAGTTAGTGTTAATGTGTCGTTTGAATAGATTTCGTTGCAGGAAATTAAAATAAACTTTAAAACTAAATTTAGATTCTCATCGTACATGCATGATATACATGCTTGCGAATTCGACTGTACAGACATTTTCGATTTTAGAATTAAATATCTGGCTTATTTCGCATTTTTCGACACATGTTCCTCTTAACTTTTATTTTAATTTTTATTGAAATATATGTATAATAAGTTTTTACACATTTTATATAAATTCATAAATATTTGACAAAATCGTGCATATACCCACTTTAAGGTAGATAAAAGTAAAACTTGATGGCGAGTATGTACGCCGATAGCTGTATAAATATCGTGTTTTATATTAAATTCACCTTAAGAAATAGATAATGCAGCTTTTATCAAGAGATCGAACTACAACTGACAGTTTACTTTCTTTACAGAAAGTTGTATTCTGATAACCAGGTTCACATCCTTCAAGACAACGTCCAGTCTGAACATCGCATGGTAAGCCATTAGCACAATGACCGCATGTGTGGTTGCATCCATTTCCCCAATGGTTTGCATTGCAAACTATAAAACATTGAATTTTCCAAGAACATGTTTACATTAGATTAAACAATTGTTGAACCCAACATCAAAAGGCCCACTCAACCATTCAAGGATGATGGAAATACCAACAATTTATACGTATCAGAATGTAAATTTTTGCTCTAGAAAACTTGTGATTTGAACTGAGGTTAACCCATTTATGCCTAGCGTCTAGAAAAAAAGCATTGGCAAACAGCGTAGAACCTGATGAGACGCCGTATGATGGGGCGTCTCATCAGGTCTTCGCTGTTTGCTTAAAGGAATTTCTGTAAGAAATATTCTAAATATAGAAATAAATATACTATACAACACTAAGTTTGGAAATAAATTGACCCAATTTAGAAGGATGGGAGAGTCCACTAGGCATAAATGGGTTAAACATCAACGAATCAAAGTTTTATAGATTCTACCTTGATCACATCGATCTGTCCATCGGCTGTCGTTCAGACAACCTTGAGGGCAACGTCCAGTCTGAACATCGCATGGTAAGCCATTAGCACAATGACCGCATGTGTGACTGCATCCATTTCCCCAATGGTTTACATTGCAAACTATAGAACATTAAATTTTCCAATAACATGTTTACATTAGATTGTTTCAACATGAAAACGCCCACTCAACCATTCAAGGATGATGCAAATACCAACAATTTATACGTATCAGAATGTAAATTTTTGCTCTAAAAAACTTGTGATTTCGACTGAGGTTAAGCATCAACGAAATCAATGTTTTATAGATTCTACCTTGATCACATCGATATGTCCATCGGCTGTCGTTCAGACAATCATGAGGGCAACGTCCAGCAATTTTGTCAAATAGTGTGTACGGTGGTCGACAGTAGCATTCTTCGGAACAGTCGTATCCACAGCTGCTTTCTGGACAGTCTAAATTGTAAAAAAAGTTAAAACAATATAATTTTATGTAATAAAATATTAACAGTTGAAATGTATCTTCAACAATACGTTTGGTATACATGAATAGTCAGAATACCGGTCTCAGAAGACCTAAAAGATTTTGTGTGTGTATTTTCAAACGTTTACATGTTATCAAAGTACTGATCTAATATTTGAATGAATTGTGCTCATGTGTTACGACAATCTAAAGGATCTTGTTTGCTATAAAGATGGTCCTTTTTCCGAAACCATTGTTTACAGTCATACAAATATTAATAAGATTGGGATTGAACAAACAAAACTGAAAATAAATTATGCTTCAGAGAAGGTGTGCAGGGGGAAGAATGGACAGGAATTTCTGACGGTAAAATTCACATCACTTGATCGCATTCTGTAATTTAGTAAGAACGAATTTGCTTCATCGATAAAACTTTTGCGTCAGCTAAGATATAAAAAAAGACTTGGCAAAACAAAATAATTACCCCCAAAAGCCCTCACTTCACACACGGCTATTTTGGATGGATTATGTCCACGTCGGGTGATGTACAAACTGGTTGTTACAAAAGTGATGTTCAACGTATCCTGTTCCGATCCCTTTGAATTAATAGATGAATCTTGGTAGACGTTTCGCAAAAGGTCTTGGTCGATCTCTTTCACATCGATGTGATATCCATTTAGGTTATCTAAAGATTTTTTTAAAAAGTTGAAAAATTAGCCAAGCAATTATGAAACTATAGTTAAATTAAATTGAGTTTATAAAAATGCTGGTGTCAACGTTCCCTAAACATCGGCAAAATATTTAGTTTAAAAAAAGTTTAAAAGCTAAGCTTACAGACAATTATGCAAATAAGTTATTTTAAGTCCACATATCGAAAAATAAAATCTCAACCAAATGCACGCAAGTCTATAAATAAATCAAAGCATATATATATTATAGCTCTAACCTATTAAATGAGTATGAACCTATTAAACCCATTTAATTAGATACTTACAACCAAAACTTGTTTTGATTGTTATATTTGATAACACATACTGGTAAATTTGTTTCGGAAAAAAATGGTTTCGAACAGAAATGAGCAACACTGTTTTGACAAAAGTCGACGACTTTTTTACACCGTAAATAAGAAGACAAAATTATCAGTTAACGAACAAATAGATAAGTCATCCGGATTACAATAACCGCATGTCCAAAGTGTTTACTAAAAGGTGTATGAGCAAATTAGGGGAATTTTTTTTTAAAACGCTCTCTAAAAGTTAACAGCGAAATACTGGATAGGCTATTGTTTTCATTTAAATAGAACCCCAAAAATAAACAATAAATAAATACTTACTTTCACGTTTGAATGGAACAATATGTATCTGAGTTATTTGAACTTTGGCTCCAAAGTCGATCATCAACCACGAAGAATTGTCCTTCCTACTAACGAAACATTCGTCGCGCTTCACTTGGACAATGTCGTCTGTTATGTGAACTAGGTCGCCTTCCGATATGGACGAAGCGTTTGTACTTTTACTGAATGCCATGTTCCTACCTGTAACGTAGATTTATAGTTTATTATCATACGTCGGGCATAATCAACATGTGTATACATTAATACATATAACATTCGAACGGTGTACTGGTCATTTATCGTTGTTTCGTAACTTCGGTTCAAATCAAGACAGGGGGCGTGTATGAAACAACGAAGAGAAGACGAAACGATATAAACGTCGCATTCCTATTTATTTTTCAATTTTAAATATAGGGTTATACACGATTTTGTTTCCTTAGTATCCATGTATCTTTTTTGCTTTTGAGTTCTTTGTGTTGGCCTTTAAAATACGATGTCTGACAAATATCTATTTAACCATCATACACACATATTGCATAATATAATTGACCTGTATATAAACAGCAACCAAGACTTAATACGTTTTTTAAGGTTTGAACTAATGACCTTAAAACGATATTTTTATGGAAAAGGTTTGTTTGTATTAGAAGTATTTTGCACTAAAATGTAATACCTTATTCGCACGATTGTAATGCAATAATGATTATTTGTAATACAATAACTATTTGATGTAATTCAAACAAGATTTGTTTTAATACAATAACGATTTGTTGCTCAGCGAATACCATGCATTGTTAACCAAATACCATTGTAATATAATAACGTTTTTGTTTTTGCAATTCAAAATTGATTTGTTTAATGCGTTTAATGATTTGTGTCAATACAATAACGATTTGTTGTGATACAATAACACTTTGTTGTAATCAAGTAACGATTTTTTGTAAAGCAAGTACGATTTGTTGTAATACAATAACGATTTTACGTTATTCAGATTGATATTATAATATTATAATATTATGTTACAAACACATACCTGCAAATTAATGTGTAATCAAAATATATTATGTATGCATATTATTTTTATTAATTACTTAACTAATCAAAGCGTTCATTACTGTAGTCCAGCCTTAACGTTATAATCATATATACGATCACGACAATTTACAATACCCAAAATAAGATATGTATAAAATGACATAATTATAAATATTGAAAAGAACGTCAAACTATACATAAGTGTGATTTAATATACCTTGACTGATATTTACGTCGCACAAAACAAGCTGTGATCGGCTTCTAAGTAGTTCAATGCGAATGGTGTTACCCACCACGGGTTCTCTACAGAACACACCAATGACGGCTAGGGTACCGCTGGTTGGCATTTTTAATTTTTCGTCGTCTACTCCAATCTCGTTGCATAGTCGTTCAGTTGCCAAAAGTTGTTTGTTGCTGTGATGTTCTTTGGATAAATTGGCCACACTAACGCGATAGTGGGACATAAATTCTGTATATAAAATTATTATTGACGTTATAAGATCATCAATATTAGTAGCAAAGTCTATATGAATACAATAAACATTAAATACGCATGCGCAATATTGAAAAATGTAAACTAGCCATGACAAGATTTTCATTGAAGTGTACGGTATGTGATATTGATTCCTGCTGGAACCATGTTTCAAAATAAATATGATTTAGTAAAAAACATTCAATTTGGCCTTACAAAATCTTAACTAGCCTATTCGTTCATGTATCTTAAAAAACGCAGCTTAACCTGTATAATTCAAATGCACGTAAAACTCGATGTAAGTGAATATGACATCGTAAGGAAACCAATGACTCCACCAGGGATGACCGGTCTGAGAGGCCGCTTCCTTTGTGAAGCTACACGTGCTGAGGTCAGGGTCTACGGCAAGGTTGGCGTATTGGTGATCCAAGAACTCAAGGTTGTCGGAATGTCGTGCTACCTCGGGGTCATCGTGGGCTATATCAACTGCAAGAACATGCAAGAACATATTAACAAGAAATTGATGAAATTACTTAGATTTTGATTATATCTAATCTTTTGTGCAAAACAAACACGCAAACAAGCGGACTGTTGAGCAGGCGTGTGGTATCGAAAGACGGGCTAATTCTTCATGGGAATTGTTTGCCGATTTTCGAAGTTTAAAAATCGTTATCTGCAGCAAAAAAAAAACTGAATAAAATGTTTTGAACCCGCGTTTGTATATAAAGTAAAATGACACTGTGCTATTTATCTGCTTATAACTCAAGTCCGTAAAGTAGAAAATCATGATGCGTTAATATTTGATAGCCCAGCTGAAGTTTAACCTTTCAATAGACGGCACACGCCAACAGCCGTTTTTCTGCACATGCGCTTTAAAGGGGCCTTTTCACAGATTTTGGCATTTTTTTAACTTATTCATTAAATGCTTTATATTGAAAATGTAAACATTGGATCATAAAAGCTCCAGTAAAAAATCAAGAAAAAAAATAAAAAAAGGAAAAGAACATTGCCCGGAGCAGGTTTCGAACCAGTGACCCCTGGAGTCCTGCAAGAGTCCTGAAGTAAAAACGCTTTAGCCTACTGAGCTATTCCGCCGAGTACACATTCTTAACGTATTTTATACCTTATTTAAGCAATCTTCGTAGTTTCACAAAATTTAACGACAAAAACATTACTCTCCAAATTATTCAATCGTTTCGCGTTGCAACGCTTTATAATTTTTAGGTTTTAAAATCGTCAAAAGATGCATATAATGGCTATATTAGAGCATGGTTAATGTTCAGTATTACTGTTTCCTCACAAATATCATAACTAAAACGAAAACTTACGAATCTGAAACAACTTTTTCGGCGTAAGCTGCATAAGCCAGCTTTTCACCCTGACTTGACCTTTGTAAGTGTCCAATAAAATTCAAATAAAATTTCCCGCGGCTAGGTACGAATGAATACACTTCATTTATTCCATTAGCTGATTTGAGTATACCACCAGAACATTGGAAACATATCCGCGTCTTTGTACCACTGTTTTACTGTATGAAACAATTTTATCTCTAATGAAAAGGCTTAATAGATAGAACAGTTTTACACTCAATTCTCGACATCAATACAGTTTGTGCGTACACCTTTTATTTTCAGAGTATTACCAGCGCAAAAGCGTTTATACTTAAAAGGCTATGTTCTCATATTTAGTACTTACTTCCATATTCCTGTCAACATGTTAACATGTAAAGGTATAAAGAGCAGTGGAAGCGAGGCCTCACTTTAAAGAATTGCATTTCAACCCGCGAGGTTTCGGGTCAAGTCGCGGACATTCAGAGTTTATATACAGGTCATCACCGGAGTTCGCGGTCAGTAAAATAATCGTTATATAATTAAGACGCTATCCGTGAACTAGGTTACCTGGAATTTTCTTTAGACCAGAAATATGTTAAAAGAAGATATTCAGCAATATAATTATGGTATGTCAATAATAGATTCTTAATGTGTTTTCAACAATACAATGATAAATATTATTTTTAATAAATTAAACAATAATTATTCCACCATATTGCCTAATGTACTAAAGTGATATTATGAGCATGTAACAGTTTATTGGTGTCTATCGCAACCGTTGATTATTTTTGATGTTTCTACTTCATATACACTTATAGTAATTAATGCAGCATCAACATACTAAAACAATATACCAGAAAGAGAAAAATAATGCATTTGAATATTAACCGTACTTTCGTTTGACAACTGATCATGCGTTTACGAGTTGAACCTAAATTTAGTTTTAGTGCAGATTTGTTCATACGACACAAAGACACAATATTGTTTTACGGATCATTTCGGCTTACAGGACTGGGTGGGTCACGTAAGAATATCGAATATAAAATATATTTTTATAAACAACTGGTAGCAAGGTGAGTTGCAGATAATTGATCAGTAACCACATTTTAACTAACTATTTTGACCTGTTAATTCTTTTCAGCTCAATTCAACAGTGCAAAATGCCCATAATATCACTTTAAGCATGAGCACGATGATTCTCGATACTGTTAATAATCGAATCAAATAGCAATGCCCGACAGACCACTAAAACAGGTTTGTTCTCGTGTGGCCGGTTGACTCATATGTTTAAATTTCACTTCCATTCTTCTTTTGGTTTTCTGTTTTGTATCTATAGGTTATAATGTAAAATAAGCCGCGAAAACTCCCCGTAACATCCTGTACTGCGTGTGATGCAGCTAAGAACTGCACAGAAAAAGACATTCGCTATCCTTGATCTCATTCATTAAACTATTTACGCCGTATATCTTTTTTTAAAGATATTTCTTGTTTCTATTTTTGTCAATTTACCAAAGCGTGAAAAGATCCCTTTAAGCGGTTCGCTGAAAATTTAGAGCACTTATCTATCCGTTTGTATGAGTGTAAATACTAAGCATATGAAAATGCTATAATTACATAAATGCGAGTCATTTATTTTCATGATATTGTAACTTTAAGTATGTACCTATGTTTTTTCTATATGTATATTATGTTTTGTGTCAATAAAATGAATTATAGTAAGGGTATATCTCATGCTATGATATAAATACACGTATTTAATGTTCGATGAAAAGCGGTACATACGCTTTGTATACGTTTACCTGTTTCGATTAATCATCAATAAACAAACTATTTCTGAATAGTTGACAAAGTCATGTGTGTTAATCGGTAATTTGTTAAACTCAATGTTTTCTTTCCTAATGAAATATTACATAAATGTTCAGACAAGTTTCAATTTTCCAATATGAAAACATGTTTTTTTACAGTTTTTAGAACGTATCAGTAATAATAATAGGGCGCAATACATATGTATCCCCGTTCGAAAATGTACTTACCGTACTGACATCCTGGTCCGAACATTCCGGGTGCGCACCCGTTTGCGCATGCTCCCGCCTCGTCACATGACTCGTTGTTTCTACAATGGCATCTCAGCGAGCAGTTTTTTCCGAACCTGTGGATGCCAACTTTATCTACGTCGCACGGCCTACCTGTGACGAGTGTGACGCAAAGATTTTTAAAAAGTAAAACTCCATCTGCATTAGCAACAGTTAAAGCTTAGTACAATCAAGATGTTTTACATTACATCAAGTTACTTTGGCCATTTTCCTTGACTGTTCTCAGGTTGGACTTCATATAAACTATGTATTGTTTTGAACAAGAAATCCAAAATTCTTTTGTGACAGATTGCTCCGCGTGGACAATTGACAGCAATAAGAAACATGAACAATCTGATGGGCACATGCATGCTGTAGCTATATAGATATTTAAAAGTAAACCAAATTACGATTCACGAGCCGAAACAAACTTCAAATTTTTGTTTAGGTTTTAATTACAAAATCTTACATGTTCATCATTCTGATTATGAATCTGAGGTTTATGATTGCCTTTTTAGCTTTGCTGAAATTGCTGATAACAAATAAAATATCAAGCCATGAATAATAAGTGAAAACAATGTACAAAATGTGTCAAGTATGTTATTTTATTACCTAGCTGTCTGAACTCACATTGAAGAAAATGAATTAAAAGCATTAGAAAGACTCTGGGCTCGTAGATTTGTATGGTGGTTAACAAGCCATATAGTAAGTTTCCATGCCTTGCTGGTATTAACTGCTAGACGGTTTAAAATCTGAACGAAATTGAAAACAAAAGGCAACTTAATCCACCAAAATTTGTATATTTCTTTGTTTCTTTTGACCTTGTTCTGTTTGTAAAACCAAATACAAAAAATCGAACATATATTTTCAGGTGTGTACCTTTGAGTGTCCGTATTTAGATGAGACAAATATCCATTTAGCATTATATATCTTAATAATACAACAATGAAAAGCGTACCATACCCATCCAAGTTGATGGGAAATTTCATTCCACATAGAATCAGACTACGCATTTTCCAATTAATTCTATAATTGTAAGTGTTATTTCATCGATTATGTAGTTAACTTTACCTTTCGGACTTTATATAAATGCAACTTAATGAAAAAATACTTAAAAAGCATTAAAATCGATAAGTGTTTTAAAATGGTATCGTTAACTCACAACACAGAGGTGCTCTACATGGACTCCATTTAGAAAACTAAACAAAAACGACAAAACAATCATGAAATATGAAAGCCGTTTGTTTATATTTTAAATGAAATCAAAGACAATTTACATCTACATACCGGAGACGTACACAATACAGGCAATAATACACAGTGTCAATATGCGGAGCTTTTGATATTCCATATGTAAAATATAACAATGAATACCGATTTATCTCCCAATTCAATAATATTCACTATTTAGTTATTGCGCGTCATTAAAGAACAAACGGGCGACTGTTGTTATGCACAACATTTTGCTAGCGACGCCTCTAGATGTGTCAATTAGCCTATCAGAAGCCACAGGGAAGTTGTTTGCAAAACTATAAGGTTCAAGTACATGCCAGAAGGAAGAAAAGTATTAAGGTTACTTGAAACATTATTAATATACATTTGCTTATTGCAAATAATGTCGCAAGAATCCACCATGTCGAGAGCGTGTTTTTAGAAACTGATATTAAGATCGAAGATAGATCAACCAACCACAGAAGTCTCGAAGCTTCCTCAGTGGTCCTACATTCGATTATGTTCAATATTTAGTTGAATCAAGCCGAACTTTAGCGGCCATGACACACACACAATGAATAATATAGTTGTCCTTGTGCTGATGGCAGTCAGAGAAAATTCAGTCCTGATCTCAGTGTTTGGATTTGAAATATTTTTAGTGGACTTGGCCTTAGTGTCAACCAAATGCGTCTTTATGTAAAAATGATACTTGCATTTTAGATGAATGACTTAAATCTGGTTATACATGTTTGTACCAGGACAAAAGCATTATTGTATGGCTTCCATTTTTGTTTTTTCAAGTGCTACTAATTCATCATCGAAATGAGCATCTAACAAAGTCCTTTAATTTATTGATCTTAGTCGAAAGGATGGACAAGCGACACGGCCTTTAATCACGGGCGCCACCTCTTTTTTGAGATGCATTAATAAATGTACAAATGCTACTTCCGAGGCGGCGCTCAGGCCCGGATGTTTTGAAATTTCACGGATAATTTTACAGGTTAATTAGGTTGTATGTGTTTCTTTTTCAATATTTTGCGCACTATTTTTAAAAATCGACCGATGTAGTGCGATTCAGCGAAGAAAAAGTCATGCAAAAATGTACATAACAATACAATCACAACTCATTCGGAAACGCGAGTCCTTTATAACGTGTGGCATGGTAGAATCCGTAAAAGCAAATCGATGTCTTTTGCATGTGTGACGAGAACATTCCCAGCCAATTAAATCGCTCATTATATAAAACGATTGCTTTGAACATGTACATGCAAACGCATGCACAGCAAGAGGGCCTGAAAGGCCCAAAGTCGCTCACCTGAGATTCAAAGGAACTGACCTGTTCTTTGCAGCGCAAGATGTCATTAGAACAAAATGTTCTTACCAACTTTCATGACTAGTGAACACCCTGGCAGCCATGTTTTTGAACAGACCAGAACCATTTTCATACACATCCAAGATATCATTTAAACAAATATTCTGACAAAGTTTCATGAAGCCATATAAGGAAAAATGCCCAGCCCCCTGGTGACCATGTTTTTCAATCAACTAGAACCATTTTACAACTTGTCCAAGATATCATTGGGACAAATCTTCTGACAAGTTTCATGATGATTGGACAATAAATATTGGCTTCTGGAGTGTTATCAAGGTTTTACTATAGCTATATACGGAAAAATGCCACGCCCCTTGGCGGCCATGTTTTTCCACCAACCGGAACCATTTTCAAACGCATCCAAGATATCATTTGTAAAAATCTTGTGACCAAGTTTCATGATGATCGGACAATAAATGTGGCCTCTAGAGTGTTAATAAGGTTTTACTAAAGCCATATATAGCCATATAAGGAAAAATGCCCCGCCCCCTGGTGGCCATGTTTTTCAAGCAACTGAAACCATTTTAGAACTTGTCCATGATATTATTGGGATGAATCTTCTGACTATGATGGTCGGACAATAAATGTGGCCTCTAAAGTGTTAACAAGATTTTACTATAGCCATATATAGCAATATAAGGGAAAATGCCCCGCCCCCTGGCAGCCATGTTTTTTAAGCAAACGTAACCATTTTCGAACTCATCCAAGATATTGTTGAGACCAATCTTCTGACCAAATTTAATGAAGATTGGACAATAAATGTGGCCTCTTGACTGTTAACAAGGCAACAGTTGACGCCGCTCAACGCACGACGGACAAAAGGCGATCACAAAAGCTCACCATGAGCACATTGTGCTCAGGTGAGCTAAAAACAACTAATAGATAAATTTGCATTTTTCAAAAAGAGATAAAGCCAATGCCAAGGAGGTGACGCTAAGAATAGGAGGTGGCGCAAATGCACATTTACAGCTATTTTAAAGTGACATTTTGTGTAGTGCTTTCTATTATGTTTACAGGTTTCACATTCATTGTTTGTTAGTTGACCATGTGACTACTTCAGCACATTTGAGTCTCGTGCGTTTTTAATTAGAAAAAGTAGTTTTCTAAAGTCTTGATGGATTTTAACGTTCGTCGTTGTATGATAAGAACATTAAACATGTATTGTACTATCGCACACTATGTTTTATTCATGTTGGTGACTTCTTAATTGACTTGATAAATTATATATATATATATAACTTATCTTATTTAATATAGCCTTCGTAAGTACGCTGTAAAATAATGTAAATATAACAAATAGCATTATCTATCAAATGTACGTCATGTAATGATATCATTGCGATACGATTGTTAATTGATACATCGTGCATTAGCGTCACCTCTTATCATTAGCGCCATCCCTATTGCATTGGTTCCATATCTTTGGAAAAATGCAAAATTATCTATTAAGTCGGGAAGGAGCCAATATTTTTGTGCATGGAGCATCTTATACATGTTGTACGCAATCGTTTGATGTTGGTTGCGATTTAATTGGGTGGAAATTTGCTCGTCACACAGGAAAAACTCATCGAAATGCTGTTTAAAAGGTTCTCGCGTTTTTAAATGGTTTGATAATGTATGCTTCTGTTCATTTTTGGATGAATTAATCTTCGCTGAATCGCACTACATGGCCCGATCGTAAACATAATAAGATATATGCTGAAAAAAACATGTACAACTTAATCACCCTGTAAAATTTTCCATGAAATTTCAAAACATCAGGGCCTGAGCGCAACCTTGGAAGTTTCATTGGCTCATTTATTAATGCATCTCAAAAAAAGAGGTAGCGCCCGTGATTAACGGCCGTGATCGAGTCCTCAATGTTCCGTTAAGCATTAAACTGTGATGAATGCACATACAATATTTATTCTCTAAAATTATTAAATATTGAGTCTTCATTTACAGGATGCGAGTACACAAGCGGGTCATGATGTTCATAAAAGGTAGATACAAATTGCACTTTCACAATAAACAAATTTAATATTTGTTAATACATTATGTTGGTGTGAAGTCCGAAATGATAGAAAGGAGAACATCATCACAGCATCAGGTTGTACCATATACGCTTCCATAGAAAACCCTAAATAACTATTACGACATACCATGTTATTTCAAAGTAAGTCGATATTAACTAATCCGGCGTGACCATATTATTAGGATGTACCATATTCTATGACGTATATGTACGGAAGCGTATATGGTACACCCCAATAATCACGGTGCCTATACCACGTGACTTTTTAAGATATGTGTTGGGAGAATAAAGCGCGACCCAGTTAACATTTTTAATGATGTCTTTTTAGATAGTTCACCATTTTTAATGGGATAAAGTGGAGAGCCCGCTCATTCGTGAGAGTTTTCTATAGGTATCATGATCTTTTAAAACAAATAAGTATTTTTTCAGTAAAGTGCAACCGCGCGTTTGTAATATAAAGTCCCACGCTGATCCGACATTTTTCTAACCGTTCAAACGCGCGGTTGCAATTTACTGAAAAAATCCTAAAAATGCTAACTGGGTCGCGTTTTATTCTCCCAACACAGATCCGAATAAGTCACGTGGTATAGGCACCGTGATAATATGGTCATGCCGGATTAGTTTATATCGACTTACTGTGAACTAACATGGTATGTCGTCATAGTTTTGTAGGTTTTTCCCTCTTGTATTTAACTCGCCATAACGACATTAATTTAAGTCTCGACGTAAATGTTGTCGGCTTTCCCCGAACAAATATTTGGTCGACATGATCTAAGTCGACAAATCAACATATTTTTTGGCGTCATGCTCTTGAGAAAATGACTTGCCATCATAGTTTGAGTCGACACGATGAGTTATTTTTTACGCCATGACACCTTTTTCATATCATGCCGTCATTGAATATGGTACAACCCAATAATATGGTCATGCCGGATTAGTTAATATCGACTAACTGTGAAATAACATGGCATGTCGTCATAATTTTGTAGGTTTTCCCCTCTTAATTTTACTCGCCATAACGACATTAAATAAAGTCTGGACATAAATGTTTCCCGAAAAAATATTTGGTCGACATGATCCAAGTTTACAAATCAACATAATTTTTGGCGTCATGCTCTTGTGAAATTTACTCGTTATCGTAGTTTTAGTCGACACGTTGATTTATTTTTTACGCCATTACACCTTTTTCATATCATGTCGTCATAGAATTTTGACATCATCACAGTATCAGGGTGTACCATATACGCTTCCATATTTATGTATGGAAGCGTATATGGTACACCCTGATGATGTCAGCATTCTTCGACGGCATGATGTGAAAAAGGTGTCATGGCGTAAAAAAGGTGTCGACTAAAACTATGATGGCAAGTAATTTCCAATAAACTATGGAAGCGTATATGTTACACCCTGATGCTGTTATGATGTCAACATTATATGACGCATGATATGAAAAAGGTGTCATGGCGTAAAAAATAACTTGTGAAAATGACGCCAAAAATAATGTTGATTTGTCAACTTAGATCATGTCGACCAAATATGTTTACGGGAAATGCAGGAAACATTTACGTCGAGACTTTAACTTAATGTCGTTATGGCGAGTAAAATTAAGTGGGAAAAAGCTACATAACTATGTCGACATACCATATTAGTTCACAGTAAGTCGATATAAATTAATCCGGCATTACCATATTATTGGGGTGTACCATATACTCTTCCGTAGTACATTTGTTTTTGTTTTTACAGAAAAGTAAAAATCTACATTTGTGGCGTTTTGATAAAAACAAGATTACAAAAGCAGATTTCCAATTCCATTCTCACTGTGATGCATTACGTACATGTTTGTATTTTTATCACATTGTTTATACACGCACAGCTATTAGAATCAAAAGGATGAAGATAATCGACCAAAAACAAACATAAGTACAATGTAGATCATCGACATATAATAGTTTTTGCTGGCTGTCTTGATCGCTGGACGTCTAACATAAAAGCAACTTCATTAGAAATCATCAATATTAATGGATTTTCGAACGCCAGGTCTTTTCATACGAAATCGTATAACAATCTTTAGCACAGCTCCATCCATTTTTTTGTATGTTAGATTGAAATGAAGTATGTTAAAAGATACGGAATCTGTAAAATAATAACCTAGTTTTGCAAATAAACGCATACTTTTCTGAATATATACTGTACCTTAAAACTAACTATTGATAAACGATTTGAAGCCCTCTTAAACTTAACATATGTTAAACGAGATACAAAAGGCTTGTTTTATTTTTTTGTGACAATATATTCCATGTGAATTTCCCGCGACGATATCCGAAAATTTACGAGCGAATGCAAGATTGGCTTCGGGCAGCGTCGGAAGACGTAGTTCTCATGACAACATCTAGCCTTAAAATTTTGGCTATTGCTGTAAGAAACACATATTTTTAATGGGTTACCTTTATTTTACGAAATATTTTGCGAAAATATTCGTCGATTGTGAGCATTTTTGTGACTAATAAATACAGACCGCAAAGACTGACCGTTTTTTCCCTCGGGCGTATTTTACTATAATTTTTTTTGGATGTATGCATACCTTGTAGAATGAGAAACAGTTCCAAAATCAGTTTTTAAACGAGAGATCGCAACACATTTCTTAGCAGGTACAGATTCAGCATCGTTAAAGCTCCATGTAAAGCGATACTTAAGTTACATAAATTCTGGTGCAGGTAATACATTTTTCCAAACACTAGCAGATGACCGTTCCAATAGCTTTTGGAAAGTTTGGGAAATTGACATATGTTGCCGTTTCAAATAAACACTCGCAAACAATTAACTTAGATGGCATAACAGGGTTTCATTTGCTTTTGGCAGTAGCAGTTTACAAGCATTTCAGTTGAATGCAAACATTCAATATTTAATTATACATTGTATCTTAGTTAAACAAGTTGTCAACTTCTAGCGCAGCATATATAACAAATCAATTACTTTTTACAACAATGAGGTAGACCAAAGCATATATTTACATGAACATAAAATCAATATCTGAATCATAAATATTCACATACATGTCCTATCAAGAAGTATTGACATGATATCTTAATATCATGAACATAAAAATCCACGTAAAAGTCATCAATTGCATAACATTTTTAGGGCTAAATGACAATTTAAACCCATAATTTTGTACAAATATACAGCTAAAATAACACCAGTACAGCGCAATGTGAACACATTTTCAAGACGAAGATTTTTAACTGCTAATGTGAATTAAATAATCATATATACACAAATGAAGCGCTGCTTGTATCAATCATAGCCCTCAGCCCATTCAAAGAATTTGCACTGTTTGTTCTTGGGCAGCTTGCAAGTGAAGAACCTTCGGCCATTGTTGGGCCCAATCTTCATCACAGTCCTTATGGTACACGGCTGCCAATGACCTGCACATATGGGGAACTGCTCATCTGCCCACTGCAAACAACACTGATTCAATATATTGGTAACAAAACAGTGCCATTTGAATCATCCAATCAATGTTTCTGGTACATGTCTATTTATTTCATGCATTATTTTGGTTCATAGAAAAAATATCAGGGCTTTAAACGTGGTAATTCACTGTTCATAACAGAGATAACCAACAGTGTACTTATTCTGAAATGACGTTGTTATTTTGATGTCACGACACTATTATTCACAAGTTGAAAGATTCAATATGTAAACAAACAAGAGTGGAAAAGCACAAAATAAAAAGACAATTGATTGATTTCAGTAGAAAATCGAGTTTAATTCACTTGTGATCATAAAGAAAAATTATTTTCATTCGAGACTGCGCAACTTGTGAATTAAATCGGTAATCTACAGAAAACTACAAATATTCTTTGTCTAAAACACCTCCATGCCATGCCAGGGGATGAACTGCTTGATACATAAATAAATTATTTTATGCAGCCAGGCTGAACAATAGTTTGATTGAGTTTAATTTTAACAATGAAGCACAGTGTTTATCGACAAGTTGCTGTTAATGTACGACCACTGGTGAAAAATATGTGCTTGGCAAATACAAAAAGCAGTATTTTCTCTGACAATTAATGCAAAAACACTTGAGAGACGCAATTAAGGCCTAGTATGGCAATCATTAACAATTAACACTCAAGTGTCTGTTGTCTTAATTATTATTACAATGATTATGAAGAGTGGATGAAGATGGATGAAAACATTAATGATTTTCAATAAATATTGATTTGAATATTTGTGTCTATTTTTATTTGTTCAATTTTGGTTTTAACAGAGATAATTGAAAGCATAGCACAATGCACATATATAGGATCTGGTACGAGTTGTCATATCATACCATATTTTATTAAACGATTTCAGGAATTTGTTAGTAAGCGAGCCTTTGGCGAGCTTACAAACGAATTTCCTGGACGAGTTTAATAAAATATGGTATGAGATGACAACTAGTGTCAGATCATTTTTATCACATGCTTTTAAATGAGCAAATTAAATACCGGGCAAATATTTACGCAAACATAATAATAAATCCCGAATGTTGTTTACATTTCTTGACGTCATTTGACGTTGCAACGTCATTTCAGCAAAATAACAAAATGCGATTGGTCAATAATCGAAAACTAAACCAATGAAAATGCTTAAAAATGTTGTATTACACATGTGTAATATAAAACAAGGGCTGTTTGTAAAACATGCATGCCCCCATATGGGCTGTCAGTTGTAGTGGCAGCCATTGTGTGAATACCTTTTTTGTCACTGTAACCTTGACCTTTGACCTAGTGACCTGAAAGTCAATAGGGATCATCTGCCAATCATGATCAATGTACCTATTAAGTTTCATGATCCTAGGCCTAATTATTCTTGAGTTATCAGCAGGAAACCATTTTACTGTTTCGAGTCACTGTGACCTTGACATTTGACCTAGTGACCTGAAAATTAATAGGGGTTCATGATATGAAGTTTCATGATCCTAGGTGTAAGAATTCTTGAGTTATCATCCGGAAACCATTTTACTGTTTCAAGTCACTGTGACCTTGACCTTTGACCTAGTGACCTGAAAATCAATAGGGGCCATCTGCAAGTCATGATCAATGTACCTATGGAGTTTCATGATCCTAGGCCTAAGCATTTTTGAGTTATCATCTGGAAACCATTTGACTATTTCGAGTCACTGTGACCTTGACCTTTGACCTAGTGACCTGAAAATCAATAGGGATCATCTGCCAGTCATGATCAATGTACCTACGAAGTTTCCTGATCCTAGGCCTAAGCGTTCTTGAGTTATCATCCGGACACCATCTGGTGGACGGACCGACGGACGGACGGACCGACCGACATGTGCAAAACAATATACCCCCTCTTCTTCGAAGGGGGGCATAAAAATATGTAATGGTAATATTACATGGAAAACAGGGTATGGCATGTGATAAAATGATATACATGTATACTGATTTTAAAATTGTAGCAGCCATCTTAGGTGGTTAAATTTGTAGACATCATATCAGACCAAAATAATTCACGACTTCATTAACAACTTAAAATGCTAACAAACCTTAAAGTAATTGCATGTGCGCACATTGCAGGTGAAGAACCATCTCCCTTTGTTCTGACCTTCCTTCCTTACTTCCTTCATGCTACACTTTTTCTGGTGTGTTGGACATGTTGGTATTTTACAATCTGATTCTACCTTCTGAGGATTGCTAGTCTGTTCAGCAGCTGCTGAGTTGCCATTTACTGCACCTTTGCTTTTGCTGCTTGGATGAAGAGATGCCAGCACATGTGCTTGATTCTGATGTGATGCCTGCGGTTGATTTAGATTGTGTGGATAATTTACACGTGCTCCACAAACATCACTTTCCAACTTTGGCACTTTAGTTTTTACCTCTGAGCTATGAGTATCTGAAGACTTTCTTTTGTTGTCTTTATGAACACTTTGGACATTACTGGAAAGCAAAGCACAAGAAGAAACATTTCTACTTTGCCCACTTGCAGATGATGGTGAACAGGATGACTTCCTAGATGTTTTAGCATTCAGACAAGCACTGCACGACATACTGGTTGGCATATTGATTAATGTGCAATATGTGCATGTCCATTGAGCATTATCAGACGTGATGACATCACTTCCTGTTTTCACCCAACCCAGCAAACTGTTCTTTGATGGAGGCTTTCTAGAGAGAACAGAAGAAGATCATTGATTGACAAGCTTGAATACAATTTTCTTGACATAAGTTATGTGCACTGGGCTTATAAGCACAGCTTCAAATTTATACAAACAAGATGTTTGTAAAACATTACTCATTACCCCAGCTTACAAACACATGCATGGCTTTAATGATGTCCATCCCCTACAGTAATTTATCCGCCAGCAACAAAAATCAATATAATCGTTCATAAACTGGGCCATACCGAAGTCCAAAAAGCTTTTTTATTGCTTAATTTGACGTCTGACCCTTAATGTGACATTGAGCCTTTAAGGTAGTGATTTAGGTGTTACAGGCAACACACTGTCCTCTCCTGGTGGTAATTTGTGGTCAGTAATTTTAAACTTGCATGATTAATGTTTCAGTCCAGCAAAGGTTAAAGGGACACAGGTGTAAAACCCCACACTATGTATAAACTTGTTTTCCACTTGTGCATAGTTATTGTAAAATTCATAAATATGCGGCAACGTCAAGGCAACAGGAGTTGTTAAGCTGTTTAATGGTCATATTTAACCTCTAATTGTGACCTTGACCTTTTAGGTAGGGCGACCAACATAACACAAGACACGTTATACTATGATGCTTTACACTTATGCTAGTTTATATTAAAATCCATCAATATACTTCACAGTTAAGACTGGAGCAGGAATTGTGTATATGACATCCAGATTCAAAGACAGACAGCAGTGTAGAAATATTATGCTGCCTTCTTAAAAGGGTTGAATGAAAACAATAACTCCATGTGATACTAGGTAATAGGATCTTAACCTCTGGGTTCATTGTTAAAGGACATTCAAACATTATAAACATATAAAAGAAACTTATGAAAACTTGGATTTTCTGTTTGAGGAATATGTGCATCTACTTAACCACTCAACAATAAGGAAGGTTTGTATTGAAAACACTTAAACATTCTATTTAAGACTCCTTTGACAACATAGGTTGTAATTTTTTTCTTTTAAATTCAAACCATGTCTTTATGCATAAGTATTTATTCATAAACGCAACAACACCAAATTCATAAATACTTTTAACAGGGACAAGTTTTCAATATGAAAGATAGTTGATAACAGGACTCCGGACACTTTAAAAATCATACCTACATTTATATTAACAAAATTGCCAAACATGGAATACCTCTGCTTGCTCAGGTCGTTAGTCTGGCACGGTTCACAGTAGTAAGTAACCCGGTCACTGTCATCACCAAGGCGACAAATAATAACCCTTCCCTCACACTGAGCACACTTACGCTTTCCATAGATCTTGTAATAGGGGGCTAAGGGCTTTCCATCTCTTCTACACTGGAACAAATATCAAGAATAGATAAGTTATTCTTCTTTGAAAACCCACTAACACCTTAAATCTGGGATTTTGAACTTTTCTGTATTGTTACTCTACAAATGTGTAGTGACCCATATACAATATTTATCATAACACATTTGTTGAATATAAATGACATTCTCTCAGCTGAGAGCAAAAACAATAATGAGACAGTCTTTGTGGGTGGACAGGTAACCATTACAAAGTGTTATATAAAGTTATATACCCAACAACCCTACAAATCCACTATAGAAACTCCATAAAGGACTCATGCGTATTCAACCAACATATACCAATCAGACAGGTTAGGAAATAAAACTGTCATTGCATAAAAATTCTAGAAAATGTACAGAAGCATGAAACATGCCTTCAATGAGCTCTTTCCTTTATAAAGTATGAATACACCTACCCTATAGAAGATTTCTGTAAAGTCCCTGGTCATCTTCAGGAGGTGATGAATATGCTCATCTTTCAACTCACTGATCTGAAGCAAGAAATAAGCCACATCATGGGTCTTATGACATTTGTCTAGCATAGCTCCCTACCAGCCTGCACAGTCTGCTAAGGACCTAAGCTGTTGGAAACTTAACACAAGGTTTCCCAGTTTCATTAGAAGAAAGAGAAGCTTGTCTTCTGACCAGTCAGCGCGCAGATGTGAAGGCTGGTCTTGAGCTAAGTTTGCCCTTTATGGCATAAAGCTCATTTTCATATGAAACTGGTCAAAGTAATTTTTGGGTAAGTGTGAGCTCAAATCTGACAAGATGATGTAACCAATCACACACGCTTGAATATCCCTTAGTGAGCAGACTATAATATTGTTTATACAAGAGCACCTCATAACGGGTGCCTACGCTCAGCTGCGGGTGCAGTTTTGAACAAGAGCAACGCATAACGGGTGCCACGCTCGGCTGCGAAAGCTTGTCAGAATTAAAAAAAAAAATTCTTTAGAGGTCACAGTGACCTTGACCTTTGACCTAGTGACCCAAAATGGGTGTGGCATGTAGAACTCATCAAGGTGCATCTACATATGAAGTTTCAAAGTTGTAGGTGGAAGCACTTTGATTTTAGAGGCAATGTTAAGGTTTTTGTAAAAGTTTTATATTAGAGGTCACAGTGACCTTGACCTTTGACCTAGTGACCCAAAAATGGGTGTGGCATGTAGAACTCATCAAGGTGCAACTACATATGAAGTTTCAAAGTTGTAGGTGGAAGCACTTTGATTTTAGGGCCTATGTTAAAGTTTGATATTAGAGGTCAAAGTGACCTTGACCTTTGACCTAGTGACCCAAAAATGGGTGTGGCGTGTAGAACACATCAAGGTGCATCTACATATGAAGTTTCAAAGTTGTAGGTGGAAGCACTTTGATTTTAGAGCCAATGTTAAGGTTTTAGCACGATGCCTACGGCGGACGGCGGACGAGCTGGCTATGACAATAGCTCGGGTTTTCTCCGAAAACAGCCTCGCTAATTAATGAAAGATTGTCAGAATATTTTTTTAATTTTTTAGAGGTTACAGTGACCCTGACCTTTGACCTAGTGACCCAAAAATGGGTTTGGCAAGAAATCATCAAGGTGCATCTACATATAAGTTTCAAAGTTGTATGTGAAAGCACTTTGATTTTAGAGACAAACATCAAGGTTTGAGCACGATGCGGACGGCAGACACCGGACCGCGGACAGGGGACAACGAGCTGTCTATGACAATACCTCGGGTTTTCTCGGAAAACAGCCGAGCTAAAAACTATTTTTCTGTGTTAATTTATTTGTATCCCTTCTTGATACAAAACTGAATATACATGTAATATTGTTATTTGGCTTATAATGTATGTCCAATCAATTCTAAATGAAACCCAAATTAAAAGCCCGATTATTTATTGCCAATTATAATACATGTAATACTTTTTGTCTCAAATCTCCATTTATGTCAATAAAAATAACATGATGAATGACAAAGTAACAGTTAGGACAAGATGTTTTACTGCCAAATTCGATCTTCAAACTCTATGTGTGACCTTGACCTTTGAGGAATAGGGCCACAAATGTTACACAGACATGTTATTGTATAATAATTTTCTCCACATGTTCCAAATCGATCAATATATCAAAGATATAAAAGATTCGGTAACTAAATATTGAACAGTTTCTTTACATGCTTATGGGCAATGTCTCTGGAGCAAATCAAGTATGTACACTACATTTGTGACAAACCTACACTATATGTATGTAAGTATTCCACTACCACTAAACTCTTTTGAACCTTCACATAACTCTATGTAATTCTCACAAAGGATATAGTTCTCAGTGTAAAATAAATGTTCTTATCTTTGATTATAACAGAGATGCAAATTTAGCATACATTGGATTATGTTCAATGGACAGGGGCGTAAAATAAACTTAAATAGTAAAATGTATGTTCACAAACGATCACACTATTTATAACCTTTAAACTACTTATTATTTACCTTGGAGGATGGTCTTATTCCACTGTCGAACAAGGCCTGAAAAGAAAAAACGACAATTATAAAAGGGTTTTCAGTCAAGCAATTTTATTATGAAACAATCTGCAATTGTTAAATGCAACGTTAAACTATAAACCACTTGTCAATTAATAAACAAAGAATAATTATCATGTATTATGTAATTAAAGAAATAGGTAGGTTGTTGAGTACAAGATTCAACTTATGAGGTTTTTCGAATAAGGCCCCTAAATTATTTTTATTCTTGTTGCCGACAGTTGCATGTCATAAGGAAAAACTACAATTAGATTTATTCCAGTTCGGTTGAGCAGGAAGTGTCAAGTGAAAAACAATTATTGGCTCTTATGTTCAAGCACACTCAACACATCAAAAGTCCCTTCAGCCACTTTCACCAAGAGGATTCATATAAGCAGTACTTAATACATGCAACTGACAGTCACACTGCAAAAATCTCCATTTGTGAGCTAAAGGTACAGTGTTCATACAAGATAACTATTGATTCTGGAGCATTTACTTTTCACAAAACTGTTGAAAGCCAGCACTAACAGCAATCATGTATTCATGTTTTGATTTGGTATCAACGATCACGACTCAATACACAGTTGAAATCCTGGTATTAATTACATGTATGATGTTAAAGTGGTGATCTTATCAAAACTTAAGTTCAATCGTGGAAATCTCAATTAAAATCATAAATCAGTATTTATTGATTTGAAATAGCTTACAATTATATGTACATAATTGACTGCAATCAATTTTCCATCAGGATCATATCAGATCGTATTGCAATGTAACAAAGCGCAACAAATAGTATCTTATTGTATTTCTAAATTAAGAGTAAGGCCTTAAAACAAATATTGCAACCAGATGTTGGTTTTGAAGTAAGCAACTTTCATTTAATTTTTAACATTCAACTTTTAGTCACACTGGAGACAGGTACAATAATGTCTGCATTTGAATTGAACATATTTTAATTTGAAAGGTAAACTTGACCTAGGATCATTTGTCTTTTTGAACAACATCAAAATACACATTATCCTCTCTATTGTTGATTTATCATCAAATGATGTCATATAAACATGTGCATCTTCATAACAGATAATTTATCTAAGCATTTCCGTTTAACCCTTGTTTATGTTCTCCTTCCTTATCATAGCTAAGTTGCACAATTTTGAAACAGTAAAACTTACTCTCAACCACACATTTCCAAATTAACCCTTTGCATGCTGGGAAATTTGTCGTCTTCTAAAATGTCGTCTGCTGAATTTCTTAAATTAGCATTTTCTTCGATTTTTTTCCAAATAATACTATCAGAATAGCAAACAGTTTGGATCCAGATGAGACGCCACGTTTTGTGGCGTCTCATCTGGATCCAAACTGTTTGCAAAGGCCTTCACAACTCGGTTCCCGCACTGTAAGGGTTAAGACTGATACATTAAGGTGCGACTTCTTGAATGTTCTTCCTTTGGGGCAACCACCTTTAGTCTTAAGATTAATCAGTCAAAATAATTATTCGATATTCATGATTTAACTAGAGCTTTGTCACAGACGTGACGTATACCCCACATGCCGCATTGACACAGACTATTTTTGCATGCTGTCTTCACAAAACAAGAGAATGTAATTTATGGCAATTTTTAAGAATTATTATGCCATTATTATTTACAGCCATTTTGACCATTTGAACTCTTGAATTCTTTCCTATGACACTCCGTCCAATGACTGTGAACAAAATTAATGTACAGAGTCATTTTAAAATCTCACAATGAATGACATAGTTATGATCCAGACAAGATCATTTATTGCCATTTTTGACCTTTCAACAAAAAATGTGACCTTGACCTTGGAGATATCAACGTAATACTTTCGCGTGACTCACTGTCCAATGATGGTGAACAAAAGAGCCAAATGATTAAAAAATCTTACAAAAAACGACATAGTAATGTCCTGGACAAGCTCATTTATGGCCATTTTTAACCTTTGAACTAAAAGTGTGACCTTGACTTTGGATATATCACGTTATTCTTTCGCGCGACACACTGTCCAATAATGGTGAACAAATGTGCCAAATGATTTTAAAATCTCACAATGAACGACATAGTTATGGCCCGGAAAAGCTCATTTATGGCCATTTTTGACCTTTGAACTCAAAGTGTGACCTTAACCTTGGAGATATCGACATTATTCTTTCGCGTGACACACTGTCCAATGATGGCGAACAAATGTGCCAAATGATTTTAAATCTCACAATGAACGACATTGTTATGGCCCGGACAAGCTCATTTATGGGCAGTTTTGACATTTGAACTCTAAGTGTGGCCTTGACCTTGGAGATATTGACGCAATTCTTTCACGCACCACACCGTCCAATTATGGTGAACAAATAAGCCAAATGATTTCATAATCTTACAATAAATGACTTAGTTATGGCCCTGACATGCTAATTTATGATGGTTGAACTCAAAGTGTGACCTTGACCTTGGAGATATCGACGTAATTCTTTCGCGCGACACACCGTCCACTGATGTTGAAAAAGATTTGCCAAAAGATTTTAAAATCTCACAATAAATGATAAAGTTATGGCCCGGACAAGTATTTGACCTTTGAACCCAAAGTGTGACCTTGACCTTGGAGATATCAACATACTTTTTTCACACGACACACCTTCCCATGATGGTGAACAAATATACCAAGTCATTTAAAAATCTAACGGTAAATGACAAAGTTATTGTCCGGACAAACTTTCTGTTTAAAACACACTACGTGACCCCGTGACCTAGTTTTTGACCTGGCATGACCCATATTCAAACTTGACCTAGACATCATCTAGATACAACTTGTGACCAAGTTTGGTGAAGATCGCATGAAATTTCGGACAGACCAACGGATCGACAGACAGACCGACAAAGTGACTCCTATATAGCCCCCATTACCAGTAATGGGGGTATAATGACTAAAAAATATCATAATGTATTATATATTTGAAATATATTATTAATTTAAAATTCATTGAATTTGAAAATTAAAATTAAGGCGTCACTCTATCAAAAATAATTAATAGCATGCTAAATTGCATCAGTTCCCTTCAAAGAAAAAAATGTGTTTATTTCACAGTTTAAATTTGTTATGTTTTAGTTGACACAGGCTTTAATGAACTTTTTATTAAAATATACTGTGAAATCATTATTATATGCTATGCTCTAATGTTCGTTTCTTTTGTCATTACACCGATAGACGAAGAATTTACGTTCACAACAAATAATTACATACAATTAAAAAAACAATTGCCTGAAATACGGTATGCATGAAAGACATCCTCAACAGTGTCTGTTAAGCTATCTAGATAAATCCACTTACTAGAATTCACAATTGGGAGTATATTATACTGTGTACTTAAGACATGAAAGGTCCTGTAAAACGCTTATGAAGTAAAGCTGTATGGATAGGGTTTACTTTGTTTTGGTAAAATCACAATGATTAGCGATACTTGTTAATCTTATGTAAATTGTGTTTTTCAGGGATGTTGCAGATTAAACATAATCATTTTTTCTGCTTTGCCATGATTGTATTTGAATAAGACTAATTGGAAATTTAATTTGTCACTTCAAACACTTGTAACAGTCATTCAGCCCCACTTATCCGCTCATCATAACAATGAATAAGTTAACTGGCATGCAATAAGAAGGGCCAGGGACTATAACCTCATAACAATGTACAAGTTAGTGGCATGTGATAAACAGAGCCCTCTTCCTGCAAGTGACTAAAAAGAAAACTGCCTATCCCTACCACGAATTATCGCAGACAAGTATTACAAACAAATCAGAAAATGACCAACGCAAATACCTTTCATTTTCAAAATCAAAAAACTTAAATTTTAAAAATCAAGTTGAGGAAAAATAATCATTTTTGAAAAACTACTAATTTCCATGCAGACAAAATTAAGTGATTTCACAGCAATCATTTTCAGTTACAAGCTGCTAAAGAAATTTTGAGAAGTCAGAACCAAATGTATGGTCAAATTGCAATGTTTTTTGATCACTATAGCAACCAATTTATTATTTACTCAACTCAAATAAAAGGGGTGTAAATTTTCATATATACTCATCCATTGGTTTTTACAATTAAATCTGAACAGTGCCCTATGAAACGGCTGTCCCATAATGCACTGTTCATTTTACACTTCAGGAAATATATAGTGTATGTTTGTGTTTATTAAATTCTCAAACACATTTCTCGTCATAATTTTCTTTAATTAATGTAGTAATTATATAGGATAATCGGATATATATGCACAAAAGAAAAGCAGTATGTATAGAGTTATTGATACTGTAGGGTTTATAAGCATGTATTGGCAAATGACAACACAGCAATGCAATAATTTATGAATGCTCAGAACTTAAAATGCGAATCCATTTATAACGTTTTCTTGTGACTTGGACCCTGTCATCCGCGTTATATTGGAGATACAGTGTACTTATAAATACAAAAATATCAGTGAAACTGATGGATGCTTGCCGATGATGCGCTTTGTCAATCTATGTGTTAATTGTGTGGAAACAAATTATTAATCAAGGGGCCATGACTCGTTGAAAACTCACCGGAGTGGAACAATATGTCATATTTAGGTCATCGTCGGATACCCACGGCTGCTGATTATGCTCCGCTCATACAGGAATGGAGAGTAACGTAATGAATAGACCGGGGGTGTCCGACGATGTATTTAGGTATGCCCACCATGAAGGATACTGCATGGTTTCATAAACTTCGGATAACAAGTTTCTGTGATCTATCACAGAAACATCAAATTCTTTACATTGTCGTATAACTTATCGAAGGGCAATAACCACCTAAATCAAAGTACAGACAGTACTGGTGTGACGATGCTTTTGAAGAGGATGGATATCCCTTGTCAAAAAAATAACCCACTTTCATACCAAAACACACTTAAACCAACATAAAACTGTGTTTTTTCTGAGTTTTTCTCAGCAGAAGTTGGTTTTTGCTATTAAAAGCGAGTTTTATGTGCGCTAAACTGTGCTTAGCTGAGTTTAAAGTTGGTTATTTTAAGAAGATGTGTGTTTAAGCGAGTTTTTTTCTGTAAGGAGTCAGTTTTTTGTGTGTCAAAAGTGAGCCTTTTTATTTATGAGTTGGTTTATGTGTGTTTAAGTGTGTCTTTTTGTTTTATAAGCGTGTCTTTTACAACAGAAGTTGATCCTTTTTTAACAGAAGTGAGTTTAAGCGAGTTTAAATTGGTCTTTTTGTAAATAATTTGAGAGCTGAAACCAGGCTAAAAGACTCGCTTTAACACACTTTTCAATAAGTTGGTCTTTTGTTTATAAATAATACTCATCAATAAAACAATAATTCTACAAATAGGTCTTTGTTTCATGTTTATAGCCATATACAATACAAGTCAATTGTAAAGGGGCTTTTTTACAGCTTGTTTTCCATTTTCCCTATTGTAAATGTGTGTGCTCCCCATAATTTTTTAGTGAATATTGGATGAAAATGGCTCTTTCAGAACATCACAGGTTCACAGATAGACAACAAGTATCACTGACAAAAACTATAAAAATGATAAAACTTAGTTTTATACCTGAAAATGAAAGAGTTTGTGCTCGCTTTGATTTTTTTCTTTATATTTGTTTTTATTATAAACAATATCTTATGATTGTTTTATGTCTTAAAATTATTTTAATTTTTTTAATTTTAAAACAATCTTATATGATTGTTTATATTTGTTTAAAACAGTATTTACTTGTTAAATCTGCACATTTAAATAATTATGGTATTGGAAACATTATTTTGGAAATAATCTATTAATTTGTGTACATAAGTTATGCAAGATTTTGATATTTTCATATGATACCATTATATCCATTTTCTTAGTTTGCAATAAAATAATAAGATGCCAAACATGACCTGTGTTACATAAACAGTCAACAAAATAACAAGATAATACCTAAAAACACCCCTTTTCACACCACTAACAATAAACAGATAACAATCTGTCAGGCATTCAGAGCTAAACAGGGTACTGATTATCAGGGGCAGATAAGGCTACTGATAGGGTTTGCCCAGACATAAGGCTGGAATGAGGGGTGTCCAGTCATTACACCCCCTGGACGTTACACCCCTGGTCATTACACCCTCTAAGCCTGGATATTACACCCACCAAGATATTGCTTAGATTATGAAGCAAATCTGCCCTTAGGCTATTTCATATCACTCAAACAAAAGGAGGTAACTTGCTATTAATTTAAAGCAAGTATTAATAAAGTAAAAATATCCTATATCTGTTGGTTTCAGTGAGTTTGTTAGATATTGAAATAGAAGTAACATATTGTCACTGTATGATATATGAAATTTTACTGCAGACTTCAAAGTTCATTAATTACAATATCATTAAACTTTAAAGTCAGAATTGATAATGAGGGATCATTAAAGAAATACTTTTTTATACTGAAACACAATTAACAGGAATCTGTCACTTACTGTAGCAATCAAAGCATGTTTTCACAGTTTATGGGAGGGCCCTAATTGGCACTAGTCTGTGTATCTTTTATGGCCTCTAATAAACAGTTAGAGGGTCTTCATATCATATCATATTTTGAGAAAAATAATATTTTTGTTAATAAAATGTAAATCATAAGACGGTCCAGGCCCGTACCCAGGCCATGGGCCCAGGGGCCCGGGCCCCCCCAGCTGGCTGTCGAACTATGATTTTTTAATAATTGGCCCATTGCAATTTTTTCTCTCTTGCGAGGGCCCACAGTACACTTTCCCTCAAAACAATAGAGCAGCTATGTTTTGTTGTCCCTGATAAACAAGGGGATTAACGCTCGCCAATCGAGATAAGCCTCTAGGCAATGTTTTCTTATCGCCTTGTACACACATCCCCGATCAGTCCCCCATTGTGATCATGAATGCTTCATCTATCGATGGTTGATGTAACATGTATTTTGATAAGTGCAGCGAATGGAAGCAACTGCTACAGGAGGTCGTAGACTATGGTCTGATAATTGCCGACTCAAGTTTTTTTCCTTCTTTGAGAAGGCCCTAGACGTATTTTTCCTTCTAAAAGTTAAAAAAGAAATAAACCTTTTATGAGGAATTTTTAGGTCCCAATATATACTTTTTGCATGGAGAATAGGGCCCTGAATTTGAACCGGAACAAAAACACTAACAAAGGTATTAAAACTGAGTATTTATAATTTTTGAAAGGAAATCACTGAAAAAGACTACGATGAGATAGTTAACATGTTTGTTCAAAAGAAAAACAGATTCATAAATTTGCCGAGCAACAGATAAGAATTTGGCAGGATTTAGTATTTAAAATTATTGAGTACCGAGAATTGAGTAATATCAACCTATTAATGGTTCATTGGTAAAAAAATGAAAATTGAAACAACAAATCGATCTCATTATATAAGTTAACCTGATCCAGTGTAGAAAAATATTGTATAATTAAATTATCTCTTTCCTTAAATTTGTTTGAAAACAGTAAAATATGTTAAATTGATTATTTAAGACTTTCATTATTTCCCCAAAAAATTAGGCATTTCGCGCAATTTTTTTCTCAAAAATGGCAAGGTCTTTCCCAAAAAATCAGATTAAAAAACCCCGTGACGTTATTGATTTGTGAAAAAAAATGGTGGAAGCAATACGATAGTTGATGTGGATAATCGTCAGTGTAAACCTGTAAGTTTCGGAAATCTAAAGTTTTTAATATTGTTGTGAATTCACACCAATGTTTAAAGCTTAAGACTTCCGAAATGTGCTGATTTACTTGTTATATTCCATTAATTCATATCACAAAATACGTTTTTTTATAAGCATTAAAATTCACCTTGCAAAGTGCCAAATTAAAAAAAGTATATATATAGGGAGGGGGGACCCCTCCCAAACCCTCCCCGGTTGGGCCCCCCCAGTAAAAAAATCCAGGGTACGGCCCTGAGACCATTAAATTGAATTTCATTTATGGAAAAATAAGAAAGTATTATTAGCATTCCAAACTTTCCACATGATGTAATTGGTTAATATGTAACAAATAGTTTCTAATTATTAATAATTAATGGATATGTATTTATAGAGACTTATGATTATATAAGTTATATAAACAGATAAAACACAGATACCAAGTTATACCCAGTATTGTCCATAAGACAATTGAATTTCATTTATGTAAAAATAAGAAAGTATTATTAGGATTCCAAACTTTCCACATGATGTAGTTGGTTAATATGTAACAAATAGTTTCTAATTATTAATAATTAATGGATATGTTTTTATAGAGACTAATAATTATATAAGTTATTAATTGTGTAGGTTAAAGTTTATAAATGAGTATTTACAAAAATAAATTCGTCAAGAATGGCGCAGCTAATAAGCTTAAACCAAGTTGGTGTTTAAATTATTTATCAGTTACAAGACCATTTGATAACAACGGAAAATGCCCTAAGGTCCAAAATCGCATGATGTCATGGAGCTCTAATTATATAGATCTACAATGTTTATAATAGGAAGAAGAAAATCTAAACCACAATTATCACATGAAACAGCAAAATCAGAACTATTGACACGCTTTTTTTTACAATTTGAATCAATACACCAAAACATTTGTTTTGGGGGCATTTTGACAGAGTAACAATGTATAACTATCGTATGATATTCTCTAAAATTGTTCTGGTATATATGGGGACAATGAGTAAAAACAATTTGCATTGAGTATTTGTCTTATTGACTTTGTTACCTTTGATGTTTTGGTATTCTTTTGCCACGACATAAAGATGCAATATTCTTTAGAATTCATAAAATCAAACAACAACATCTTCAAATGAATTTTAATAATAATGGTGTGAACAAACTCCTTTAATTGTAGGTGTTATTATTACACTTTGATAATTAACATATTATTTGAAAAGATCAAAGAACAATGTTTTTCACACCAAAAAATTGTTATTTCCTAATTATCACTGCACATCAATAAGACAGACATACAGACAAACAAACAATAAAAAACACTTGGACAGACCCCCATTGGACACACCTTAAAGCAGAAACATCATTAATCAAGTGAAGTGTGCCCCATGGTACATGTAGGTGTGATCACACCTTAGTAACCTAATCAATTATGTTTACATCTTGGTGGGTGTAATGCCCAGGCTTAGAGGGTGTAATGACTAGGGGTGTAACGTCCAGGGGGTGTAACGACTGGAAATCGAATGAGGTATAAGACTTTTGATTGGTTCAATTTTTTGCACAGGAAATTATTTGAAAACAACAACTTTTGAAAAACAAGCTGGTTTCAGCAATTGAATTGAGCTAAATTAAATCAACATTAAGACTTATAATTGTTCTGTAAAATGTATTGAAATACTGTCAGCATGAAGTATTGTGTGATGAAAACAATATGTATTTTACTACAATTTGGAAATCAACAATAAGTTTGTTGGAAAAGAAGTACAACTGTTTTTGTTTGGAATACTGAAGAACAGTTTTAACAGGTTTGGTTTGTCATTTCTTCATCCTTTTTTTTATTTAGTTTACTGAATTAATTATGATCATTATTATATTTATGTATTGTCACTGGGAAATGTAAATTGATAAGTTAATGAATTACAACTTAAAGGAAAAACAACAAAATTTGAAGCAACAATAGATGAACATACATATGACAAAGTGTAAATGTTGTGTACAGTGAATTATTGTGGTTGTGTTTTATGATTATTGTCATCTTTATTGTTATTTATAGATATTTCTGGTTATTACTGAACAGATTTCTTTCCCTCATATTTTAATTTTGAAGGTTAAACTCTTGCCCCAAGAGCAAAAGGGGTAATCATACTACCTGATGTATGGACTTTTACACCAGGCTTTTACCCTGCACGAGCTGGCCAACTTGAGGGGAACTGAAGTAGGAACCTCGCCCTGTCCTTGAACAAAAAAGCTGTTTTTGTTGAGAGGTTAAACTATACAGGTTATTGCATTTTAAAACCGTCACAATTCTGACCAATGTGACAAATATTTTTAGAGTTTGAAATGTGATGAAAGTAAATTACAAGCTTTGAAAAATTACCAATTGTAAATATTTTGTCAAATCTCCTTTTCCTTTTTTGGTTCCAGAGTATCATTTAAGCTGAAATCCAGCATGAAACCAGGGAGGTGATGGCCATCGCACAGGCCATGTGCTGACTATTCACTTTCCACCAGCTTGTGACTTGCTCCATGAAGGGAGCAACAACTACAACTGGGTCACCAAGACCAAGCCTCCCCGCTGCTGAGAGAAATGCAATCATTGGTACTTTTTCTTCATCATAAAAATTTGAAGTACCAGTTATCCATATAGAAATTCAATACACATTCTACAAATATTTTTCAGATCACTTACTGTTTACAGTCGCATAAATGATCATTATATTACATCATTTGTGAAAAGGGGGAGTTTTTATAATCCAATTGACATTTAACAATAGTTTTTTTTTTATACATGAAGACAGGGATTGAAAAACTTTGTCCGTGTCTCTAGTCACTGTCTCCAGGACAATCAGTAAAAAACTCATTTGTGTTGACTTCCTTAATATGCAAATATTTAACCTCTTTTTCTGGCTAGAGTATTTTCTATTTAAGAACAGATTTTGTTGTCAGGGACGTCAAAGTTCAGGATTATTCCTGAATTCAGGATTTAGGCCCTCAAAAACTGCTTTTGATGTTGATATAAATAATAGGATTTTTGTTCTGGTATTTACAGATTTTTTTCACAAAATGTCATTTTAAACATAAATTATTTAATTTGACATATTGTATAGACAGTTAACATAATTAAATGAATTATTAACCCTCTTTTGGCACTGGCCCTCCACATGCTAGGCTTATTTTCAGGATTTTAGATTTTGGCCAATTGACACCCCTGTGTTGTTTTTTTGCATGTTTTTAAAATGAATAGTCTATTATATTTTTTCAGATGTCATAGCCAAAACCTTTGACAAGCCTCTGGTTGATGTTGAAGAAAAGATGAGAGGTTGTTTAAGGCATCTGCGTCTGATGCACAAGTAGACTGAAGTCTTTGTAAATAAAATGTGCTGTTAAAATGATTATTTAACCATTGTTTTCACTTTGTTATATAGATTTGCACCTGTTTCAACAACATGAACTTATTTTTATGCTCCCGGTAGGGTCTCATATAGCAGTTGAACTGTCCGTCTGTCTGTCTATCTGTCCGAAAACTTTAGCATTGGTCATAACTTTTGCAATATTGAAGAAAGCAACTTGATATTTAGCATGCATGTGTATCGCATTGAGCTGCACATTTTGAGTGGTGCAATTTCAAGGTCATCCTTCAAGGTCAGAGGTCAAAATCCAATGGAAGTAATAAGCAAAGAGAGATAATTTCTATACCTGCCAAATGATAAATAATTTTTTTATTTCAAAGCGGCGCAGTAGGGGGCATTGTGTTTCTGACAAACACATCTCTTGTTTGTATTTATTCCATACAATCTTACTTTTTTCAGTTCTTTCTTTGTGTTCAATCTTATGTTATAACACTATTATATTTTATTATAACAATGCCATGTCTGTCAAAATAGTTTTATCATGCTGTGTATATGGATATATATGTAAAGTTTTATGTTTTATCATTTAAAAAAGTAATTAGAATTTAATTTTTGTTCTTATCATAAAAAAGTTTTTCAGTTTTCAAGTGGGTGAAAAGTCGGTTTTTACTGAGCATTTAACAGGTTTTAAAGCTAGTTTTAACTGCGTTTAATCTTTGAAAAGCACAGATTTAGCTCACTTAATGCTCAAATAAAACCCCACTTAACTCGCTTAAGAACAGGAAAAACCGACTTGATGTGTAAAAGCGGGGGTAAAAGCCAACATAAAGAAGGAAAACACGCTAACTTTTAACCAACTTAAGTTGGTAAAACTCGGTTTTAAAGCGTGTTTTAACTGCGTTTAATCTGAGTTAAGCACACATTTAGCTCACTTAACACTCAAACAAAAACCAACTTTTAACTCGCTTAAGAACAGAAAAAACCGACTTGATATGAAAAAGCGGGTTTAAAAGCCAACATAAAGAAGGAAAACACACTCACTTTAACCAACTTAAGTTGGTATAAGAAGGTTTTAAAGTTAGTTTAAACTGCGCTTAATCTGTGAAAAGCACACATTTAGCTCACTTAACGCTCAAACAAAAACCCACTTTTAACTCGCTTAAGAACAGGAAAAACCGACTTGATGTGTAGAAGCGGGTTTAAAAGCCAACACAGAGAAGGAAAACACACTCACTTTTAACCCACTTAAGTTGGTTTAAGTTAGTTTTAGTTGGTTTAAGTTGGTATAAGAAGGTATAAGCGTGTTGGTTTATGTGAGTGAAATCCAGGTTTTACCTACAAAAAACCAAGTCGGTAAGCAAAAAGTGTGTTTAAAAGACACGCTTTAACCCGGTGCCAATACCGCAGGGTTTAACACGGTTTTAACACGGATTAAAACCGGGTTTTGCCCACTTTTTTGACAAGGGATAAAAGCATCAATTTAAGTTTTAATATCTACATCACCACAATTGTGTATGTGGGTACAAAAATTTGGGTACACAAATTTTGGGTACGAAATAGTAATGCCAAAATATGGGTATGAACAAAAATGTGGGAACGAACAAAAAATTGGTTAAAAAAAAAATTGGGTACGAAAAAAAATTGGGTACGAAAAATTTTGGTACGAAAAGAATTTGGGGGTACAGGGAAGAAGTACCTGTGGGGAGCTTGACCCATTTAGCGAAACTAGGAGACATGTTACATTCTCGATCAAATCTAAAAATAATTACATTTGGGCTTTTCCCAACGTAACAGCGTTTGAAGTGCCACCTGGCAGTTTTGTGTCTGGTTCCTGTCCCTTGCCTCTCAATAAATTTGAAAGAGGGCGTGAACCAAGCTGCCTTTACCTTTATCAATGATTATAAGCGAGCTATGCCGATTGTGAAAATTAAGCTAACTCAATCAGACTGGCTAGGTCTTTTACATAGGTCGCAGTTGTGAAGAATTTGTTCATGGTATGATAACTTAGACGAGATGCTGCGCTGAAGTAGCATAGTCAAATGATCTATTATTAGCCTTAATGACCTTGACCCCAGTGACCTTAAACCTCATCAAATGGTAGAGGTCCATGAAAGGTACCTACATGCCAAATATGTAAGAGATCAGTAAAATATTGAAGGCTTTATGAGAAACTGTTACAAAAGTGTGACAGAAGTAAGACAAAACAAGAGCACCGCCTTGCGGGTGCAGACCGCTCATCTATTTTCTTTTTAAAGGTGAAGGGACTCTCATTTTCAATCACAAAGGAGGGAGGGGTGGAGTGAAGAGGGATGTATAGTGTGGTTGCGTGGACATTTATAACATTATCTTCCAAAAATGCAAAAACAAACAAAAATCGGGGGGGGGGGATTCTTGAGTGCCATGGTTGGACGGTATTTCGAACATAAAATAATAAAAATTAATATTTGTGTTTTTAAACCGTTTCAAAAAAAAAAATTGGGGGTGGGTGGGGTGGGGGGGTGTAGTATAGTGTGAGGGTGTGGTGGTCATTTGTGAGATGATCTTAAAAAAAAAAATTAGGGGGGGATTCGGGGGGGGGTATAGTATAGTGTGAGGGTGTGGTGGTCATTTGTGAGATGATCTTAAAAAAAAACAACAACATTTTGGGGGGAGTTCGGGGGGTGGGGTGGGGGTATAGTATAGTGTGAGGGTGTGGTGGTCATTTGTGAGATGATCTTAAAAAAACAAAAAACAAAAAAAATATAGGGGGAGGGAATTCAGGGGGGGGACTAAACATGAACTGTTCCAAGATAGTGCGCTCAACTGTTCTTCCAATTAGATAGTATCATCTACATTTTCAGTAAGTCATCTGATATAATGACTACAAACTGACATTGAATATCTTAAGTAGTAATAAAGTGTACGTTTAACTTAAAGAAATAAGACCATGTCGAGAAACTACATTTTCTAATTGTTATCAATAATTTAGTTAGATTAAATCTATTTTGCACGCATGGTCTGCATTTACGCTACCTACAAACAGAATTACAGCACAATACATGATGTACCTCCATCCACACTCAAGTTATCTTTCTCTGTTTTAAGTTACAGTGACCTTGACCACACAGGACAAAAATTCAATCTGTTTGCCGCACCAACTCGATCAATATTGACTATGTATGTGTTTAAGAATTTCATGAATACAAATGTTCTCCATTTTCCATGAGCAAACATACAGGAGCACCTTGCATGTGACTTCATAGATAGAAATGTGGGGTATGCTTCTGTTTTACCTCCAAACAGAATATGGGTATTCTCATTGAATCTGTGAATATTATTTAACCAAACGTCAAATAAATTCAAATTTAGATTAATGCAACATGTACAAACTGTTTTCTATAATTCAAGCAAAAACGAAAGTTAATGTATGTGGAAAATACATTTGTCTGCATTCAATTTCTTTGATATGTAAAATGTTTTTTACAGATTTTACATGTGTATTTATAGCATAGGTGGTATTATACAGTAACTTTAGGCTTGATTGAGCTATAAAATACATACGCAGCTGGCTTTAACTTTATTAAAATTCATCTACTGACAGCAATAAGTGACCCCTATCATAAAAATCCCCTTGCATGAATGACTGATAAAATTCCGTTATTTGTTGATAAATTGCTGTTAAGGTGTTAACAGCAACACTAGTACTGACTCTTTTGTTGATAGTAGAGCCATTAGCAGGCCATGAAAAGGATTAGCGATAGAAAGTTTTAGCCAAACAGAACTTGCAATGTGAGTTACAAAATAAACTTTTAGAAAAAAACACATGATTTTTCACCCAAAAAGCACCCAACCACCAAACCACAAAAAGATTTGTGATTTTTATTTATTCTGCCCAACTATGCTATGTGGGCATATCTGCATGATGTTGGCTGTGTCGACTATTGCTTTGTTTTATGGAAAAGGTGTAATTTCAAGTGTAAAGAGGATAACCAACCAGATTTGGAAGTAAGACAACTTTTGGAGACGTAAAACATATAAATACAGTAAAGATATGAACACCATAGCCAGGCAAGTAGCAGTGCTGAAATTATCTTGGAATAATTCAGTTAACCCACTGAAATATTTTTTTTACTTGAACAAGAGGACCTGAAAGGCCCAATTTTGCTTACTAAAGATACAAAGGATCTGACCTGTTCTGTGCAGCCCAAGATATCATTAGAACAAATGTTCTGACCACGTTTCATGAAGAGTTAACTATAAATGTAACTTTTAGAGTGCTTACAAGGTTTTACTATGGCCATATCAGGATAAACTCCCTGCCCTCTGGCGGCCATGTTTTTCAACAGAAGGGAACCATTTTCGAACTCATCCAAGATATCATAAGAAAAAATGTTCTGACAAAGTTTTATGAAGATTGGAAAATAAATGTGTCTTTAAGAGTGTTAACAAGAATTTACTATAGCCATACAAAAAATGTCCCGCCCCCTGGCGGCCATGTTTTTCAACCATCCTGAACCATTTCAAACTCATCCAATATATCATTAGAACAAATGTTCTGACCAAGCTTCATGAACATTGGACTATAAATATGACTTACTTTTAGAGTGTTAACAAGTTTTTACTATAGCCATAAATAAACAAAATTCTCCCGTCCCCCAGGGGTCATGCTTTTCAATCAACCAGAACCATTTTTAAACTTGTCCAAGATATTGTTGGGACAAAACTTCTTACCCAGTTTCATGAAGATTAGACAATAAATGTGGCCTCTTGATTGTTAAATACGTTTTACTATAGCCATATACATGTATAGCCATATACATGTATAGCCATATAAGGAAAAATGCCCCACCCCCTGGCAGCCATGTTTTTCAACCAACCTGAACCATTTTCAAACTTGTCCAAGATATCATTGTGAAAAATCTTCAGAAGTTTCATGAAGATCAGACAATACATGTGGCATCTAGATGTTAACAAGGTTTTGCTATAGCCATATAAAGCCATATGAGGAAAAATGCACCGCCCCTGGCAGCCATACTTTTCAAGCACCCGGACCCATTTTCGAACTCGTCAAAGATATAATTGGCACAAATCTTCTGACCAAATTTCATGATGATTGGACAATATATATGGCCTCTAGAGTGTTAACAAGGTAAATGTTGACGCCCCACAACGGAGAAAAGACAATCACAAAAGCTCACCATGCACATTGTGCTCAGGTAAGCTAAAAAGAGCTTTAAACAAGCTCCTACCTCATTCTTAATGATGTTTCCCACACCTGGGAGTATGAATTGGTCCAGTAACACGTCACAAACGAGTCTGTCCTGCTGCTCTCTGAACAGAGAGAACGCCCTCTTGAAGTTGAATACTGGAGAGCAAATATCCAAGTTGTTCAATTCTTCATACTTCATCCGGCAGGGCACAGAAGGTCTGAATGGCAGGGTTTTAGATGTAATGAATCAAGAATGTGGGACAAACTGCAATGGTTGCTATAAAGTGTTGTATTCAGGCTACACTATTAAGAAAAAATATGGAAGACATGTAAAACCAGGGTTCACACGAGATATGTGTCTGATTGACAATGAAGCCACAGACGTCACAAGCTGAATGATGTCCAAATGTTGAGAATTTTCATTTAAGTAACATTAACCTTTGAGCGAGGGATCCTCTCCTATCCAGCAACTTGTTCAGTCAATTACATTCAGCACAAGCTGTGTAAAGTCCACTCTGAGCAATGCCTGTATGTGTGACATCGGCCTTGGAGCTAGGGACACAAGTCTTAAACCCTGCACACTGTTGGCAGATAGTGAACATGTTTGGCAAGTTACTGCAGAACTGCTCAAGTATCTTCATATGTATTTTGCCTAAGTTTACATAAATAGAATCCACTGCAATCTAAAACCTTTTTTAACAAAACGATAACCCACTGCAATCTAAATAAGATTACCCATAATGTTTTGCAGGATGCGTGAGTGTGGAGAAGACCTGCTTGTGGACATGTCAGAGGTTCTATTTAATGAGCTGGCATTCTTCAGGCTAATGCAAGACCTTGATAATCCTCTCATCAAGGAGAAAATGAAGAATGCAGAAGCTATGAATTCTGAGGTAATAATTCATAACTGAGTCTCATCTATGGCCAGCATGTTGTTACATATTTGCTTAAGGATTTTTCAGCACTTATTATGCCCTCAAAAGAGGGCATATAGTGATCTGACTGTCCGTCTGTCTGTTCGTCCGTCCGTCCGTCGGACTGTCTGTCTGTCTGTCTGTCTGTCACACTGCGTTTAGGTTTTGAAAAATGCTCATAACTTCTATGTCGCTTCAGATAGCAACTTGATATTTGGCATGCATGTTTATCTCATGGAGCTGCACATTTTGAGTGGTGAAAGGTCAAGGTCATCCTTCAAGGTCAAAGGTTAAAAGAAAACAAACCAAGGGAAGTAATAAGCTTTAAAGGGAGATAATTATCTGTACCTGCCAAATGATAAAATAAATAAAAAAAGCGGCAGAGTAGGGGGCATTGTGTTATTGACAAACGCTTCTCTTGTTATTCTTGTTACAAACACTTGTCTTAGTTATCCATATAATTTTGCCCATTCCATGCTTATAAATATGAACTCGATTTTGGGGCAAGGAACATAAGGTAGATTTGCATGTGACATGCCATCTTCTCATCTGTAATTTACATGTACTGGTAGGTTTATTATAATCACACTTAACAATTGTAGTTTTATTCTTAATTTCATCCAAAATATAACTGCTGCATGTTAAATTGAGTTTTTAGCATGACTTTGGTATATATTTGAAAGTATTGTAGTCAAAGGCTTAACTAAGATTTATATTATACAAATACATGTATATCTACATGTACAGATGAGGTGCTTCTTTACATGAAAACACGATGTGATAATTTCAGATACAAGTATTATACTTTAGACACAAACATCAAACTGTACAAGAAAATAATATAAACCATCTGGTTATATCTTCAACTCTGTTATATTGTCTGTAAAACGCTCAAGACAAAGTGTTAAGAACAGATCAACAAGTATTTAGCTTCGTTTATCACTTAAAGGGACTCAACTCTGACACAATTTTATGTCAAGTGAATGCATAATGATCATGCGATTACTGATCTTGGATTAAACTTAATTCTACTTCCAAAGGTAGAATATTATAAAACTGCATGTAGCTAAACATGTTCATTTGAGGGTAAAATTGTCAATACTTGTACAGATTACAGAGCTTGGTTTCATTAACTGAAACATTTTGCACTGCCCAATAAATAAGTAAATCAAATCAATATTTTTGCAAACAAGAAAGGCAGGACAGAAATGCCCAAAAAATAATTATTGCACATAACAAGGTAACAAAATAAATATGAAATTCAATCTTAGATAATGTATTTAACTGCAATGAATGGACTTTTAACCATTTAAAGTTTCCATCTGGTACTTTACGGAACAGATCCATTGACCTTTGGTTCATATACTGTATTTTATGAGAATACTAGAATGCAGTAATCCAGCTAGGCCTAAATTGAACGGCGCCCGCCCTGCCCTCAATATCCGAACCTCCGCCCTGCCCTTCCTAGCCCCCCTCCCCTGTCCCCTGTCCTTTAAAAGAAAATTAAAAATATTACATAATTATTATCATTTATAAATCTTTTTTTACATTGTATTTAATTTATTCCTCATTGTGGACATTATATTTGAATGGTTTAAAGGGGCCTTTTCACAGATTTTGGCACTTTTTAACTTATTCATTAAATGCTTTATATTGATAAATGTAAACATTGGATCGTAAAAGCTCCAGTAAAAAATCAAGAATAAAATTTAAAAAAGGAAAAGAACATTGCCCGGAGCAGGTTTCGAACCAGTGACCCCTGGAGTCCTGCCAGAGTCCTAAAGTAAAAACGCTTTAACCTACTGAGCTATTCCGCCGAGTACACATTTTTGACGTATTTTATACCTTATATAAGCAATCTTCGTAGTTGCACAAAATTTAACGGCAAAAACAGAACTCTCCAAATTATTCAATCGTTTCGCGTTGCAACGCTTTATAATTTTTAGGTTTTAAAATCGTCAAAAGATGCATATAATGGCTATATTAGAGCATGGTAAATGTTCAGTATTACTGTTTCCTCACAAATATCATAACTAATACGAAAATGTGCGAATCTGAAACAACTTTTTTCAATTTTGTCAATTTACCAAAGCGTGAAAAGATCCCTTTAATAATAATAGGAATTATATATGCTAACAATCATTAATAACATATAAATTAACATGCAACAGGAAGCATTCCAGAAAATCCCACGCGCTCGAAAGTGACCTTTTGACAAAAAAGACCCCTCTGCTCTTTTCAAATCCTAGCTGGAGCATTGCAGTATAGGTATGTTATTGAATCCATCCAACTAATAAGTACTAAAATTTATGTGATGTTGACTTGCGATAAAGAAATATTTTATCTGGTCACCACTTTATTAGCAGACTTTTTTGCGGGGCTTTTAAAGGCTTAGAACCTACGTGCCTGCATTTCCAAAGATTATGGTTTTAGCTCTGACAAAATATGTAAATTAACAAAGGACCCATACAGTTAAAGGCCTGATTAAGTGAGTGCCTTTGATATTTATAATACCCAGTGTATATGCTACACAGTACTCTGTCGAAAAGATAACATAAGAAATCATATATACATTTAGTCCAGTTAGTCTTACATTTGGGGTAGAACTAATTGCAACAGAATTTGTCTTTGCATAGAGTGAAAGACATCATTAAAATGTATTTCCACAAAAAAGTCCCACAAATTTTGTGAAGCATTAACTCGGATATTTTTGTTTAAAAATCAGTTGAAAGAAATACTTTTTATATGGACACATTAGACTTCCGTACAAACAGTTTTACCCAAAACGCTCAGAATTATGACGTCACTGGAATGTAAACGTCATAGTTCGAAAATGGCCGCGCCTTTGAAAACGGGTTGTTTTATCTAAGAACAATTGTCATTTTTCTTTTATGTCATTAAATTAGTCGTCGGAAACACCTAGAAGGTATGTAAATTATTACATATTAACAAGTTTTTGATAAATGAGAAGTAAAAGTACTTTGAGAAATGTACAGTTGAAATATGTCAAAATCGTGACCTTCATACAAGATAGATGTTCATTTATCTGTGTTTTTAATGGTAAAATGATGTTACACGATTTAAAAATGATTAAACAAATGTTGCAGTTCAGTAAGCACTGTAATTCTGAAATTATTTGCTTTAAAAGAGATTTGTTTCGCTAACAAAGCAACCACTCGTAAAGTTTTTCTTTTCTACGGAAGGCCATTCGGGTCTTATTTAAGCATAATTATATATGTTGAATTTAACATAAATGACCCTTATAACCAATTTAATCGCTTCTTTTTTGCAGATGGACTGTGTATCATAGATTGGCTGATTATTTTCTAGTCCATACTGTTCCAATATGTGAAGAAGGAAACATTTAATCCATTTTACACAAAGGTATTCCAATACATTTAAATTGTTGTTGTTTTGTTTTTAAGATTCTTATTTTATGTTCAACATGTTAGGACATTAAAGATTCAGCTTAATATACTAATGCTATAAGTTTGGCTATAAACACTTAAACAAATATTTTATAAACAAGATTTCTTTGAGAAATACAATGCCCCCAGTAAGCCAAATATGAAGTTGCTATGTAGTTTATCAGGGTTGCCACCTACCTGATGAAAATAAGTAGTAGTAGTAGTAGTAGTAGTAGTAGTAGTAGTAGTAGTAGAAGTAGAAGTAGTAGTAGTAGTAGTAGTAGTAGTAGTAGTAGTAGTAGTAGTAGCAGTAGCAGTAGCAGTAGCAGCAGCAGTAGCAGCATTACAATACCAATACTTAAGAATGATCAAATGGGAAAAGGTTACCTAGCACTGGCAGTAAATATGGGGCTCATTTACAGGTCAGATTTGGAATCTCTGCTGTAAAATGAGATTTTGAATGAATTAAAGGGAGGCAAATCTGTAATAAAAAGAACATGCATAAACCGTAGTTGTTTCCCTTGTTTGAACCATGCTTAATCCTTATAATGCCTATTTCCAGTAACTGTGGCCTTCACCTGTGACCTTGACCTTTGACCTCAAAATCAATAGGGGTCATCTGCGAGTCATGATCAATGTACCTATGAAGTTTCATGATCCTAGCCCCAAGCGTTCTTGAGTTATCATCCGGAAACCACCTGGTGGACGGACCGACTGACCTACCGACCGACCGACATGAGCAAAGCAATATACCCCCTCTTCTTCGAAGGGGGGGGGGGGTCATAAAAAACAATTATAGTAAAGTTATTATTTTGTTACAGGTGGTCAAACTTTTGTGCGGGGGCTAACATATCGGTGTCAAGGATCTTGCAACAACAATGACAGGTACATTTGCAGAAATATAAGATATTATTTTAAACAATAGTTATATAAAACACGAAACATATAAACATAAAATTAATAAACAAATTTAATAATGTACTCATTCGCTGCTAACTTAATAATTGGAATTGAAGTACGAAATGAAAATATTTCATTTAAATGTTTCAGTGTTATGGATACACTCTTGCTGTTAAAACCACCGCCTCTTTGAATCTACAAAGGTTCTTCTGGGGTAAACTTCTTAACTCAAACCTCAGAACTATGTTATTAAATAAATTTTTTTTCGATCATAAGTACCTTTTTTCTTCGTTTCACTGCTAATAAAAAAAGATCTTACAATAAAAAAGAAGAATTTTTTATGATGGCGTTTAACATTATGTTATTCAAATTAAAATATCTTTCTGTATAAAAAATATAAGATTGCTATTTCCATGTTCCCGTTATTAAACATGCTCCCAGATGCCGATATCATCCTTGCCCGATAACAATTTGTTATCATAAGATAGTAACCATGAATTCTCTATGTATTATGACAGTGGTAATTTGGTTCCTTTTAACATCAACAATTATATTATCATCAGCAATTCTGTTTAAGCCTTTGGATGCTAAACTGTAGTTCATGTAGTGGAGGACAATAGTTTCATACACAATGACATTAAAATGCCCAATTAAATTAGAATAAATAGAATACTTCTTTTTAATCTTGCAGACCATGGATATATGCAGTATTTGTCATGAATGCATTGACGAATGTACCCCAACAGCCCGTCTTGGTCAAAAGGGATGTCAAACGCTATTTGACATAAGCATTCAAAAAAGGACTTCAGTTGAATGCTGCAACGGGTGACATCGTTCATGTTCAGTGTAGAAAAAAAGTTCACACGGCCTGTCAAGGAGTAGGATATATCTGTCACTAACAATGTGTCACGTGTGTTACCCTCTAATGCTCAGTTTGATTTCTAACAAAATTGTTTATTTTGTGCAAATCAAGCAAAATTTTCTTTACAAACAAACAAGAGATCATGTGATACACATATCCTGTTAGAAGTTTACACTTTCAGGAATCTATTGTAGATGTTTGCAATACAAGGAAAGATGAGGCTCGTCTTTCCCACGTCATTGACCTTCCTGCAGCAGAAGCCATATACCACCAGTCGTGTAGTGTGAACTTCAGGACTGGAAAAGGTATTCCAAAATGTTACAGTAACGATGACAGTGAATCTACATGTGGTGCCAAATGACAGAGAACTCCTAGAAGACCAGAAAACACAGGCAAGGTTGGTGCTTAAGAACATGTGATTAAGATGATAGAATCGGGCAAAAATATGTTGATTGTTGATCTTGTAAACAAAATGTCAGACATTTGTGGGGAAGAAAATGCATATTCTGCAAAATATATGAAATGGAAAATTACTGAACATTTTGGCGAGAGTGTTGTTATAAGAAATTCAGATGGGAAAAGCGATATTGTGACATTGAGACAAACCATCGCAAACATAATTCATGAAATCTACAATGAAGACGTTTCAAATATGTCAGAAGAAGAAAAGAAAAATAATTGAGTCTGCTGCTAAAATAATCAAATATGACATAAATAACATCAAAGAGACAAAAGACTGTTACCCATCTTGTCAAGAGATTGCTTCATTACAGAAGAACTTGGATTATGTGCCACAAACTTTACATGTACAATCTCTATTGAAAATACATGTAGTAATTGGTCCAGGTGAAAACAACCAAAGAAAACTGTTAGCCATAGGTCAAAGTGGATGCAGGGGAGTATCGTGTTCAAATTCCGTAAAACCTACAGAACTGGACTACGATGAAAATGAGACTTGTATGGAATGAAATGTTTGCTAGATTGCCGACATGTAAGTGTACATAGATACAAAGTTTCTCTAATCTTTACTGCTCTGATAGGTACAAACGTCTAACAATTTGTATATTGATTATGCTAAGCAAACAATGATTTGCTACCAAAATGCAACTGATTTCATTTCAGTTAGACTTAATTGATTTATGTTGCTTGTTTTTCATCATATGCATGTGGTAGAGACAATTGATTGATGTTTGGTCATTTATATGTTTGAATATTGTTTGTATACATCTATAAAAGAACTATGTATTACATGATGTGGTTTGAACCTTTGATTTGTCGCTATCAAAATATACTAATATATGTCTATCACTAGAAAGGTTTGTATAAGCCTGACAAAACTATGTCAGAGCAAATTTTTAGTTTGCATAGATAATACATTTGAAATAAACACCGCTTGTTATTGACTATGTAACTAGTTGTGCAGGTGCTATTATTCATAACCTTATTGATAAACGGTTGTTTAAAGCCAACTAGATATATAACATCACAATATTTATTTGTGCCAATAATATAATATACATGTGTATAATTATTCATATATTATTGGGTAACTTTTTTTATTTATATCCTTTTGTTGCAAACATTTATTCAGTGGTCTTGAGTATGTCAATAGTGCACTGTTTAAAAAAAAGAAAATGTATTAGTGGGTGGGGTAATTTGACCCCGAAAATAACAATTTCAAATAAAAAATACGAATATGGCCAGTACAGATTAATCACATTTAATTGTACATTGTTTAGTATAATAAATGTTGCTGTTGTGATGCAAAATAAAAAGTTAATTCATTGTCAATCGTTGTTGTGGACTAATTTTACTAAACCAGTAAGATCACATGAATTTTGCAATAACTTTATCACCCTCTTGTCTAGCACGAAAAAATCTTGTTAATAGAAGCGGGTTCACTTGAGGACTTTTTAACACTGTTACTATATACGTATATGTTGTTGAAAATGCAAAAAGAAATTCTGTTCTAATTAGTTGTAGGTTCGACCCTTTTTTCAGCTAAACTGACTGGACTAATGAGAATTGTGAAAAATATTTCTGCTAGTTAGATGTTCATTAACACATGTACAGTCAAAACTGCCCTAACGGTCACTTGAGAATAACAGTAAATTGCAGACAACAGTCATTCTGGATTCCCCCGACAAAAATCACTCTATATTACACTTGAGAATAACAGTCAATTGTCCATAACGGCCAACGGTCAGTATATTTCACTCCGAAAGTTATGTCTGAACTGAACCCAATGGTCACACATCAGTCGTTTCGAGTCGAAAAAATTAAGGAAAAAACGAAACAGGTGCGCATAATAATAATAATGTGTATACGAAGCAATTATCGGCTGCATTCATAAAGACTGAGAATGAGAGCATGACAAAGTCAATAGATCTTTATTGCTGATATAATGTAAAAACAACACTAAGATGGCGGGTGTTCTTATAAAAAGGCAATAAAAGGATTAGTGATCGTCTGTTCAGGAAAAATATATATTGAATTGCAACTTTTATAACAAACTAAATATTCTTAATAAGATTTTGGCGTCTTTTTCTTTTGAATAAGAACGATACAGATGTACCGTACTTTCGGTTCATGACAGCAAATCAGCTTTTATATTTGTTCATGAAGTGACGTCAATGACACATGCCAATCTTTACTAAAAATTACATCCCAATGATAGTAATACGAGCTCTCGGAGTTAGTGAATGAACGACATGCATCAGTAGACATCAATTCTATTGTTGATAAAGTGATAGATTTTTTTTCAAAATAGTTATGAAATTAAATCAATTTATAAGACATTATTCTGTTTTATTTAATAGAAATTATTGCCTTTGTTTTACACTGTGTGCGAACGACTGGGTGGGATCACGTGGCAATACTACCAACTGACCAACCATCTAAACAAGAGCTGTCAGAGGACAGCGTGCTCGACTATTCAAGTGCTCGACAGTATAACGTAATCCATCATGGAGAGGGGGGGTATAATGTGGGTGTGTGGTCATTTAATAGATGATCTTTCAAAAAAAGGAAAAAGAAAAAAAAAATATTTTTTGGGGGGGGGGATTCTGGGGAGGGCATGGGGGATGGTTGTGGTGGAGTACATTGTGGTATGTCAGGTAAGCGTTGTTTTGTCAAAGTATGAATCAAATGTGATCATAAATAAAGAAGTTATGGCAATTTAAGCAAAATGTTCAATTATCTAAGTATAAAAGGGGCCATAATTCTGTCAAAATGCTTGATACAGTTGTCTGCTCTTGTTTATAGATTGAGATAATGTTGGTAAAGAAGTATGCAAAATATGAAAGCAATATGTCAAAGGACATAAAAAATATTTGAGGTGGTACGCAAACTTTAACATAGATTTATCAATAATATGCATATTCTAAGTATAAAAGGGGCAATAATTCTGTCAAAATGCTTGATACAGTTGTCTGCTCTTGTTTATAGATTGGGGTCATGTTGGTAAAGAAGTATGCAAAATATAAAAGCAATATGTCATAGGACATAGGAAATATTTGGGGTAGTACGCAAACTTTAACATTTGCACGCTTATGCTAACGGGAGCGGGAACGCTAACGCCGGGTGGGTAGGATAGCTCCACTATGTATATTTCATATATAATACCGGGGTAGTCAAGCTAAAAATGGTGATCTGAGAATTATAGCGGTCACTCTTGGACAACGGTCACATTTGCCATTTCCCTTGTCTGACTGCTGTTCTCAGTTTTGACTGTATACTTTAACTTTTGTTAACAACCACAGAAACGTTGAAATTCAAACCTGATTTCTGCTGCGGAGTTTCTAAATGTGAGAAGATCCCCAGACATCTGCAGTTCAAGGGTTGGGGTCTCTGCCTTGCCACCTGACTCACTGTCCACCCGTTGGTTGTTGATGAACGACTGACCAGACATAAGGAAGTGGATCCTTGCAACAGTTATTAATATGAACTGTAGTTAATCATTATGCAAATGCATATTTGGAAAGTTACATACTGACTACTGTTTCAAAGACTAAAACTGTTAACTGTTGTTGAGCCTTAACTGAGTACATGTATACATGTAGTATCCCTTCAATTCAGTAATGTTTTAATTTAAGCGATTAGAACATAAACCTGTTTATTGGATTTAAAGATCCCTAACATTCTAAGAACACATTCTTTCTTTCAGTGTTCTTGTATTGATGTCCGAGAAAGACCCCCTTATATTAAATAAAATCCAAAACCAACCTGTTCCAATTCAGTGAGTGTGCACACAAAAATGGAGATTCAATTTTTCATGACCTTCATAAACTGTGATTTTATAACCCTTTAATATAGTAAACTTAACATAAAAACAGTACTTATTCCTACCGGAGACAAATATCCCCAAATTACATGAAGAGTTCCTTTCCCAGTGTCTGTACATCATCGAGAGATCGTCCAATCAGCTGATGGAACGGGGACTCTCCACTGCTGCCTCTCTTCCTGAACTATATATTATAAATGTTTTTTCAAGAAGGTATTATGGGACTTACTTTAAAACAACACGGGATATAATTTTCAAAGATTCTAATGAATTAAGAGAATAGTATGTTAGTGTCATTGTGCACTTGAATTTGTCTGACTAGCTAAAGAAAGGTTTATATGGCAACATCATAGAAGCAGTATCACAGGAGGACAACTACAAACAGAACAAAATAGACATTTCAATTTGTGTTGTGGATACCTTTCTAAGTGAGATAAACAAAAGATTTAGGGAACTACAATGAAAAGCTGCCATTGGTTTGAAAGGTATTACAGACGAATCGTACCATCACAGCTAGTGGCCTCAACTGATTTAAAGAGAACTTGCTTTCTCCTCAGAGTCAACTGTCAGAGCTGCTAAAGGCTTAGTTGAGAGGTTTCAGTGATGGCAGGGCTCCCTAAAGAAATGTAATGTACAGTTGTATCCAAATATAAGAACTCTTGGGAATATTGTGTGCATTCCATGTTACGTCATATGAATGTGAGAGAATTATCAGTGCTTTAGGATTGGTAAAAACAAAGCTGAGGTCAAGTATGAACCAAGCTCAAATCTTATTGTGCCTACACTCCATTCACCAAGATATTGACATTGTCAGTGTTCTGCCGTCGATGCGCCCTTGCATCATTGGCGCAAAAATAAAATAATTGTCCCCACCCGTTTTCTGTATATGGGTCCGCGGGCACACAGGAATTAGGAATTAAAACTAATCGATTCAATTTGTAAGTCAGTAAAGTAATCGAGTGAATGTGTAACTAGAACGAATTATTTTATTGGACGTGACGTCATTGTGTAGCCAATGCTTAATTTACTTTAATAACACTTTATTGCAATTGTAAGTTGAGATTTTAAGAACCAATCAGCTGAAATCAAGGAAATTTTCACACCTATCAAACTGGCGCAAAGTGACCGGCCGAAGAAAACAAAATCCATTTTAGTTTTTTTCCCCCGGCAAGTAAAATTAGAAAATATGACAATAATAACAACACCTCAACAGAGTATTCCCAGGTCCCAACATCGTTTAGCAATGACAAAAAAGTCTGCCCCTAAATGTACATTCCAAGCAAATTGTCTTTGAAAATTGTCTTGGTCACTGTTTGACAACAACAAAATGACATGCAGTTTGTGCATAAAGCACAAAAAAGAACAAGATTGTTTGTCAGAAACACAATGCCCCCTAATGCGCCGTTGTTGTTTTTTACCTTTGACCTTGAAGGATGACCTTGACCTTTCACCACTCAAAATGTGCAGCTCCATGAGATACACATGACGCCAAATATCAAGTTGCTATCTTCAATATTTCAAAAGTTATTTCAAAACTTTAATGTAAGGTTAAAGTTTTGGTGACAGAATGACACAATGACAGACAGACAGGCCAAAAACAATATACCCCCAATCATTCAATCCGGGGGCATAAAAACACCTTTACTATCGGTAATTCTAATTATCGAACAAGTACTTTGACACGCAATGCTGAGTCCAATGACCATAAATCTGTTCAAAGTTTTGTAAATATGTTAACAATTGTTTGACAGTTAAAAAGTTTTTTAAATGTTCCAGTTTGAATTAGAATGTTACATTCTGTGGACTGGCTGTAATAAGAAATCAAGCAAATTTAAGTAAAGAGTGCAAGTAAAAGGTAATTAGTTTCTGAAAATTTAATTCTGCTACAAATATATGTCTGTGTCCCCAGATTTTTCCTTTTTGTCCCCACTTTTTTAACTCTAAAGGGTCCCTGTCCCCAACAGTAAAGATTCACGGCAGAACACTGCATAGTTTATCAAGCAGGTTGTGAGAGACTTTGCTAGGAAGAATACTAGCCCTTGCTGACCTCATGTTGGAGTTTTAGGCGATTGTGATAGTAAGTTATTCAGTGTTGATGATAGTGGAAGTAAAACTGTGTAGATGATAACATTTTATTGTGAATTTAATTTGAAACTTAAGGGGAGGTTTCAACTCAAAGAGTGGTGGGAATTTCAAACCAATATTAAAAGCTTCAGATTTCAGACAGGTGCTGATTTTCTTGTTATGTTACATAATATTATATAATGTTATATTGTATATAACAAAATAAGGTTTAAATGAGCATTCAAAGTACAAAATTCAAGCAAAAAATAAGGGAGGGTTTACCCTTCCCAGTTTGACCCCCCAGCGAAAAAATCCTGCTACCGCCCAGGTACATGTACACCTGGATCGTAGGGCCATAATTTTTGCGTTTAAGCTATCTTGGCCCGTCTTATGAAGGTCTTTGTGTAGGTTTCTCACAATTGATATATAACTAATTAATTTCATTGTGCGCATAACATGATGGTACACATTTTTTAAAGTTCCAATTTTCCTTGTTCAGTCGGGTTTTGAAAAGGTTCACATTATTTGAAGAAAATTCTTCACTCAGACTGTTCCAAAATGAAATAGTTCTAATTGAGAATGAATTTAATTTGATGTTCTTCTTGCACTTTGGCGTTTGGAGTTTCAAGGAATGACCACGCAAATCATTTTGTGAAAGGGAGAACAGTTTGTCCCATTTCAGACTGTCAATATTGTGATTGGATTTTAACAATTGGATCATATCAGCTCTATCACTTCTATACTCCAAGGTGACAAGACCAAGTTCCTTCAATCTCTTAGTTTAAGGAAGGTGAAACAAGTTTGGCACAATTTTGGAAGCTCTTCGTTGAATATCTTCAATTTTCTTAATATGTTTTTTCAAATGTGGAGATCATACACTAGATCCATATTCAAATGTGGGTCGAACAAGCAATTTGTATAAATGATAAAACATGTCCTTGTCAAGATATTCAAATGTTTGGTGAATCAATCCTAGAATTCTTTGTGCTTTACATGTGATATTAGAAATATGTTGATCTTAATTGAGCTTATTATCAAAAGTTATTCCCAAATCTTTCTCATTTGTCACAGATTCAACATAAACAAAATTTCCATCCTTCTCTCTCATAGAGTATCTGAACACTTCGTCTTCATTACTTCCTATGTGCATGACCTTACATTTATCGGCATTAAAGGACAATTTCCACTTTTCACTCCAGTCACAAAGTTTGTTAAGATCAGCCTGAAGCTTTTCAAACTCTTCAATGTTGGAACTTGTGAATATAATTTAGTATCATCAGCAAAGATTTTCACGATTCCAGAGACAACATCAGGCAAGTCATTGATAAAGCAGAGAAATAGAATTGGACGTAGTACACTTCCTTGGGGTACTCCACTTACTACATCAGCCCATGAAGAAACAGATGAACCAACCAGTAGGCACTGTATCCTGTTAAGTAAAAAGTCTTCAACCAGTTGAAAAGTTGACCGACCTACCATTCCCAATTTTTTCAGCTTAAACAGCAGCAAATCATGAGATACATGTACACGGTCAAACGCCTTGGCAAAATCAAGATAAATAATATCCATTGGTACTCAGAGTCTTGCATATTTGCCCATTCATCAAAAATTTCTAGAAGCTGAATAACACAAGAACGTCCTGACATGAAACCATATTGAGCAACTGCAAAAAGTCTGTTGGAAACCATATGAACTGTTAATCTTTCTCTAATCACTTTTTCCCAAAGCTTGCATACAACTGATGGTAAACTAACAGGTCTATAGTTTGATGGGTCTTTTTTGTTTCCTTTTTGAAAATAGGCGACACAATGGCCTTCCTCCAATCATCTCGAATAACTCTTTCATTCAATGATTTGTTGAAAAGCAATGTTAATGGTTTAACCAACTCATTTGTAGCTTCACTAAGCACTTTAGGATGAATACAGTCCTGGTGACTTTTCTGGGTTTATTAACTTTATCACTTTTAAAACCTCAATTTCACTAAAACTTATTTGATTTAAAATTTCAATGTCATCCATGACCTCTATGTGTTCTCCTGTTTATCTCTGCTTTCACAAATACACTGCTGAAAAAAGTGTCGAGTAAAATGGCCTTTTCTTCATTAGTTTCTGCCTCTGAATCATCAGGCTTGATCAATGCACTGATGGTGTCTTTAGTTTTCCTTTTGGAGTTCACATACCTCCACTGGAGGATCCAGAAGGACTTATAATTGTTTTTAACTTCTGAAGCTATTTTCTTCTCGTAAGATTTTTTTTACTATATTTTATTGTCTTTAATGTAAATGGTGATCTGGAGTATTTGTACATTTTCCAATACTTGTTTTTCTTATGTATTGCTAATCTAGCGTTTTTATCCAACCACAATGGTGACTGTGCACAACGAATATTTTCAATGTTACGATTTGACTTAAATAGAATATGTTTGGATGTTACCTCTGCAATAGTAGTTTTAAAACATGCATGCCCCTCCCCCCCCCATATGGGCTGTCAATTGTAGTGGCAGCCATTGTGTGAATACGTTTTTGGCACTGTGACCTTGACCTTTGACCTAGTGACCTGAAAGTCAATAGGGGTCATCTGCGAGTCATGATCAATGTACCTATGAAGTTTCATGATCCTAGGCATAAGCGTTCTTGAGTTATCATCTGGAAACCATATTTCTAAGTTGAGTCACCGTGACCTTGACCTTTGACCTAGTGATCTGAAAATCAATAGGGGTCATCTGCGAGTCATGATCAATGTACCTATGAAGTTTCATAATCCTAGGCATAAGCATTCTTGAGTGATCATCCGGGTACCATCTGATGGACGGACATACGGACGGACCGACATGTGCAAAACAATATACCCCCTCTTCTTTGAAGGGGGGGCATAAAAATGTCCATGCACTGTTTGTATCTCTGTTAGTAAATGATAAGTCCCAGTCCACAGAAGACAGATAAGCCCTAATACTTTCATAGTCGCCCTTGATATATTGACGCCTTTCTTGTTGTTCTGATAGATCATCCGTAAATAAGCACAGTTTGCAGCACACAACAGAATGATCACTTTAACCAATGGGCGATGTCACAACAACTGAGTTATCCAGTACTGTATATTCATCGGTAGTGAATAAAAGATCCAGACAGCTGGGATTATGACCCTCTCTAAAACGCGTACATTCCTTTACATGCTGATGCAGAAAACAATCCAATACTGAGTCAAAAATTTGATGACCATCTGAGTAAATGGCATAGTTGTCCAATAAATGTCTTTAAAATAAAAATCTCCCATAATAACATTATGTGAATATTTTAATTTACAGACTTTGTTGATTAATTCAAACAGTCTTAAGTTGTTGGCACAATTAGAGTTGGGACTCCTGTAAATCATTCCAATTAAAATATTGTCTTTTGCTTTTAGTTTCAAATCACACCAAACATGTTAAGCAAATTGAATTGAATCCAATGCAGCAACACTTGAAGCTTTCAGTATTTTTTTTTACTAATAACAGAACAACCCTGCTTCCATCTGTAATTGGACAAAATACATCATAGCCAGAAAATTTAATGTCATTTACACTCAGCTTCTCATGTGCAAATTTGGGAAAAACTTCACATATACAAAAAACATCTGGATTTTCATTCGCTAAGAATGCTTCCAACTCTGCAACCTTATTTGACAAACTGTCAATGTTTATAAAGCCAATTATTAATGAATTCACAAATGAACTTTTCGTACTTACATTTACATTTGTTTTGTCTGTACTAATGCTCTAATCAGATGTCTCAGTTACAAATGACACAATACCATCTGTTCTTTCAGTTAAAAAAGATAAATCAGAAGGTAATGAAGAACAATTAACGTTAGAACTATTAAACTGTTTAACATTAACTGTGTTGAACAATAAATCCTCTAGTTGGCATTCTCGTCCCCTGCTGCCTCTGTGCGGGTAACTTTTGGTAGCTCAACTATTTTATCTCTTTTTATTCCCCAATTCCTATTAGGGTCATCCTTCCTCTTAATTGTCAACTCTTTCCTTAATACACATGTACACGATTAATTCTCTTTGTCTAACAGTAACGTCCCTTCCAATCCCTACTTTGCTGAATCCTTCATGTTTTTCATACGAAATGCTAGTTCTGGCTACCATAACCTTTAAACGTCGCTTTTTATGATTTTTGACTGGCGGGACTTTATACAGGTCTGTCAATACTATGTATCGTGTAATTTCCTGTTATCGAACAGCACCTATTAGCGGACGTTTTGTTGTGGTTCTGTATGCACATGTGCAAAAGTGCGCATGACGTCACATTGATAAACAAATGGTCGCACATGAAGTCCATGACCTACTTGCCTACTTAGCTTGAAACAAATGCGCCAAAAACAGGTTAAAGGAATGCATTTATTTTTATTTACACCGTTTGATGTGTTTTTTGCTATTACTTTTTGAATGCATTTATCAAAGCGTGCATTTATACACCAAAAAGCATATTTCCGTTTGCAATTTTGATTGCAGCAGACGCAGATTTTTTTCGCCGAGTCTGGGTCACGTGATAGTCATGTGACTTTGTATATACTGGAATGGTATTTATGAAGTGTCGGGTAATAGGTCATGTTTACATCGGCCGCCATTTAGTTTTGTCTGCTAGAGGTGACAATAATCAGGGAATCATTGTTATGAATTCTTGAAGGTAGTTTGCTGGAAAACTTTACAGATAATTCATTCAATGATTGAACAGTTAGTCATTTGTTTTAACAAAATGTTTTTGTCATTTTAAGTGTTTCAATTTTAAGGTAATTTAAGGTAATTTCTTAGGTGTTCGATAAATGGTTCGTCCACCATAAACTGTACGCTTAAGTTTCTTTAGCTAACGAAATGCATTTCTGAGGATTATACCTCTTATATCCCTACTTTTGATTGTAACGGTCTGACCTTCACTGATTTGTTGTTAAATTTTACTAGTCTTGCAGAGCTCCAGATAAGGTTTTGTGAAATTCTTACATTACTACCAGATTTTCAAAAAGAATTCGTAACTCTGAAATTTTATTCTTAATGTTACTACTCAGTTTTGGAAAATAATTCTTTACTTTTTTTAATGACCTAAAAATAAATAATAATGGTTATTTTCATGCAAAAAATAAAAAATAAACATACTAGTAACTTTATTCATTCGAGTTCAACAGTGTCTATTCATTATTATACAATTTTGTTTTCAAATACCTTTATATGCCCAAACTGTGCTTAGATTGCATGCCTTCGATAAATGTTTACATATTTCACAATTAAAGCGGGTCTCCCATTCAATCTTTTCAACGATTAGCCACGGGAATTGTCCCTTCCACTCGTTCAATGTTTTTTTTGTTTGTTGTGTCGTGTTTTTTTGTTAGCTTTTCCGACTGTGTCGACAACTGACCATACAACATCGTATAAGATCTTTTCTATAATGTGTTTCTTAACACTCAACTTCGGCTCACTTTGCTTACAATATGTTAAAAGCGTGTTTTTGCACGCTTTGCAGTTTTTTAGGACGCTCTCTGGGCGCCACCATTGTTTTTTGACAGATAGACTGTACACGCCGCTTTTATTGGAAAAAAATGCGCTTTGTTAAACAAACCCGATAACCATTCTATATAAGCACCGAAAAGATCTTTAATATGCGAAAAGAACTCAATAAAAATCGATACGAACCCATGTAAAAATAATATTCGTAATTTGATTTTGTAATTCTTAATGGTACAAGATTTTAAAATAAATACGTAACGGACTTGAAAATAATTCGTAATTACGAAAATACGACCCTTATCTGGAGCTCTGTCTTGTAATAGATGATGCTTCAACATGCCCAATTGCACCTAGTAACCCTAAAACTTCTTCAAGAATTGATTTTAACGTATCTTTATAGACGAGTTAACGCGTGACGTCACACGCACCTGCAAAGTTTAGACTCCGCCCACTGGTTGGCAAAAAGAGGTGGAATTCATATAGGCGCATATAGAGAAGGTTGACATAATCATCGTTTTTATTGATAATCATGAACTGTATCAAATATAATTTTACTATTTATGTCTGAATAAAACATAAGCATGCGTGGAAATTCATTTTAGGAACGATTATGTTGTTGTTATTATTTGTTTTTACTATAAACGAGCTCTGGAGTGGAACACTATCTACGAGCTCGGTATGTGGTTACCACAAAAATCTCTACTAAACGCATCTTCACGTCCATTTTAGATACAAAATTTCAGAAATGAAAATTCTTTTAGAATAAATTAAATTTAATGAAAGAACACAAATAAGGATGAAAACAAACAACAAATAGATCGCTTTTTGTTCGCAACATATAGTAACTGATTTTAACCTTAATATATCTGTACAAACTTGTTACACAACAAATAAATTCATAAATCTAATTGTTCTATTTAATTGTGCACACCAATTTTGACACTTTTGTTTCAGCATTTCTAACCTGGTGTTTAATTGCACCGTTGTTCGTCACAAGCATATTATCTCGTTATGATCGGAGACTGCCCAGACAATTTCACAGAAAACATGCCGGTGTCATAAACATAGGGACATATACTTTAATTGGGTCCCTGCATAGACCACATGTGGCAGACTTTATGATACCTCCATGTCATCTCTTGGCATATTGAGCAGTCATAATGAGCAAGCCAAATATTAAAGCCAAAATACGTAACATATTTGCTTTAATAAATAATTTAACATATTTAAAAAAAGAAGATATTTGTCCGAAACGGATTAACAGGAACATGTGTATTTATATGTTAGCCAGTTTAATCATAATAATACAGTGCTTTATAACTTTAAATTTAAAATATTGTGCAATATTACTGCTACACAATTGATGTATTTAACGCGGCTACCGGCAAATGTAAACTCGGCAATTTAGTGTAAAGATTGTACGTTCTTGCAGTGCACGTAACACCATCATGAAACCAAGCAATCACAATGGATAAACACTATTTGCGTAAAATAAATTAAATAAATATATATATTTATCATAAAATGCTAGATTGTTACATGTATCACTCCTTATTACTTGTTAAGAGATTTCAATATGCATGCAAAGACAGTTCAATTTGCACAAGATGCAGGTTTTATTTCCATTTGTATATTAAAATTCATTAATATTGTAATTCAATGGAAACGAAACGAAAATTCATTCTATGGAAAAGAAAATTACCACAACATTTAACGATTGTAATGTATTCCGTTTTTTATGGCTTTGTTTTATAATTGATTAAATGCGTCTTTTATAATACACTTTCGATCGCTGATGAACAATAACAATATCCACACCGTTTATAGTTATAATCAAATTAATATATGTTTTATAAGTTTTGAAATATCATTTTTAAAGTCTTACTATAAAAAAGAATACGGCTTATTTATTGTTTTGTTGTGTGGTATTGTCAATATTTAGTCTTCCGACCACGTTTACTTTTATGCTAATAACTCATTTGTATTTTTATGAAGAGGAAATTATATATATATGAAAATACATTTATTGGTACTAAATATGATATATTTGCACTGTTGTTTAAGAGTTGTAAAGTTTATTTCGGATTTTTTATCGTTTAATTGACTTAACAAAAGCCCTTTATAAATGCTTTACGTGACTGTAACCAGTGTTTTTGCCAACCAGTCAGTGCGCATGCGCGGAAAATCCCGAATGTAAACAATAACAATTAACTCGTCTATTAGCGTTGTACCTTTTCAACAGAATTTCCACTGACATCTTTAACTGTCTGCTTCAGAAGTTTCGCTTTTATTTTGATCCCTTTTAATTTACACCCCGGACCTTCAACCATTTCCAATAACCAACAACTGTATTATGAAATCAAACAAAACTGAAATTTGTAATCAGAGTTTCCCGCAATTATTATTCCACAAATAATATTTATTGTTATTACAGCTATGGGACATCACTATTCTGCGGCCACTGCGGCCATATCTGCGGCGCTAAATGCGGCCGTTCTGCGGGCAAAATAGAGTGCGGTATCATTGATTTATTGATTGATAAGATGATAAGATCTACCCACAGGAACAATAAACACTGTTCCTGCTACCACTTTCAATGCTTCCACATACTGTTTTTGTTTTATAGTTAATTTTTTATTTATTTTATATTTGCTGTATCAACTAACTATGTACATACGGTTTTGTTATTTTCCATACGGTAATACGGATAAGTGAGGAGTGTAGAATTTTGCAAAAGTAAAGTATTATATTTGTACATAATTTATAAAAAGAAATATAACGAAATGATACACGTGATGATTTATAATTTTGTTAAGTGCGCGCGCCATTGAACGATGAGTTAAGCGAGAGATGCGAATTAAATTACACGTAATTAAAAAACTGATACTATTCTGTCAGCTTGATTTATAAATCATGTTCCATCGCGCCAATGTATTCATTGTTTCATGAAATTGTGTATAAAAGCAAAACGATTGAAATTATGCCAGAAACTCAACTTTTCACATTAAATGACCTTTATGATAACGCCAGCAGACCCGAATGAATACATTTTATTTATTCCAATCAGGTAAATAACAATGATAATAATAAAACAGGGGAAGTCTACACTGTGTATTAGCAACCTGCTATGGTGATCCCTATCGTATCAGCTCAATACACAGGCACGTGGCTACTGTACTGGAAAAATGGATTTACTGCCAACATAACTAATTTAATTCATTTCCAAATTGTTGTGTACATTTAAAATTAACAACGAGAATGGATCCACATCACCGTTGCACATTTTTATTAAGCTCACAGTTGTTTAAATAGAGATAGCATAAATAAAGACGGTGCTAATAAAGTGTTGATGTTGATATTAAGAAATAGGATCCATTTTCGCATGACACTGGCTATATAGCATGTAGTCTTATATAAATAAGACACATTTAAGGCATGGGTAAAATATATATAAGACACATTTGAATATTTCATTTCTTAAAAAAAAAATAAGCACGTAGTCACATATAAATAAGAAACATTAAATACACAGAAAAAAGACACACGTGCATCTTTCATTTCTTAAAAAAAATGTGAATCTGAAGAAATACATTTATTACTGACACGTTATTCTACAAGTCGACAGGCAACATAAGTTCAAAGAGGGTACCACAATTAAATAAGATCCATCTTCGATTGATACTGGTTGTATAGCAAGTAGTCCGTTGGCCGCTAATTTGTGAAAACAAATGAGTCGCAAATTCTTCAGAAATGCAAGCTTTCAATAATTGTGAAAAAACGATGCGTGAAATTTCCCAATTGTGAAATTTATTTTTTCATGATGAAATGTAGTAAATGCAAGTTTATAAAATTTATTTAATCCTACAATACTTGGAATTTCCATAACATTTGTATTTAATGATTTATTAATATTTGTAAGTACCGGTAAATATTTCGTTTCATTCAAATCTAATCATAATTTGTGTATTTTCCTAACCGATCAAAATTGATTATTCAACCCATAAAATCGAAAAGAACCTTTCCATGAATCTAAAAGCGATGTTATTGATATTTATATGATTGGCCGGCTCATGTATAAGACCCGCCTTTTTCCTGACGTAATCAAGAAATGTAGCCAATTGCGATTTATTGCACTTAAATTATGACTCACCTTCATCGCACATGAAAAAAGAGGCGTTTGCATTTTATGCAAACTAGTACAGCGCAATGATCAGCAAAAATCGTTGAGTTAATATTTCATATGATGCGTAAGAGCGTAAAATAAATCAATGTAGCTCATAGGGCCTACATGTCGAAAACACACTTGAAATCAGAACACATGTACAATAATGATTCATATTATGTATGTTTTCAATAATGTCGATTTAGTTTTTTCAACTTCTTTTATCCGGAAATTTAAATATCACCTACCATTAAAATGAAATAATGGCCCTTGGATTATTGTTTCAATGTACATGTATAAGATTAATTTTTGTGAACGCATCTCCTCTTGAAATTTCAATGGATTTTCATTCAAACTCATGGTCATTCTTCATGGCGACATGCAGTTGTGCGTTAATGCGGGAAGTTATATATTTCCTATTATTTACGAAGTTATGGCCCTTGGAATATGTGCCTCTTTTAACCCCAATTGTACAGGGAGCTGTCGGACTCTACCTAATTCCCCCATATAGAGGCTATATACTTATGTGTTAAGTTAATTCATGATAACAATTCACTGTCTCAGTAAAACGGCTTTTCTAACACGGCACGTGACTTGTTTTCTACATGCAACGAAGGAAAACTACCGTTGGTTATTCTGCAACAAACCGCGGGCGAAGACAAATGTTTTGAAAACAGTTCTGGAAATTCCATGAATATGGTCATTAAAATGCACGTCCGCGTACTGCAGATCACTTCAACCAAAATAGTAGTAAACTGTCGTGCTTCGTTCATATAATGTATTTGTGTTATGGTTATTTCCCTTTTATTTGAATCAATAAGCAAAATATGTGTGGTTTAATTACAGCGCATCGGAACTCCAAACCGTTGGTTATTACCGCAATAACCAACGCTTACACGTCGATTATTTCTTAATTACCGTCAAATACAGAATGTATATTAAAAATAAAGTTTTCATTAAGGAATGTATTTATGTTTCCTAATTAATAAAGAACACAATAATTTATATGTTCAATAAGATGGAGAACGTAATTTTGATCGGGGCAATTTAAGTGATAATGTTATTGTATTATATCATAAAATATCCATGTCGATGTTCGGCAAATATGATAATCTTCTAAACAAATATAGAATATCAGAACAATACTACGGAATTCCCATTACATGTAATTTTTTAAAGATCGATTGTGTATATTTGTTAATACTTACATTGAATTATAAATGAGTTTAATCCGTATCAACTCGCTTTTCAACTATGTTTCTGTTTCTTGATTTCTTTTCATTCGCATTGTTAAGTCGTAAAAATAAACACCATAATAAACACCATAGAAACGTCATTATTACCATCATGTTTCTTGATATTATTTAGTATGAGTATATCACGCTGTACTTTTTGGTTTGTTCTTTAAGTTAATGTAATTCAGCGGTTTGTGTATAATATAAGAAAGTTGCATTATTAGAAATTATACTTACGCTTGTCCGTATTTAAGCATTTTCCAACCTACCCATCTCTTATCTAGCTATTTCCAATTAGAAAATTTGTTGTCATTAATAATAATTATAAAAAAAATGTTAATCAATTATTATTTTGTGTAATTTAAAGTGATATTATGGGCATTTTGCACTGTTGAATTGAGCTGAAAAGAATTAACAGGTCAAAAGAGTTGGTTAAAATGTGGTTCCTGATCAATTATCTGCAACTCATCTTGCTACCAGTTGTTTATTAAAATATATTTTATATTCGATATTCTTACGTGACCCACCCAGTCTTGTAAGCAGAAATGATCCGTAAAACAAAAGTGTGTCTTTGTGTCGTATGAACGAATCTGCACCAAAACTAAATTTAGGTTCAAATCGTACATGCATGATCAGTTGTCAAACGAAAGTACGGTTGATATTCAAATGCATTAAATTTCTCTTTCCGGTAAATTGTTTTAGTATGTTGATGCGTCATTATTAAATATAAGTGTATATGAAGTGAAAACACCAAAAATAAACAACGGTTGCGATAGCCACCTATAAACTGTTAGATGTCCATAATATCACTTTAAACAATAATAATTATTTAAAAAAATAAAACAAAATGTCAATCAATTATTATTTTGTGTAATTTAAACAAGTTGTACATTTTTTGTAAGTGTGTTCTTGTACTGTTTTTATATTAATAGAATAGCTTGAAAAAATATATTTCTTAAGATTTAAGTATTTTAAGTAGATCTATTACAATAATAAACTTTCATGAGTAATATCATGTCAATTAACATTCCAATTCTTATTTATAAAATACTCTAACATTCATTCCATTCTTGAGTGATCATCCGGGTACCATCTGATGGACGGACATACGGACGGACCGACATGTGCAAAACAATATACCCCCTCTTCTTTGAAGGGGGGGCATAAAAATGTCCATGCACTGTTTGTATCTCTGTTAGTAAATGATAAGTCCCAGTCCACAGAAGACAGATAAGCCCTAATACTTTCATAGTCGCCCTTGATATATTGACGCCTTTCTTGTTGTTCTGATAGATCATCCGTAAATAAGCACAGTTTGCAGCACACAACAGAATGATCACTTTAACCAATGGGCGATGTCACAACAACTGAGTTATCCAGTACTGTATATTCATCGGTAGTGAATAAAAGATCCAGACAGCTGGGATTATGACCCTCTCTAAAACGCGTACATTCCTTTACATGCTGATGCAGAAAACAATCCAATACTGAGTCAAAAATTTGATGACCATCTGAGTAAATGGCATAGTTGTCCAATAAATGTCTTTAAAATAAAAATCTCCCATAATAACATTATGTGAATATTTTAATTTACAGACTTTGTTGATTAATTCAAACAGTCTTAAGTTGTTGGCACAATTAGAGTTGGGACTCCTGTAAATCATTCCAATTAAAATATTGTCTTTTGCTTTTAGTTTCAAATCACACCAAACATGTTAAGCAAATTGAATTGAATCCAATGCAGCAACACTTGAAGCTTTCAGTATTTTTTTTTACTAATAACAGAACAACCCTGCTTCCATCTGTAATTGGACAAAATACATCATAGCCAGAAAATTTAATGTCATTTACACTCAGCTTCTCATGTGCAAATTTGGGAAAAACTTCACATATACAAAAAACATCTGGATTTTCATTCGCTAAGAATGCTTCCAACTCTGCAACCTTATTTGACAAACTGTCAATGTTTATAAAGCCAATTATTAATGAATTCACAAATGAACTTTTCGTACTTACATTTACATTTGTTTTGTCTGTACTAATGCTCTAATCAGATGTCTCAGTTACAAATGACACAATACCATCTGTTCTTTCAGTTAAAAAAGATAAATCAGAAGGTAATGAAGAACAATTAACGTTAGAACTATTAAACTGTTTAACATTAACTGTGTTGAACAATAAATCCTCTAGTTGGCATTCTCGTCCCCTGCTGCCTCTGTGCGGGTAACTTTTGGTAGCTCAACTATTTTATCTCTTTTTATTCCCCAATTCCTATTAGGGTCATCCTTCCTCTTAATTGTCAACTCTTTCCTTAATACACATGTACACGATTAATTCTCTTTGTCTAACAGTAACGTCCCTTCCAATCCCTACTTTGCTGAATCCTTCATGTTTTTCATACGAAATGCTAGTTCTGGCTACCATAACCTTTAAACGTCGCTTTTTATGATTTTTGACTGGCGGGACTTTATACAGGTCTGTCAATACTATGTATCGTGTAATTTCCTGTTATCGAACAGCACCTATTAGCGGACGTTTTGTTGTGGTTCTGTATGCACATGTGCAAAAGTGCGCATGACGTCACATTGATAAACAAATGGTCGCACATGAAGTCCATGACCTACTTGCCTACTTAGCTTGAAACAAATGCGCCAAAAACAGGTTAAAGGAATGCATTTATTTTTATTTACACCGTTTGATGTGTTTTTTGCTATTACTTTTTGAATGCATTTATCAAAGCGTGCATTTATACACCAAAAAGCATATTTCCGTTTGCAATTTTGATTGCAGCAGACGCAGATTTTTTTCGCCGAGTCTGGGTCACGTGATAGTCATGTGACTTTGTATATACTGGAATGGTATTTATGAAGTGTCGGGTAATAGGTCATGTTTACATCGGCCGCCATTTAGTTTTGTCTGCTAGAGGTGACAATAATCAGGGAATCATTGTTATGAATTCTTGAAGGTAGTTTGCTGGAAAACTTTACAGATAATTCATTCAATGATTGAACAGTTAGTCATTTGTTTTAACAAAATGTTTTTGTCATTTTAAGTGTTTCAATTTTAAGGTAATTTAAGGTAATTTCTTAGGTGTTCGATAAATGGTTCGTCCACCATAAACTGTACGCTTAAGTTTCTTTAGCTAACGAAATGCATTTCTGAGGATTATACCTCTTATATCCCTACTTTTGATTGTAACGGTCTGACCTTCACTGATTTGTTGTTAAATTTTACTAGTCTTGCAGAGCTCCAGATAAGGTTTTGTGAAATTCTTACATTACTACCAGATTTTCAAAAAGAATTCGTAACTCTGAAATTTTATTCTTAATGTTACTACTCAGTTTTGGAAAATAATTCTTTACTTTTTTTAATGACCTAAAAATAAATAATAATGGTTATTTTCATGCAAAAAATAAAAAATAAACATACTAGTAACTTTATTCATTCGAGTTCAACAGTGTCTATTCATTATTATACAATTTTGTTTTCAAATACCTTTATATGCCCAAACTGTGCTTAGATTGCATGCCTTCGATAAATGTTTACATATTTCACAATTAAAGCGGGTCTCCCATTCAATCTTTTCAACGATTAGCCACGGGAATTGTCCCTTCCACTCGTTCAATGTTTTTTTTGTTTGTTGTGTCGTGTTTTTTTGTTAGCTTTTCCGACTGTGTCGACAACTGACCATACAACATCGTATAAGATCTTTTCTATAATGTGTTTCTTAACACTCAACTTCGGCTCACTTTGCTTACAATATGTTAAAAGCGTGTTTTTGCACGCTTTGCAGTTTTTTAGGACGCTCTCTGGGCGCCACCATTGTTTTTTGACAGATAGACTGTACACGCCGCTTTTATTGGAAAAAAATGCGCTTTGTTAAACAAACCCGATAACCATTCTATATAAGCACCGAAAAGATCTTTAATATGCGAAAAGAACTCAATAAAAATCGATACGAACCCATGTAAAAATAATATTCGTAATTTGATTTTGTAATTCTTAATGGTACAAGATTTTAAAATAAATACGTAACGGACTTGAAAATAATTCGTAATTACGAAAATACGACCCTTATCTGGAGCTCTGTCTTGTAATAGATGATGCTTCAACATGCCCAATTGCACCTAGTAACCCTAAAACTTCTTCAAGAATTGATTTTAACGTATCTTTATAGACGAGTTAACGCGTGACGTCACACGCACCTGCAAAGTTTAGACTCCGCCCACTGGTTGGCAAAAAGAGGTGGAATTCATATAGGCGCATATAGAGAAGGTTGACATAATCATCGTTTTTATTGATAATCATGAACTGTATCAAATATAATTTTACTATTTATGTCTGAATAAAACATAAGCATGCGTGGAAATTCATTTTAGGAACGATTATGTTGTTGTTATTATTTGTTTTTACTATAAACGAGCTCTGGAGTGGAACACTATCTACGAGCTCGGTATGTGGTTACCACAAAAATCTCTACTAAACGCATCTTCACGTCCATTTTAGATACAAAATTTCAGAAATGAAAATTCTTTTAGAATAAATTAAATTTAATGAAAGAACACAAATAAGGATGAAAACAAACAACAAATAGATCGCTTTTTGTTCGCAACATATAGTAACTGATTTTAACCTTAATATATCTGTACAAACTTGTTACACAACAAATAAATTCATAAATCTAATTGTTCTATTTAATTGTGCACACCAATTTTGACACTTTTGTTTCAGCATTTCTAACCTGGTGTTTAATTGCACCGTTGTTCGTCACAAGCATATTATCTCGTTATGATCGGAGACTGCCCAGACAATTTCACAGAAAACATGCCGGTGTCATAAACATAGGGACATATACTTTAATTGGGTCCCTGCATAGACCACATGTGGCAGACTTTATGATACCTCCATGTCATCTCTTGGCATATTGAGCAGTCATAATGAGCAAGCCAAATATTAAAGCCAAAATACGTAACATATTTGCTTTAATAAATAATTTAACATATTTAAAAAAAGAAGATATTTGTCCGAAACGGATTAACAGGAACATGTGTATTTATATGTTAGCCAGTTTAATCATAATAATACAGTGCTTTATAACTTTAAATTTAAAATATTGTGCAATATTACTGCTACACAATTGATGTATTTAACGCGGCTACCGGCAAATGTAAACTCGGCAATTTAGTGTAAAGATTGTACGTTCTTGCAGTGCACGTAACACCATCATGAAACCAAGCAATCACAATGGATAAACACTATTTGCGTAAAATAAATTAAATAAATATATATATTTATCATAAAATGCTAGATTGTTACATGTATCACTCCTTATTACTTGTTAAGAGATTTCAATATGCATGCAAAGACAGTTCAATTTGCACAAGATGCAGGTTTTATTTCCATTTGTATATTAAAATTCATTAATATTGTAATTCAATGGAAACGAAACGAAAATTCATTCTATGGAAAAGAAAATTACCACAACATTTAACGATTGTAATGTATTCCGTTTTTTATGGCTTTGTTTTATAATTGATTAAATGCGTCTTTTATAATACACTTTCGATCGCTGATGAACAATAACAATATCCACACCGTTTATAGTTATAATCAAATTAATATATGTTTTATAAGTTTTGAAATATCATTTTTAAAGTCTTACTATAAAAAAGAATACGGCTTATTTATTGTTTTGTTGTGTGGTATTGTCAATATTTAGTCTTCCGACCACGTTTACTTTTATGCTAATAACTCATTTGTATTTTTATGAAGAGGAAATTATATATATATGAAAATACATTTATTGGTACTAATATGATATATTTGCACTGTTGTTTAAGAGTTGTAAAGTTTATTTCGGATTTTTTATCGTTTAATTGACTTAACAAAAGCCCTTTATAAATGCTTTACGTGACTGTAACCAGTGTTTTTGCCAACCAGTCAGTGCGCATGCGCGGAAAATCCCGAATGTAAACAATAACAATTAACTCGTCTATTAGCGTTGTACCTTTTCAACAGAATTTCCACTGACATCTTTAACTGTCTGCTTCAGAAGTTTCGCTTTTATTTTGATCCCTTTTAATTTACACCCCGGACCTTCAACCATTTCCAATAACCAACAACTGTATTATGAAATCAAACAAAACTGAAATTTGTAATCAGAGTTTCCCGCAATTATTATTCCACAAATAATATTTATTGTTATTACAGCTATGGGACATCACTATTCTGCGGCCACTGCGGCCATATCTGCGGCGCTAAATGCGGCCGTTCTGCGGGCAAAATAGAGTGCGGTATCATTGATTTATTGATTGATAAGATGATAAGATCTACCCACAGGAACAATAAACACTGTTCCTGCTACCACTTTCAATGCTTCCACATACTGTTTTTGTTTTATAGTTAATTTTTTATTTATTTTATATTTGCTGTATCAACTAACTATGTACATACGGTTTTGTTATTTTCCATACGGTAATACGGATAAGTGAGGAGTGTAGAATTTTGCAAAAGTAAAGTATTATATTTGTACATAATTTATAAAAAGAAATATAACGAAATGATACACGTGATGATTTATAATTTTGTTAAGTGCGCGCGCCATTGAACGATGAGTTAAGCGAGAGATGCGAATTAAATTACACGTAATTAAAAAACTGATACTATTCTGTCAGCTTGATTTATAAATCATGTTCCATCGCGCCAATGTATTCATTGTTTCATGAAATTGTGTATAAAAGCAAAACGATTGAAATTATGCCAGAAACTCAACTTTTCACATTAAATGACCTTTATGATAACGCCAGCAGACCCGAATGAATACATTTTATTTATTCCAATCAGGTAAATAACAATGATAATAATAAAACAGGGGAAGTCTACACTGTGTATTAGCAACCTGCTGTGGTGATCCCTATCGTATCAGCTCAATACACAGGCACGTGGCTACTGTACTGGAAAAATGGATTTACTGCCAACATAACTAATTTAATTCATTTCCAAATTGTTGTGTACATTTAAAATTAACAACGAGAATGGATCCACATCACCGTTGCACATTTTTATTAAGCTCACAGTTGTTTAAATAGAGATAGCATAAATAAAGACGGTGCTAATAAAGTGTTGATGTTGATATTAAGAAATAGGATCCATTTTCGCATGACACTGGCTATATAGCATGTAGTCTTATATAAATAAGACACATTTAAGGCATGGGTAAAATATATATAAGACACATTTGAATATTTCATTTCTTAAAAAAAAAATAAGCACGTAGTCACATATAAATAAGAAACATTAAATACACAGAAAAAAGACACACGTGCATCTTTCATTTCTTAAAAAAAATGTGAATCTGAAGAAATACATTTATTACTGACACGTTATTCTACAAGTCGACAGGCAACATAAGTTCAAAGAGGGTACCACAATTAAATAAGATCCATCTTCGATTGATACTGGTTGTATAGCAAGTAGTCCGTTGGCCGCTAATTTGTGAAAACAAATGAGTCGCAAATTCTTCAGAAATGCAAGCTTTCAATAATTGTGAAAAAACGATGCGTGAAATTTCCCAATTGTGAAATTTATTTTTTCATGATGAAATGTAGTAAATGCAAGTTTATAAAATTTATTTAATCCTACAATACTTGGAATTTCCATAACATTTGTATTTAATGATTTATTAATATTTGTAAGTACCGGTAAATATTTCGTTTCATTCAAATCTAATCATAATTTGTGTATTTTCCTAACCGATCAAAATTGATTATTCAACCCATAAAATCGAAAAGAACCTTTCCATGAATCTAAAAGCGATGTTATTGATATTTATATGATTGGCCGGCTCATGTATAAGACCCGCCTTTTTCCTGACGTAATCAAGAAATGTAGCCAATTGCGATTTATTGCACTTAAATTATGACTCACCTTCATCGCACATGAAAAAAGAGGCGTTTGCATTTTATGCAAACTAGTACAGCGCAATGATCAGCAAAAATCGTTGAGTTAATATTTCATATGATGCGTAAGAGCGTAAAATAAATCAATGTAGCTCATAGGGCCTACATGTCGAAAACACACTTGAAATCAGAACACATGTACAATAATGATTCATATTATGTATGTTTTCAATAATGTCGATTTAGTTTTTTCAACTTCTTTTATCCGGAAATTTAAATATCACCTACCATTAAAATGAAATAATGGCCCTTGGATTATTGTTTCAATGTACATGTATAAGATTAATTTTTGTGAACGCATCTCCTCTTGAAATTTCAATGGATTTTCATTCAAACTCATGGTCATTCTTCATGGCGACATGCAGTTGTGCGTTAATGCGGGAAGTTATATATTTCCTATTATTTACGAAGTTATGGCCCTTGGAATATGTGCCTCTTTTAACCCCAATTGTACAGGGAGCTGTCGGACTCTACCTAATTCCCCCATATAGAGGCTATATACTTATGTGTTAAGTTAATTCATGATAACAATTCACTGTCTCAGTAAAACGGCTTTTCTAACACGGCACGTGACTTGTTTTCTACATGCAACGAAGGAAAACTACCGTTGGTTATTCTGCAACAAACCGCGGGCGAAGACAAATGTTTTGAAAACAGTTCTGGAAATTCCATGAATATGGTCATTAAAATGCACGTCCGCGTACTGCAGATCACTTCAACCAAAATAGTAGTAAACTGTCGTGCTTCGTTCATATAATGTATTTGTGTTATGGTTATTTCCCTTTTATTTGAATCAATAAGCAAAATATGTGTGGTTTAATTACAGCGCATCGGAACTCCAAACCGTTGGTTATTACCGCAATAACCAACGCTTACACGTCGATTATTTCTTAATTACCGTCAAATACAGAATGTATATTAAAAATAAAGTTTTCATTAAGGAATGTATTTATGTTTCCTAATTAATAAAGAACACAATAATTTATATGTTCAATAAGATGGAGAACGTAATTTTGATCGGGGCAATTTAAGTGATAATGTTATTGTATTATATCATAAAATATCCATGTCGATGTTCGGCAAATATGATAATCTTCTAAACAAATATAGAATATCAGAACAATACTACGGAATTCCCATTACATGTAATTTTTTAAAGATCGATTGTGTATATTTGTTAATACTTACATTGAATTATAAATGAGTTTAATCCGTATCAACTCGCTTTTCAACTATGTTTCTGTTTCTTGATTTCTTTTCATTCGCATTGTTAAGTCGTAAAAATAAACACCATAATAAACACCATAGAAACGTCATTATTACCATCATGTTTCTTGATATTATTTAGTATGAGTATATCACGCTGTACTTTTTGGTTTGTTCTTTAAGTTAATGTAATTCAGCGGTTTGTGTATAATATAAGAAAGTTGCATTATTAGAAATTATACTTACGCTTGTCCGTATTTAAGCATTTTCCAACCTACCCATCTCTTATCTAGCTATTTCCAATTAGAAAATTTGTTGTCATTAATAATAATTATAAAAAAAATGTTAATCAATTATTATTTTGTGTAATTTAAAGTGATATTATGGGCATTTTGCACTGTTGAATTGAGCTGAAAAGAATTAACAGGTCAAAAGAGTTGGTTAAAATGTGGTTCCTGATCAATTATCTGCAACTCATCTTGCTACCAGTTGTTTATTAAAATATATTTTATATTCGATATTCTTACGTGACCCACCCAGTCTTGTAAGCAGAAATGATCCGTAAAACAAAAGTGTGTCTTTGTGTCGTATGAACGAATCTGCACCAAAACTAAATTTAGGTTCAAATCGTACATGCATGATCAGTTGTCAAACGAAAGTACGGTTGATATTCAAATGCATTAAATTTCTCTTTCCGGTAAATTGTTTTAGTATGTTGATGCGTCATTATTAAATATAAGTGTATATGAAGTGAAAACACCAAAAATAAACAACGGTTGCGATAGCCACCTATAAACTGTTAGATGTCCATAATATCACTTTAAACAATAATAATTATTTAAAAAAATAAAACAAAATGTCAATCAATTATTATTTTGTGTAATTTAAACAAGTTGTACATTTTTTGTAAGTGTGTTCTTGTACTGTTTTTATATTAATAGAATAGCTTGAAAAAATATATTTCTTAAGATTTAAGTATTTTAAGTAGATCTATTACAATAATAAACTTTCATGAGTAATATCATGTCAATTAACATTCCAATTCTTATTTATAAAATACTCTAACATTCATTCCAATTCTTATTTATAAAATACTCTAACACTTGCACATATTAATGATAATTGTCAACAGAATGTGGTATAATCAACAGTATGTGGTATAGATCTTATCAATCAATAAATCAATGATACTGCAATCTATTTTGCCCGCAGAACGGCCGCATTTAGCGCCGCAGATATGGCCGCAGTGGCCGCAGATTAGTGATGTCCACAGCTATGTTCTTGGTTAAATTATACTAAATTAGCGTCGTCTTATACTTTATACCAAACGCTGTTTGTTTATTTAAGAAATATATATACATTTACTAGGTGGGTATAAATTTGGACAAAACATAAACAATAAGTATTTTGTTTAGGACTCATAATGAATATTGAAAACGCTATAGTAATTTTCAAGTGCGTGATTAACTATAGTATTTTTTAAATGCGTGATTAATATATACAAGGAAGGAAATTAACAATTGCAATGCTGTGTTTTCCTTTTGAGTTCTTTCGTTTTGAACGTATTGAAGATCCATAAAAGCTAATTAATAGATCTCTGTTTTTAAATCATTCCAGATTATTATCGGATCAGTTGTTTCATTTTACGAACATACACTTACAATGGGAAACAGTTCTGGAACGAACGCTCTGAAAGATAGAGATATTATTGATGCCATTGTCGACGAGAAGAACAAATGGCACGAGACTTTATCCGGTGCTAAGCATCCGGACATGAAACTTATCAACGATATGTTATTCAACACACATATAAGGCTACAACGTTATGTACAGGTACATTTACATTTAAGTTTCCATCTAATTCTTATCAACCAATTATTAAACCGATACGTAAATGGGTTAGACGAAGTGGTGGGTGAATGGTTCGTGTATGGCTGGGTCGAGAAATTGGGATTTGTGTCATGCTTTATATTTAACCGTGACCACTTAGTATGTTCTTAGCGACATGATTTATGATGTTTATCGTTAACCTGATTAAAGCACCTCATCAGAAAAGAAATAAAATGAAAATGAGAAAATAAGTGTTTTGATGATTTTAAAAACAAAGAAGTTGCGTAATCCATAGATTTGAAAATTTTACTTTGTTATGCCCCAAAAGAGAGGTACATGTACTTAGTGTCTGCACTGTCCGTCTGTCCTTAAGTTAATTTGGTTCCGCTTTTTTACCCATCGGTTAATTGCTAATCATTAAAAGCATAAAATGGAGGGCAAGTTCAATAACCATCCAAATGTCACCGGGCACTTAAGTTTTGGCCCTTCAATTTGTCAAACATGGCTTTTTAATCATTCGCGCAAGAAATTAGCTCTGCTCTCCTTTTTTCAATCAGTTTATATCGAATGGTCACCAGACGTTCTGATATTGTGTATAGCAAAAATGGAGGCCAAGTTCGATAACGCACCAACTTCCGTAAATCACGTTGGAGTTGTGGCCCTACAATTCCTGAAAACATGGATCTTTGATGATGTCTGCTCTCTAACACAACCAGTGTAATCTTTTAAGACTTAAAAAGGTTTAAGCCGTTAAGGTAACGGCTCTTTTGATTACACTTCCCCGCCGTATAACCTCCTTTGATGCAACCCTTCCCGGAAAAATTATCATTCGTTGTTACACTTCTTGCAATCATTAAGGTAAGTGAATTCGGAATTTGCTTTCTCTGTATTTCAAAGCAATATGTCAACAGTTTGCAAGTTGATATAAAGTGATTTTTTTTTAAAAGAAATTTAAGATAATGATTACATAGATATTATCAAATTATTCAGGTTTTGCGTAATGCATAATTCCAGTAGCTAAGTAATCATGCTGATCTGTGAGCTATATTAATAGCCGATCTTTGTGTTTACATTCAAACTCCAGCAATTGTCAATCAAGCCTCGTCTCATCGAGACAGTTATTCAGTCTAAGTCTCGACAGAACACCTGATGAGTAAAAACATGCCACATTTTATTTGGGACGTTATGTTGAAGTAAATGTACTTGTTTGGTTGACATGTAACTTGAAATGTTTCTAAAATTTTGATTTGTCTGCATAGTTTTATATAAAAAAAATCAACAATATCCCCATCGCCCCCAAATAATCAACACTGAGTGTAAATTTAAAATTATTAAATTGAATATTTATTAAATAGCACGTGTTAAAAGGCCTGACAACTTTCGCATTTAACCCACTATCATGAAATGCGTGTTCAATTAATACGAAATAAATATTTTATAGTAAATTATGATAAAAATATATATAAAGTACAATTTTATATTCTATGCACAATAACCCGCACATTGCACACGAATGGCATAATGAATTGCCATTTGCACCCTTATACTAGTATATTAAAATGTTCAGACTTAGAAACGTATTTGTGATTGACTCCCAGGCAGGGACTAATAGATGCTATCTGTGCGAACAACTTACTAGTTGGCATATATCATGCAAACTCTAATTATAAATGTCATCAAGTAAACTGTGTTATATCATATTTTCATCTTAAAGCCTTTTGGGAATCGAAATCATCGATTACAAAGAAGATCATGTCACTTTTTAAATTGCTCTATATTAGATTTGGATGTCCTGTTGTTGAATTGATTGCCACATTTAGTTTATAATACTGATATTTGTCATACCATGCATTATTATTATGACTGTACGTCTGAACGGAACACGTTTATGTTCAAATTCATTCAACAGAGAAGGTTTATGGTTCATGGTTTCTAGGTGTGATATGTAAAAGCCGCATTTTACACGAATTGACATATAATAATTTAAAAATGATAACATTCACTTCATAAATGTTTTCATGAATCTAACAATACAATACAAAACAGTAGTATTTCCAATAATTTGTGAAAAATCCGCTTTTAGGTGAACTTGTAATAAATGCATCGTATATTTCCTGTGAAAAAATGTTATGATCTGTAGTGTCAAACCCGGCTCGAGGCCGATTACTTAGATTATATTGACTACCAAATCACCAATCTCCACGCAGAGTTGTCGTTCCTTGCTCTCACATACAACTCTGCGAAAGGCTCAGCACGCCATTTTGTCTATAAAATAACTAAAACCGAACAAACGCATTCAATGTATATTTGATTGGATATTTAAGATCGCATGCATTAAATAAAGAAATATGACTTTTAAATGTACGATTAATCGTGCAAATACTTGCGAGTTTTAATGCAACTCTTTGGAACTATTTTATTGCCCATTTACACAGATGGAATCATTCCACGCACTTTACATATGTAAATAATTGAACATAATGTTTATTGAGTGACGTTAGGAATTGCTTCGACGTGTGTATGTATGTTGGTTTCTTAACAACAAAAAAAACATATCAATTTTATAATAATGAATTAAGACCGATGTAAGATATCATGGTATGAGATGGTTATCTTTAATGCAGTGAATGCAATGTAACCGTCGTGCAAGAGATTGTTTAGTATACTATAACCTCAATGATGAACGCTTGGTATGATCATGACATGAATGAGACGCTTTCATAACAATAGTCCGTTCTGAGCCCAACACAGAGGTGAATGTAATGTAACCGTCGTGCAAGAAATTGCCAAATCACAATGAGACACAATTGAAGGTTTCCACATTTTAATAAGCGCCATCTATATATGTTCATATTAGGGGATGCAACTCTAACAATAATCCTTATAATAGTATAACAGAGTTACTTCCCTTAGACCATTACGCATAACATGATACGAAACTACATGGTCAAAATATAAAAAGAACTTTTAACAAATAGTATGCGGTTATGTCCATGACATTTTTATTTAAATTCATTTAACATGCAAACATTTTGCAAACGTAAATACTCGTCACTTAATTAATTACTCCAGCAAGTATAACACCAAAGACCTATAGGTAACATCTTTGATAACACTAATTGATGTTTTATCTTTATCAACTATCCCATTTGTGCATTTGAGCTGTAAAATTGTGCAAACAAATATACTTTTGGCTTTTTGAATGGTATCGTTTAAAGACAGACAAATGTGGTGCAACAAATCACTGTACATTCATACATGTACTTACCATATAACAGATATCCCTAACAAAAGTATCCAACCATGTGGATTTGGGCGCATAAAGTACAATGATATATGAGGGCTGATTCTCTTAAAAATTATTTTTCGTGACACTAACTATTTCTACATTTTTAGCGAGGCTGTTTTCGGAGAAAACCCGAGCTATTGTCATAGCCAGCTCGTCGTCCGCCGTCCGCAGTAGGCGTCGTGCTAAAACCTTAGCATTGGCCATAACTTTTTAAATATTGAAGATAGCACCTTGATATTTGGCATGCATGTGTATCTCATGGAGCTGCACATTTTGAGTGGTAAAATTTCAAGGTGAACATCATCCTTCAAAGTCTAGGGTCGAAAAAACAAAGTTAAAGGAAGTAATAAGCTTTAAATGGACATAGTTATCTGACCTGCCCACGTATATATTTTTGTTAAATAAATCAAAGCGGCGCAGTAGGCGGCATTGTGTTTCTGACAAACACATTGTGGTTAAAGGTCAAGGTCATCCTTTACGGTCTATGGTAAAAAATACAGATTTAAGGGAAGTAATAAGCTTTAAAAAGGGAGAAAATTATTAAATATTGAACATAGCCACTTTATATATTTGGCATGCATGTGTATCTCATGGAGCTGCACATTGTGAGTGGTGAATCTACAGTCACGGTAGTGGCTTTTAATTATTTGCTACTAAAATAGAGATTTGTTACAAACAATTATTTTCAAGGGAAGTAATTTATATAATTATAAATCTCATATTATATATTTCCTTACCAAGAATTGAAGTTCTTTTCACAGTTACTGTACAGATTTATTATTTTGATTATTTATAACCCAAATGATTGATTTGTCAAAGTTTTTTTAAATGATATAATTATAATTTCTTTGATATTCATTACATACCTGTAGACTCTAGTCCATAGATAAATGATCAACTCTGACTATGATCTCTTTTATACCACAGGCCTTGGTTGTCAATGATGTCTGATATGTTCATAATTGACTGTGAGACCCTCCCCCCCCCCACCCCCGGTTGGATTGTACAAAATTCAAGGGATATAATACCTTTAAAGGGAAATGATTTCTATACCTGCCAAATGATGCATAGAAATGTTATTTCAATGCGGCGCAGTAGGGGGCATTGTGTTTCTGACAAACACATCTCTTGTTGGGTCACTAGGTCAAAGGTCAAGGTCACTGTGACCTCTAAAAAAAAATCTGACAAGCTTTCGCAGCCGAGCGTGGCACCCGTTATGCGGTGCTCTTGTTTTATATGCAACAACACTGACAGTTGAATTATCATTTTACTTCTCCGTTTTGGAAACCCATGCCAATATCATTTTGTTTTCATATTTAATATACCTTGCAAGTATTTCAAAGCCATCAGTCTTGTACGTCTTAATTTATTGTTTAAGCGTATTGAAAAAGACGTACTGTTATCTATGCATAGTTTTGAATGAGTATATCTTCGACATAAATTCCTGTACAATTTTATTTTATTTTTTTCACATTCTTATTCGTAAAATATTATTCACATGTATCAGGGCATGTGTTGCTAGTGTATACAATTTTAAATATTCTGTTTTTGTGACTTTTAGGCCCATCGGGTGCAAAACACATTTGTATATATTTATATATGATGTTTTGCTTTGTTGGACATGTCGCTATAAGAAACAAGGTACTTCCTTACTTACTTACTTACACGGCTTGGGAAAGGGAAACCTTTTTTTAGTTTTGCCTCTCATACTACAATTGGATTAGTATAATGAAAATATTTACGAAGAACTCTAAGCACATGTATATTTCACATCTGAGTAATTGTGGTACTGATGCAATCAATAAAACATAGATTGACATATCTGTATGTAGTTAACACATTCACTCCGCAACAATGTCAACAAAACGAAATTGATATAAATTATTCATATGACACAAACTGGTTTTATTTGTTCAGATTATCATGAAAGTGCTTGATAATATTTCCACTTCTCTTTTATGAAAAACAAATATTACATGTTAATATTGCATCTCTCAGAGTAAAATTATATTTTAAATCTTTGCATTAATACATTTAAATTAAGCAGGTTTGTATTGTACTCTTATTATTGGGATGAATACGTTTAAATGAGTCGGGTTGCAACTCGAGGATCAATCTTGTAATTGATCGAGTTCAATGACTCAGACCATAATTACAATAGCCCTGCATGTCATATTGATGTTGGTATGTTGTCCTGACTTGAACTGCTAAGGGCATTAATTGCATTATTAAGCAGCAAATTCTTAATACAGTTGAAATATAGTACAAATAATTATACACATATAGATAATATTACAATGGACTCATTCGAATTACCACTGAGAAAAGTATCTTGGAAGTGAAGAAAAAAAAAGTAAAATCATAATGCGGTAAAGCCCGTCATGTTAAATGTTCATGAAGTATATAATATAAAATACACATTATGACTAACATGCAAGCTAGTACCAGTCTTAACTTGCAGTACAAACAATATAATAAAACTTAAATAAATGGCTGAAAATATACACAACAAAAACATTCCATGAGGCATGCAAAACAATACTAACATGGTAATTTTTTGAAATCGGATAGTCCTGATATGCGTATTCGCATCGACAATTTACACATTGCTTGCTGTGTCGATATCTTTAATAAACTACAATAGAAATCCGCAAATGATTAATATCAAATCAAATGTTAAAACAATGCATATGTTTATGACTGCGCCGTTTTCAAGTCTCTCCGCCCCAACAACAAAAACCCAACACTTTGCCAGTCACTCAACTGATTACGCTATATATCGTTTTATTCGATTATTTTTCTAATTATTTAATTAAGTTTCCGTGCGTTCAAGAATTCTATGATGCGTATAATACTTTTACGTTACAGATTCATTCAACATCCGTTGAAATACAAACTGACCCGGATAAGCATACGATTGAATTAAAAGAGAACTTTGTCAAGTTACAAACCGAGAAGGACGAATTAACACTGAGGTAAATTGTATATTTATATTCCACTTAGTGCATAACTTACAAGTGCATCCATTACATTCAACCATACTCTAAACTGTTCGTGTAAACTTTTAATATAATGTATTATTAATATAACGACCGTAGGCTAAGCAAAGTTGTTGGCGAGAAGCTGATGAAAGACAACCCTAACATAACTGATCTAAGTGACAAGAATAGACCAACAAAACTAGGAGAGGTTTACACAGAGTTATACGACAACGAATGGACGGATGCATATGAAGCGCTTAAGAAATCCGGATACAACGACACAGAGGCTATAGCAACTCTGTTCGAGACATTAAAGGTACACATTCGTACTCAAAATATAATATATTCATTCATAACCAATATGCAAGGAAAACTTTACATTTATGATGACCACGATTTGATAAATGGATAGTTCAAATTATTCCAATGTCCTTATAACTAAAAACAATATTTTCTGTTGATGGTTTATTGCAGTGTTGTTTCGAGTTCTGTCAGTCAAAGGCCGAACAGCTCGTGGAGTCCACTGTGAAAGCAGCTGCAAACGTCCTTTTTCAAGAAGTCCACGAGCAAATGAAAGACCAGGAGGTATCAAAGTACTTTGAAAAACTGTTTTCCTCTTACGGCGGATGTTACATTTTTGTTTCTTTTAGTATATGTTTTATATTAGTTATGTTAGAATAAAAATTAATTGTTTATACCTAAATATTTTCAGAAATTGCTTCAGGCGTTGCCTAAGGTATGTTATTGTATTATAATTACAATTAATATTCACGCAAATGAACATACAATAATGAATTTAACTTTCTTGTTTGTTAAAGCTCAGATGTTGGGTTTTATATCATATATTTCTTGGTATAGTTAGGTTGTGATGATTCTTTCTATACTTTCTTACGAAGAATAATCGTTCCGATGTTGGCGTGTTCAATTTGTTTTTCTCCAAAACGTTGGGCCTTCAGTGCAGATGAATATCAAAAAATTCAGGAGATACAAAGCACACACTTGACGGGTTAGGCACCGTAAGTATGTCGACTATTACATGCATAACTAGATCCCGTGCATCGGGTATACATATTTCCCTATGCTAGATTTTTTTGGATGTGGCTTTCTTTTAATTTTTTGTTAATTTAACTTGCTCGTCTGTTATATTTGCGTTTTATAATGAAAACAGTTGAATCAGGACAATACACGTTTCAATGGGCAATCTGGTTCGTTTAGTTTCTGATTTTTGAAAGCTCTGCATATAATTATCTAATACGATCATTTATAAATATTCCTAAAATAAAATCACTATACAATATATTTATACTCATAAAACAGATATATCAGCCGCATCCTTTTGATGAAGAACTGAAAAGAATCCGCAAACAGATGTCGGTAGTCCTCATTCCAGTGGTACAGCACGTAAGCTATGAGCGGCTATAATTATATCAATTATTGAACATAACGTTTGCTATGATCAGCAATACTTATAATAATTGTGGTTCAGAATGTAAGTTATGAGCAGCTAATAAGTATATCAATTGCTCATAAATCGCTTTTAAGTCATACGTGGCGAAAACAAAAACACACGCAAACATGACTTTGTTATTACATTGTGTAATCTACGTCATTTTGATGTGCAGATGGAAGTTCGGCATCTAGTCATTCATGTTTTTATTTGCTTTACATGGTTTTAACATGCAGCCAAGGCGTTGAGTAAGATTTAATTAATGATAAGTACAGTTTTAACACTGGATTTCTTTATTTCTTTGAAATAATCGTCATATAAGGTTTCCGTTTCCTTAATTCAGGCATTTGTGAAGACTTATTGGGACAATAAGTGTATTCCGGCTATGAAGCCCTTCATCAAGAAATGTCTGTTCCTCTGCTGGATGATGGTAGTACAGGGACCTCCAATGTGCTTTGACTGGAGCACCAAACATGGGTCGCAGTTTGACACGAATCTGTATCGGCACTACACGTCATCGGGAACGGTGGTAGAGTTTGTTGTGTGGCCCGCAATGTGCTTACACATAGAGGGGCCTTTAATTGCTAAAGGCGTTGCACAACCTGTTGGAAAGACCGCGTAGTTTCAGGACTTGTACCACACCATCAAATGCACTATAAATCGTACATTTATCTTTTTCTTATTTGTTTATAAATCGAGTTCTAGCGATGATGGTGAATTTTCTATAAGATTTGTTTAATCTTGAATTACTTGTAATTGTTTATGTAAACCCTAATTTCTTATCAGCAATCTGGAAATTTTACCCCATGATCTCGACCAAATTGTAGTTCCAGTTACAATGCTCAGCCTCTGGCTTCTCAAAACAAAAACACATAGGTTTGAATATCCGCTACCTACAAATGTACTAACCAGACACGTGTCTTTTTTGTTCGGCGTACCTATTTAACATGGATTTTGGAATATTTATGAACATTTCTACTGAAGGTATATTGTGCTCAGAGGGCTTATTGTGTACACAGAAAAAACACTTTTTATTCAGGCTCAAAACCCCGACATTCTTCTCACCCCAATTTAAAAGTAACTCCATAATTGTTTTATATGAGCGTCATGTCTTCCTATTACTTTTGCAATTGATAGTTAACGTTTATGCTGACAATGATGTGTCTTTTAAAAAGTAAATAAATCATAAAACCAATAATTGAATTAATTTGATTATTGATAATTACAAATAATTATAAATTTACGGTTTATGCTAGTTTATAGATGAATTGTGGAATTTATAATTGAACAATTGTAATATCTTATTCAATTGATGTTAGTCAATCTGTAATGGTAAATACGTTTCTCTTTTTTAAAGATGCTAACAAGTGCTGAAATACCTTGATAATATCGTATTTACCTTCATACATATTTGACTTTTTTTGACACGAATATTATTTAACATTCTAGATCTACAAACGCATGAATCCATACGAGAATCTATCTGATTACTTCTTTCAAGGTACAGATTTTACTGATGAACGAATTATTCTGAACTAAATTATGGGTCATAGTGTTCGATTCATAAACTTTTTGAGAGGTGTTGTTAATAGCTGTTGCCTATGAAGGCCAAAAAATGATATCAGTATTTAATACAACGCCAGAGAAATGTCTGGTTTAAAGTTTTGCTTATTAGGTTTAGGGCCATTGTATACTACGGCGTTTATAATCGCTTTTAACTAATATGCTTTTTTTGCTTATTTAATATGCATAATACGAAATAATGGAGAGATTCATGAACACCTAATTTGCGTCAAATTTAACATGTAATGTTTACATGACGTTTAACTTTATTTAACTTGATTTTGTTTTGTATTGCGTTCACTTTTGTATTGTTCTAAGCTTTAGTATTAATATTATGATTGCATATTATACATGTATACAGTAAACTGATACTTTTGCTTAAATGTATTTGTTACATTATTGTTGATTTTATATTAAATTCATTTGCATTCGCACATACGGTGTGTTGCCTATTCCTGTCCATATATGGTCGTGAAATGTTCAGTTATGTAACGCACTTTTTGAACGCGATCTCGTTATTATTTGTGTGCGTTTGAAGCGTTGTTCTATTGCACACTGTTCAAATGTTATAATACAAGAATGCGCCTAATCTTGGTTAGTTGATCACGTAATATTTAAATGTACAATAAGTTAACATGTAAACAATAGTAATCATAGTCGAATTCGATAAACGATTACATTTGCCATTATTTTATTGTGTTCTGCTAAATATAAATAACAATTCAATTGAAACATGCGGTAGGCGTTTTTTAATTTCAAGATAACGTTTGTTTGAATTCTCAAGTTATCCTGTTACACATAAGCGTTATCGCCTAACTTAACTGTATCTATTCAAGCAATTAGTTTGCATACCCGTAGCCAGTGGGGAGGGGTGCGTTGGGTGCGTTTGCACCCAACTTTTTTTAAGATTAAAAATATATTTGTACTATAAGATGCACCCAACTTTGTTCGATGCAAAAACGATTATTTGTCTTTCCCGGAATCCAGTGAGTCTTCGTATGCAAGCGTTACAATAGTGTTGAATTCAATATGCTACCGACAGGAAAGAGAGTACATTTTAGATTATTATTAACGGAATGTTATGTCAGCTTCCAAAATGACGGAAATTAAAAGACACCCGTCGATTATGCCGAAGACTAATGAGTCACTGGTTAATAATTTTGCATGATACCACGATTTATTACAATTACACATTTTGCACAACATTTTTCGATAGACTGCGTTGTCTTTTTGTTATATTCCCGTACAACCATTTTCGGATCACCTTAAGGGTTTTCAGACAAAAAATATCAGGTATGCTCAAGACAGGATAATTTTTTGTTGTTGTATGACAAGAAAACATATCATTTCTACACATCAATGTAGCTTTTTTGTAGTTTACCAACACCTAATTGCATCTCTTCTGCTCCACATACAGAACTGCCCACAATGTTTTAATTATGTCAAACTTGACACTAGGAAATATTTTGTTATAATGAATTTAAAACGTTATAACATAAGGACTAGTAGTTTGTGGTTACAGGGTCTTTATGAAACCTTAATTGTTATATTCTGAAAGTTTAGAAAAAGATAACTAATTTGTTAACAATAGTTTAAAAAAAACAAGTAACCAGTTATAACCTTTTGATTTCTGTTTAGTATTTATGCAGATAAGAGAAGACCCAGTTTTGTTAATCAGTGTTTGTTGTACAATACGCTATTAGCACGTTTAGAGCTATGCTAGGCATCGGGTTCTATCCATAGTAGCAGACAAACGGTTGTATTAAAAAAATACAAATGTTTCCTTTTAATTTGCTGGATTCAGGAATGGTAGAATTTCGGAATGGTAAAATACACCAATTTTATCAAGATTCCAATAAATAATTATATTTATACCGTTCTTATTGTTGATTTTCTATTCTATCAATGTGTTGTTGCATATGTAAACAAAGTGTGTGCGCGTATACTAGCTTCGGGTATAAAATAATGTGTGTGCGTGACTGATCGAAAAAGGTGGTTATTGAAAAACGGCAGTGGGAAATACATGTATGTTATATCATATTCATGTCGATCAGTCACTGAGTATAGTAAATGAAAGTGAATTTTCATATAAAAATGCTCTTTAACTTCAGTTCTGAATACAGATAAAAAGCCACCAGAATGCAGGATTTTACTTTTCATTTTCAATATTTTCTAGGGGGATGACCTCCACCCCCCCCCCCCGATTACAGGAGGGGGACACCCCCTCCCCCCCCCCCCTACTGATTCGCCACTTCATTGCTCAACAACAATCGTTGATGGGAAAATTTGCACCTCCCTTTTCAAATCTCTGGCTACGGGCCTGTAAGGGTTCAAAACACCACTGCCCGTTATGTCCGTTTAAAACAAAACTTTTCCTTTACTAATTTGTTGTCTTAAAAATATAAATTGACCTATGTTTATGACTTCAATTGCCATCAATTACGACTTTGGTATGTTCAAATTGAATGAGTTACCCTGTAGTTGAAATGGTCATATTTTTTATGTTTCATACAATACACTTTTTTATTTTAGGCAAGTTTTGTATTTTATATTTATAATTACGATTTACATTTACTTTATGATAGGAAGTGCGATAATAAAAGAGAAAAAAGTTGAAACACACAAATAAATGTATATATTTGGATCCAAAAGTAGAGACTCAGTCAAAGCTGTTTTGGGCGCCACAATCACATTGATATACCAAAACGTGAAGAAATGTAATAAAAATTGCTCCATTGTTGACGATAAGCAAAACACGGCAAGAGACCAATATGGATAAACGTCCAGACATAAGTTTCATAATGAAAAGAAAAAAATGATTGGGGAAGGCTTCCTAACTACAACTAGTGCAAGCAGAGAACGAAGAATTGAAACGCAGGTTGATTTATCAATGGGTATCTATGAGAAATGCAGATAGAACAGACAATATTTTTTATGAATAAACCCATAGTTGTTCACGGGCGCAATAATTTTATGTTGTGTCTATACTATATGTAAATCATAGGAAGATCTCAAGCATGGATTTTAAACCTTACTATTAACTCGGCGTGTCTGTCTGAGAGTTATTTTCACCTAACTTGCATGTAGATTTAGACCCCTACAAGACTGATTGATAACTTCTTATTTCCCAATAGCAGTTTACTCTACCACATGTTATTTTAAAGCACAATGACGTGTTAAGTAACGTATGTAAAATACTATTTTTAGAATTTTAGAGTAAACTTGAATTTTTGGAAATTTCCACCCAAGATTTAAAATATCATCTATTCAACTTTGAACTTCACAATTTCCCAAATATGATGTTATACAGCTAAATTAATTACTTTTCTGTGTCTCCTTAAATTAACCGCTGGCGTGTCCTCTGCTGCTCTAATAGATCCGAGATTATCGAATACGTGTTTATTTCAATATGAAAATAAATTGACAAAATGCATCACGTACATTTTTGGATTTGAGTAAATAAACGTTTATGCAATTTAAATACTTAACATACGATCGTGAAATAATGATTTATTTCGTTTAGTGCAAAATGCGAAAATATAAGCCATACGACCAGGTCTTGGTGTTATGATTTTAATAAGGCGATGGCAGCAGTTTAGTACCACCTACAACATAACTGGTATCTTATGATTCACATTTTCCCAATCGTTATGCCTAAAAAATAAGTTGTTTGTGTTTCTTGGAAAAGGTGATGGCTAGGTCGACCAAACTTCTGTTGACAAACATTTTCATATGTTCAAGTTATTTCCCGCTTGAGAAAGGATGGTCAATTACAAGAATCGTTCAAACATTGAAATACGTAAAAGCATATTAATAAATTACGACTAATTGTAGCGAAAATTATAAACCAATATGAAATACCAAAGCAACGTATATGGTCGCCATCAAATATAAGGTTAGTTTAAAGAAGGGAAAACTAACAGCTTTTTATGCCTAACAAATTTCATTATCTATAATACCGAGGTATATCGTGTAATCACTGCACAATGAATATTAACAAATGTGATGTCAGCGGTTTGAAAAATCCCATTCGTGTTCCTTATCTTCTTTCGGTTTTAAATAAAAATCTTTCATTTTGTAAATATACTTAGTGTATTACTGAAGTACTTCCCGAATACACAAATTAAACTGTAACTTCTCAATCTTTTCCCACTAATCAAAATATCCATTTTGTCGAGATGCTACCTCCACACGATTTATTGCGAAGAGGGTGATAACGTTCGTTTATTGTTTTATATTCGAAATTCAATTTCTGTTAGAAGAATTAGACACCTGTAATCGGGAAAACAATGTCACCTTTTGCAAATATGGTGTCTAAATCGTCGCAAGCATGCTTGTTTAACGATAACATCATAGAGAACATGAGTTCATTTGATTTATTAAGACAGAACCTACTTATAGGCATGATATTTGGCAATATTTGAAAAGGACGACATCCAATTTTGATATTGAGTTTGAAAACGAATCGTAAGAACATCCAGCAACGAAGAAAGTCAAATATATTTCACATGTACTTTATGTTTTTGCACTTACACTCAATATTTTAATTGTGTTAATTTGCAAAAATAAACTATCGTTTTTTCTAGCAACTTAAGCTTGATATCGTGTGATGTATATGCATCTCATCATACTTAAATATTTTGGTTTTATCCCTTATTAATCGCGTTGAAGCTCAATAACTGAAACATGAACAGCGCGGTTTATTCCTTTTCCTAGTATGCTTATTGCATTTTCGTTTGCAATTCACTTATTTAACAGAATCAATATCGAAGGACTCTGAATTCTGATAATTGTGATATTTTATATAAATGAACACGTTCTATAATATTTTTACAATATTTCAGATAAAAGAAACTTAAGCCAAGCACGTTTGGCCATCTAAGTAGTCAGCACAAAGAAGATGTGCAACTAAGTCGACATTTGAAATAAGAGAAGGACACTTTATTACACTGGTACACGTGCTTGTGATACTACAGATGTTACAAACTTCTGTGTCTCAAGTAGTTTGATGAAATATGTTACTAATAACTCCATAGCCACCTCCATAGCAAATCCGTAAGTGATGATATACATTCTCATGAATTATATTTTTAAGTGTAAATTATTAAACTTTAAATGAAATTAACATTATAAGTGTGTTTAACATGTCATGTTTAACGCAACATGCCTTTGTTTCCTGTCACAACAATATAAATTGTTGGCAATAAACTGGTACTTGACAATCCGAACAGAACCAAACTGTGAGAGATTTACTCAGAAGTTTCAGCAAAGAATGTGTGTATGTCATGCATGCATTGATAAGCGCAGGATTCGAATACACTGATGCTATCAACGCTCTTTTGTCAACAGTCAACTCCAATTCTGTAATACACAAGCAGAACAACTGTTCAATCCCACAGAAATAGCAGTTAACGTTTTCTTTTTTGAATCAATTCTAGATAACAATGTAAATGATATACTGTTTTATACAATTTCTATAGACGTCATCGGTCAAAATCACAGGTCTGAAAAAGATTCTAGACAAAAGTATTAGCCTACTTCCTGCCGTGAACAAAATATTGTTCTTAACAACCGTTTGACACAATACATTGACCTCAACGATATAATTGTCGATGAGCAAAATGGCTTCCGCAAACTAAGATCTTTCACCGTTCTCCTGTTCACATTGTGTTCCATCATTCGCAACAGAAAGGAAGAGGGACAAGCAACGAACACATGCTTCATTGATATGATGAAAGCATTTGATAGGTGGACAGGGATTGTCTGTTGGTCAAACTATTAGCAATAGGAGGGAACGGACGCTTCTATCACATTCTGCGTCATCTTTACAGCTTTTCGAAAGCGAAAGTGAAAATTAACAATAACTTAACAACCGACTACCTCAACATCGAATGCTCAGTCGAGCAGGGAAACATAAGTTCACCGACATTATTTGGAATCTATAAACTAGTAAATGATCTGGCTATTGAATTGAAGGAAATGAACCTTGGTATAATGATAATGGTGAATATGTATTCTACTCTCCGCGGTAGAAATGGTAATTTAAGCGAAAGCGAGCAGAATCTCCAAAATATGCTGGATAAAGTCGATGCATGGTGCTAAAGATGGCGCATGATATTAAATCCTTCAAAAACGAGCGTTATTCATTTCCGAAAACAAAGTCAGCAACTAACAACATTTACCTTTAACATCGGAGAGCACGCTATAAACTTAACAAACAGGTATAATTACAGCGGGTGCATTTTATCAGACACGCTTGACTTCTCCGTCACCGCTAACAGACTAGCGGAATCGGCAGCCTGAGCTCTCGGTGGGATTTTAAATTTAGCAAAAACAATAAATGGACCTAAGTTTACCGTATACAGAAAACTTTATAACAGAAGTGTTATTCCTGTGATGGATTATGGTTCAGGGGGTTCAGGGATACAAAACATACTCGAAATGTGTCACTATACAACATAGGGCGATTCGAGCCTTCCTAGGTGTTCATAAAAACGCGACAAATATTGTCATTAACGGCGACGTACGGTGAAAGACTACTACCACAAGACACCATATAGGGATGCTACGCCTGTGGGACTGCCTTGTTAAGATAAGGGACGATGGGTTAACAAAGAGGGTATTTTATTGGGACTCCGACATTAAACCCATCGTTTACTCACTGAACCTCCAGCACGAATTTGCATCCAGATCGATGGGCAACATCACACTAGATTGTCTACTCTGTTGGGCCACCGAACACTATACTAAAAACGGCATTCACAAATGAACGCAGGGACACCTAAACCAGACGAAACTCGAACATATCGGCACATAAAACATCAGTATGTGTGCGAAAACTACGTGACAATGTGCCTCCCGAATCACCTCAGATCGTTTATTGCACAGATCAGAACTTGAAGCTTGCCACTACGCATTGAAACCAGGAGATTCCGACACCTGAAGGCTGAAGAGAGACTGTGTTTACTGTGCAAATAAAATCTAACCATGGTACCGCTTCTTGTTTGAATGTTCATGTTATACAAACTTTAGACGTATGTTTTATAATTCGATTATACCAAACCTGATTTGGATTGGCTATAATGACAAACTTAAATGTATAATGACGCATAAACGAGGGATATATACATTTGCATTATTTATAAACGAGTGTTACTTAAAACGAGAAGGTATATTGTATGTGACACTATGACTTTATTATGGCCATTATACAAAATTATACATGACATTTATAAATGCTATATCCTATATCAAACCATTGATTAATTTACAATATACTCTTTAACATGCATAATACGGATACACTTATTCATGTCTAATTATTGACTCGTAAACACTTTGCATGGCTGGGTAGTACTGTTTGATTTGAAATTGTATATAATATATTTTATATGTATGTACTATGTGACACTTAAATAAACTATTACTATACTTGGTAGACTCGAATATACACATAACGGCTGCTCAAGTAACACATATGTAAAATATTCTTATTTTTCTTCTCTTGAATCCTCCTTTTCTTTGCTATCAGTAGAAGTAGTAGTAGTAGTAGTAGCTAGTAGTAGTAGTAGTAGTAGTAGTAGTAGTAGTCGTAGTGTAGGAGAAGTAGTAGTAGCTAGTAGACAGTAAGTAGTAAGTAGCTAGTAGTTGTAGTAATAGTAGTAAGTATCTCCGGTAGTAGTAGTGTGGAGGTAGTAGTAGTAGTAGTAGTAGTTAGTTGTAGTAGTAGTAGTAGTAGTAGTAGTGGTAGTAGTAGCAGAAATAGTAGTAGTAGTAGTAGTAGTAGTAGTACGTAGTAGTAGTAGTAGTAGTAGCTGTCGGTAGTCAGAAGTCAGTAGTAGTGTTGTAGTAGTTAGTAGTAGTAGTACGTAGTCAGTAGTAGTAGTAGTAGTGCAGTAGTAGTAGTAGTAGTCGTAGTAGTAGTAGTAGTAGTAGTAGTAGTAGTAGTAGTAGTAGTAGTGTAGTAGTAGTAGTAGTAGTAGTAGTAGTAGTAGTAGTGTAGTAGTAGTAGTAGTAGTAGTAGTAGAAGTAGTAGTAGAAGTAGTAGTAGTAGTAGTAGTAGTAGTAGTAGTGTAGTAGTAGTAGTAGTAGTAGTAGTAGTAGTAGTAGTAGTAGTAGTAGTAGTAGTAGTATTAGTAGTAGTAGTAGTAGTAGTAGTAGTAGTAGTAGTAGTAGTAGTAGTAGTAGTAGTAGTAGTAGTAGTAGTAGTAGTAGTAGTAGTAGTAGTAGTAGTAGTAGTAGTAGTAGTAGTAGTAGTAGTAGTAGTAGTAGTAGTAGTAGTAGTAGTAGTAGTAGTAGTAGTAGTAGTAGTAGTAGTAGTAGTAGTAGTAGTAGTAGTAGTAGTAGTAGTAGTAGTAGTAGTAGTAGTAGTAGTAGTAGTAGTAGTAGTAGTAGTAGTAGTAGTAGTAGTAGTAGTAGTAGTAGTAGTAGTAGTAGTATAGTAGTAGTAGTAGTAGTAGTAGTAGTAGTAGTAGTAGTAGTAGTAGTAGTAGTAGTAGTAGTAGTAGTAGTAGTAGTAGTAGTAGTAGTAGTAGTAGTAGAAGTAGTAGTTGTAGTTGTGAGCGATAGTTCTAACAAGTCTATTCACTCGATCTTTATAACCACGACTCAAAAGTACCTACGACATAACAAACGCAAGCCAAATTAGGCTAGATCGAGTTACGCCACAGTACATGAAGCTTTTCAACAGAATTTCCCCTTATATTTTTCACTGGTTTAATTTTTATCACTTTTAATTTACGCTCCAGACCTTCAAAAACCAACAACAGTAAAGAATTAAAACAAAATGCAATTTGATAATGAAAACTCAGTTGTGCATTTTCATGGTAAAATTGTAATAAACTAGGATCGTTTTATTTTTATCAAAAAAGCTGTTTGTTTATGAGATAAAAAAAGTACACATATATACTGGTATGTAGTTAAACATTTCGACGTTACATACAATTATTGTTGTGTTCAGCTTTTAAAACATGTATTGCAAACACTCTGTTAATTTTCAATTAATTTTCAGTGTGATTCGTTAAAACAAGGAAATTATTAATAAGTGAATCACTCTTGGAAGTTTCCGAGGGTGTATTTCCCAGCTGAGTACTTTCGTTTTAAACATAATGACGATCTTCAAGCTTTAGTTAATATATATCTAGTTTTAAATAACAAATCAGAATAATATCGGACAGGATCAGTTATTTTTATTTTATGAACATACACTTACAATGGGAAACAGTTCTGGAACGAACGTTCGTAAAGATAGTGAAGTTATTGATGCAATTGTTGACGAGAAGAACAAATGGCACGCGACTTTATCAGGCGCTAAACATCCGGACATGGTTCTCATCAATGATATGTTATTCAACACACATCAAAGGCTTAAAGGTTACGTGAAACAGGTACATGTAAGTTTCCATCTTATACGTGTTAACCAAATGGTGTGTATCAAACATGAAACGATACTTGCATGGGTTGGGATAAGTGGTCGGGGCATGGCTCGTTCGTTGGGTTGGGTAAGGGAGTTTCTTGTCAACCGTGACCACTCAGTATGTTCTTAGTGACATGCATTATGATTCGTAAACTATAGGCTCGATCTTGTTCTATATCGATCCCTGATTAAAACGCTGCATCAGAAGAGAAAAAAACTGGAAATGTAAAAGTAAATGTTTCAGTGGTTTTTAAAATATTAAGTTGCGTAATCAGCGGATTCGAACATTTTGAAGTTGCTCTTCGTGGCCCCTAAGGATGGCATATACTTTTACTGTTCATCCATCGGCTCTCTAACTCAACGTGTATAAATCTGGAAATGTTAACAAGCATGAAATCGAGAGCAAATTCAATAACCAGCCTAATCTCACCTGGCACTTTGCTTTTATGGCCTTTGAATTTCTCAAAATATGATTCTTGGATGATTTCCAGCTCCTACCTCAACTATATTTTACCTGATTGCAATTAAATTCACAAAATAGGGCTTTAGAATGATTACCGCTCTCTGTATTCAACCAGTTTTAATAGGAGTGTCACCACATTATGTTCATAATCGTAAACGTGGGGCCCAGTTCGAAAACCATCAAAATTCCATGAATTTGTTTGGAGATATAACCCTTGAATTTCTAAAAATATTGCTCTTTGAAGATTCTTCCCTCTAACACAACCAGTGTTCATGTTTAAACACTTGAACCTAAACGACCTCTGTTAATTTAAACTAACGCCGTATAAATCTCATGTGATACAACCCTTCGGAACGTCACATCTCGGACACATCTTTTTCGTTTTAATATATCATTGCTATCATAATGAACAATTACAAATACATAAAATGGATGTTATGTTTGGATAATTTAGTAATAACAGGGATCAATGTTTGCATTATGTCAAAACAATTTTAAAACGTGCACCACGTTGTTCCAATTGATCCTTATAAAGTGTCACATTAAACAAGTATTCAACGAAACAGAAATGTATCAATTACTCATCCGAATTTTTATCCCTATTTTCAACGTTTTGACTGCGTTGCTATTTGTGAAATAATATCTTTAAAAAAATATATCGCGAATATCTTTAAAAGATCCCATGGCAATCTATTTAACCGCTACGAAATTGAAGTATCAAATGCAGTTTTATCGCACTTCTTTTATATCTTATTACACAAGCTGTCGCGCACTCGGGAGAGCAGGTAACGAATATATCACATCGTACATCTTAGACTACCATTTAGTTAATGAAACTGAAACTAGATGTAATCGGCACTGCGCATATTTAAGAAATTTATCCCTGTTATGTTGTTTTTTTGCGAATCTATACATGAACAAGCGACTTGTAAGCCGTAGCATGCTAATTTACGACGGGTTCTTTCCACAGCGTTTGAAATAGTGTTGCCCTGTAACATCAGTAAAAGATAACATGCAGTTATTAGGCTGACACTGGGGCTGCAGTTAAAAGGTGGTATGCCGCTTGACCTGAACTTCTCAATATTTAAATTTCAGTTTAATGTAGCATGTGCTACAATATTAACAATAGTAATACACAAATAAAACAGCATTATACTGAAATCATCGGAAGTACCACTGAGAAAAGTTTCTTTCAAGTTAATATCAATATAGTTAATTAAGAAGCACTACTAGAGGAAATGTATCATTAACATTTACTATATATTAATTACACGTTCTGACTAGTATGCAAGCCAACACCATGGTTAACTTGCAGTAAACAAATAATGGCTGATAAAACAATTATGAAAACAAAATACATGTTTATTATTGTGAAAAACAATAATAATTTGTTGAAAAACAAAATAATCAGACATACACAACGATAATACTATGTTTATTATTAGAATATATCGGATGGTCCTGGTACATGTATGCTTATGCTTATCCACATGGTTTGGCTTCCTTGCTTTGTCAATTGAACTACGATGAAATTCCTCAACTGCATAATATCCTATCAGATGTTTAAATAAGACATATTTAGATGACTGCGCCGTGGTCTAGCCCACATCCCTACCCACAACCAAAGACAAATTTGGCAGTCACTCATCAGAAATTGAAAGATGTTTATCGTAGATTTCGAACGTTCTTATTGTTCTTATTGTGTAAGAATATTTTAAAAAATTCGTAATACATGTAAGTATTCGTTACAGATTCATTCACCATCCGTTGAAATACAAACTGATCCGGATAAACATACGATGGAACTGGAAGAGCAATTAGAAAAGCTAAAAACCGATAGGGACGCGTTAAAAATAAGGTAAAGTTGTATATTGATAATCCATTAATTGTACACATAACTGATAAGTGCATCCATAACATTCCACATACAATAAACTGTTCATACGTTTGATGTACTGTTTTGTTAATGTAACGACCGCAGGCTAAGCAAAGTTGTGGGCGAGAAGCTGATGAAGGACAACCCTTACATTACTGATCTAAGTGACAAGAATAGACCAACAAAACTAGGAGAGGTGTACACAGAATTATACGACAACGAATGGACGGATGCATATGAAGCGCTAACGGAATCCGGATACAAAGACACAGAGACTATAGCAACTCTGTTCAAAACATTAAAGGTACACGCAAGATGAATATTTAGAATATTATATAATAATTCTTAACCAGTATCCAAGTACAATTTAGCATGTCATGATTGCTTCGACTTGTTGAATGACTAGTCAATATCATTCCACTTCCATAAATAAATAAATTGTCTTATTTGTCAATGGTGCACTGCAGGTATGTTTCGAGTTCTGTCATTCAAAGGCCGATCAGCTCTTGGAGTCGACTGTTAAAGTTGCTGCAAACGTCCTTTTTCAAGAATTCCACGAAGAAATGAAAGACCAGAAGGTAGGTTTAAGTCCGATTGCGGACGTAACATCGTTGTATCTATAATTGTATGTTATAGATGAATGTATGTGTTGGAATACAAATAAATTACTTAACACCTTTTCAGAAATTGCGTCAGACGTTAGCAGTAGTGTCTAAGGTATGTTATTTACTATAATTATATTTGCACACACGAACATGAACTTCAAAGCTTACAATAATGGATTTATTTGATCTTTTTTATTTAGTAGGTGCTAATGACTATGACTATACATATATATACCTTTCATCAGCAGGACAATCGTTCCGATGTTGACGTGTTGAAACAGTTTTTCTTTAAAACGTTGAACCTTCAGCGCAGGTGGAAATCCAAAAATTCAGACGATACAAAGCAGTCACTTGAAGTGTTGAGCACCGTATGTACTTTGAATATTTCGGCAATCACATACATGCCTAGATATTGTATATCGAGAAAAAATATTTCCCTTTTCTAGGTCTGGATATTGTTATATTTTACGTCTTGTTATAACTGTAAGTATGTTATGTTTGCTTTTAATAATGAATACAGTTGAAGCCCATAAAAAAACGATTAAACGATCTGCAATTCAAATGCAGGCACATAATTATTTTTGTCCGAAAAATCATATCCCAACTATTAAAACATTATAGAATACATGCATATTATTCAATACAGATATATCAACCCCAATCTTTTGAAGAAGAAATGAAAAGAATCCGCGAACAGATGTCAGTAATACTCATTCCTGTGGTACAGAATGTAAGCTATGAACAGCTATACATACATTTTTTTCCTTTGTTGTACATAATGTAATCTATGAACAGCTATAAGTACATTTATTTCCTTTGTGGTACATAATGTAAGCTATGGACAGCTATAAGTACATTTATTTCCTTTGTGGTATATATTGTAAGCTATGAACAGATATACGTACATTTATTTCCTTTGTGGTACATAATGTAAACTATTGAGCAGAAAGAAAATTAAACATTATGGTACAGACTGTAAGCTATCAGCAGATATATGTAAATCCATTGTGGCACAAAATGTAAGCTTGGGCAAGTAACCAGTATATCCACTGTAGAACATAATATAAGCTATTGAGCAGTTAGAAGTATAATTATTTTTAGTACAGAATATATGCTATTGATCAGTTTGAAGTGTATTCATTATTGTACATAATTAAAGCTATTGAGCGATAAGCAGTACATTCATGCTGGTTCTGAAAGTAAGCTATGAGCAGCTAAGTTTATCAATTGTTGTACAGAATGTAATTTATGAGCAGCTATATTTATATAAATTGTGGTACAGAATGTATTTTATAAGTATATATTTTGTTGTACAGGTTGTAAGCTATGAGCGGTAAGAACTATGGCCCTATTTAGCAGTAAAAGGTTTATCCATTCTGGTACAGAATGTATGTTATGTACAGCTTTATGTATATCTACTGTGGTACAAAATGTTTGCTTTTGGGCAGTAAATGTTTATTCGTCTTGGTACAGAATGTAAGTTATGCACAACTATTAGTATATCCATTGTGGTACAGAATGTAAGCTATGAACAGCTATACGTATATCAATTGTGGTACAGAATATAAGCTATAAAGAGCTTATTGTACACAAGTTGCTCATAAATCGCTTTAAGTTATACCTGGCGAAACAAAAACACAGGTAAAATAAGACATTGTTCTTATATTTCCATCAAAGTTTAACTTTGTTCGATATCTGGTCATTTGTTTATTATTTGGTTTCCAAGGTTTAAATCTGTAAGCAATACGTTGAGTAAGATTGAATGAGTGATAAGTACAATTTGACACTTCATTTCCGGAAATAATCGCTATAATTCGTGTCCTTTTACTTTATTCAGGCATTTCTGAAGACTTATTGGGACGACAAGTGTTATCCGGTCATGAAACCGTTCATCTAGAAATGCCTGTTCCTTTGCTGGATGATGGTCGTACAGGGGCCGCCCATGTGCTTTGACTGGAGCACCAAAGAAGGGTCGCAGTTTGATGCAAATTTGTATAAACAGTATACAACATCGGGAAAAGTGGTTGAGTTTGTTGTGTGGCCTACACTGTTCTTGCACAACGACGGGCCTGTTATTGCAAAAGGCGTCGCCCAACATATTGTAGGAAAAACTTCTTAATTTCATGATTTGTACAACACTATCAAATGCACAATCGTACATTTATCACGGAGTGCTTTTTTATACAAAGAGTTCCAATGCGTGAGCTTGGATTTCTACTGTAGATTTGTTTCATCTTAGGTGACTTGTACTATTGTATGTACACATTATTCTTTATCAGCAATATGCGAAATAAAACATGTAATCTGGACCATAAACTAATACCCGTGATAATTTAGGTATTTATTATTACACCTTTATAATATCTTAGCCACTTGATTTTTGTCAATCTATAATGACAAATAAATACTATTCTGTAAGTAAAATGTGGTGACAGACGTGTTGTAATATATTTATCTTATTTAATTAACATTAATATACTATTTTCGACACAATTGATGCATATAGTATATTATCAAACTATATCTACACACACATAAATTCATATGAGATGGCATATAATCGCTTTTTTCAAGGTAAAGATTTACTAATAAACAAGTTAATCCCAAATAAATAATGGATCATTGTATTAATTTCATCAAATGTTTGAGAACTCATATTCGTAATGTTATATATAATCGTCAAACATGATATTAATTAGTGTAAATTCCAACACCGTTTGTCTTTTTAAAAAGATATTTTTGCTTAAATTTTACTCGATAAGGCTTAGGTATATCGTGTATTATAATGTTTTACTTTACTGTTGTTTATTTCCTTTAAATTTTTACGATATATAAATAATACGACATAATGGTTGGATTCAACACTTGATTCTCGCTTATATAAATATGCTCTACGTGCATGACGTGTAACCTAACTCGAATTGATTTTGTTTTGTATTGTGTTCAATTCTGAATTGTTCTACGCTTCAGTATTTCTAATGTGCCTTCACTTAATAAACGTATACATTTAAATGATATTGTTGTTATAAAGGGACCGTCAACCACAAACGACGAAAAAAGAAAAGTTCTGTTAATAAGTGAAATAATGTTTGTAAGTATGTGCTTACGAAAGTGTCACGTAAGAGAATGATATGCAAAAAGCGAACAAATTGAAAATGTTTCTGAAGCTGAAGAATCACCAATACGGGTACCTTGACGACATCAAAGTCTTTTAATCTAGTAATCTATTTCTAATTTATTTGTAAGAAGCAACACTCACTTACTTAATTTTGTTCCTCAAAACACAAAATATTCCTACACTTGTTGTTTTTTTTTCAATACAATCAAGTAAACATCAAACTAATCAGCAGTAAATGCATTCACAGTTAATTGCCAGTGCTTTGATACCGGAAGTACTTAAAATGGAATTAAATTCGGATATTAACATTAATGACATCATCTATGGCATTCTTCTATAAAAAAAAATAATGAAGTGTCCTGCATACGTGTTCAACTAATACATGTACAACAATATATTGTTTAAGAACAATGATGCGTTCAGTAATTTAAAAGTATATCAAATACTATTTTTGCAATAATGTTTACCTTGAGCTTGAAAATTTTGAACTTTCTACATTAGATAATATGTTTTTATGTATGGCACATTAAACGCCAATGTTTCCTGAAAATTGTATTATACATCTCAACTAATTACGTTTCTATTCACATCTTCTCCTTTATAAACCACTGTTGTGTCCTGTGTTTCTCCAGCATATCGGAGATCATTCAATACGCGTTTTTTTCCAAATGAAAATAGAAGTAGACTTGTAATTTCAGGATTGGAGACGAAAATACGGTTGAAAAAATTAAATATATTGTGTGATGACGATCTCCGACTAGGGATCGGTTGTCGTTAATTGCAAAATGCGAAAATGTAGCGCAAACGTCAATATAGTATATAAGGCCAATGAAATAAGTTGTTTATTTCCACTTACATCTTGAATTATTGGGGTAGATAGGTGGGCACAACTTTTTTCATTAACTGTTGTGTATACTCAAGTTATTTCCCTCTGTTATAAGGATGTCACTTACAAGAATCTTCCAAAACGTTGATTCATGTCTTTCGGTATGTTAAAATTGACTTAGCGCGTTTAATAAATTACGAAGAAATGGAATACCACGAAAAGTTTATGTTCGGCAACAAATGTACGGGTTTTTCGAGATAGGGGAAACAAACAACATTTTTACGCCTAACCGCCTTGCTTCAATAACTCAGATATCGAATAATCAATCAATTGCACAATCAATAACAGCTATCGCGATGTAAAGCGGTATGGAAACCCCCATCGTGTTAAATGTCCTCTTTCGGTTTTGATTAGATATCTTACAGTTCGTAATTGTAACTAGTGTTACATTAAAGTACTATCCGGATAAACAAATTTAAATTGAAATTCGAAATATGTTCCAACCAATTTTTATATTCATTTTATTATGAAGCTACATCCACAGAGGATTATAACGTTTGTTTTTTGTTTTATATTCAAAATCTGCTTTCGAATTTTATAGAATCAGATTAAGAACAAAACATTCGAAATGGGGAATACACAGCCACCTTTCGGAATTAAGAAGATTCAATCGTCGCAAGCAAGCACGTTTTATGATTACATTCCAGAAAACCGCGTTGAACATGAGGTCATTCGATTTATTGAGACAGAACATTCCTACTGGAAAGACATTTTGCAATTTTTGAAAACGACGAAAACCGATGTTGATATTGCCTTTATACACGAGTCGTTGGAAAATACAGCAACGAAGATATTCAAATACCTTGAACAGGTACGCTATGTTTTTGCACTTACACTCAAAATCCGCTAGTTTACAATCAAAGCAATAGAATTGAATCGTAATCATTCAATAAACTATGTACTAAATAAATAAACTTGTTTAAACAAAAAACAATACATGTGCCTTTAGTAATTGCATTTTTAACAGCGGTTCCGTTAACTTTACAATACTAAATCTTAAGATTAAAATCTTAAAACATGAGTCGTGAAAGCTCATTTAAACAACCATTATCGAAACATTGAAATGAACTAGTTTACCAAGTGCCAACTGATATACGGAAGTTTTGAACAAACGCAGTAATGGTTACATCACTTAATGTATGCATGTATTTGTAATTCAAAACGATAATCAATTGCTTACATATGCTTAGTTGGCTTTGATTTGCGGTTTGTAATGTCAATTCTTTTTTAAAACTTAACTCTCAAGAAACGTTTTAATCAATTTACTATATTTTTGTAATGTTCTTGTATTTATCATAATATTCCTCTCAAATGTCGCATTCAGTTAGTTGAGCTGTTAATGCCTGTATCTCCACGAAAACAAAGTGGAACAGGGAACTGATGTTTATATTTTAGTATGTTGTGTTTTTAAAAATGTGCAATTAGTTCAAAATAACACAAATATGGGTAGTATCTTGGTACACAAAACTGACTGATTAACTTAACTTTAATAAGAGACAGCCTTAATAATAATAAACGATTCGATAAGATAGCGGTTTAGAGCAAATTTCCACAAATGTACTGCACAAGTTTGAATGTCAATTCCTTCATCGTTTAAATTAACTTTTGCTGTTAGTACGTCACGCAATAGTCAAACATGTATTCAAAGCGCAAGATTAAATATTTAAATGGCATGCGTGCAAACTACCGTAAATGTTTCTCAGTTAATTAGTTTTCTATCTTAAACATAGTTAAGTTGTTTCAATTATTATATGAGAGAAAATTTACATTGTCAAATGATAATGCCCAAGCCTAACGACTTTTGAAGTTAAAGATGAGTACATGTGTATGTGTATCATTTTACATACACTATAAATACATTAAAAGATCACTCGTTCGTGTGTTACTCGTATATTGTCATAACAAAATGAAAAATAGTTCCTGTTTTGTAGTTTATATTTTAATGAATTACTTAAGAAACACTAGAACACAATTCCTTTATGCATTTCAGAATGAAGACAGAATCCATTTCAAGCTTTTACACTCGCGCATATCAATAAAATTCTTACGATATACAAAGTTTCTCTCTGATGCGCATTATTCGAATTGATTTTAGTTATATTATATTTGTAATACATGTGCATTTAATGTTTACATCAAGTGAAGGAAAACACAGAGAACACACCACAAAACATACTAAATGATTAAACTGCAGTCATTGCCATTAAACGGTTGATGTAAATCGATGCGTTTTTAACCGTTCAAACAATGTAAACGTCGAGAAAAGGACTAAAACAAGTTCCAAAACATATGTAAAAGTTAAATGTAAACGGTAGCTAACGAGCAAATTAATATCAGTTACAGTAAGTCGTTAAAATGTTGCTGAATGTATGGCCTGCAAATCACAACCTTACTTCTCAGATGAGTTGTGTTTTACTTTTTGGAAGTATACTACATACATATTGTCGTATATTAATGTTTGCAAACCATTGTATAATTATCTAGTTCAATGTGTAGAAATTATTGAGGTTTATTTACAGGCAGCGTCTAAATCTAAAGTTAAAAGGCCACATGATGAAGTGGAATCAGTTATGAAGTTTCGATCAGAACAAGATATTCAAGAATTGCACCATAAAGTGGCAGATTTAGAGATAAAAATCAAATCTTTGCAAAGTGACCGAGACGATCTGCTGCACAGATTGTCTTCTTTGCAAAGTGAGCGAGACGATCTGCTGCTCAGGTTATCTATTTATATGCGTTCCTGTATTTATATTCCTCTTTCTTTAAATACTGATAAAATGTTTTCATTTATATAATTTTATTTAAAATTTACGGTCAGTTTTATGGTACAGTGTTAAAGTACATGTCATCTTTCAAATTTCACAAACATGTTTTTTCTAACTAAATTGTGTATCGTTTTCTATGTTAAAGTAGTGTTCTTGACTTTTATATTATAATGCAATTTATTGTTGTATATTGTGTTAATGAGTTTAATGCTGTCTACAGCCTACGTTTTATTTCATTTATAGACGAATTGGTATCTCGCATTGATGTCTCGAAAAACGCATACAGTATATTAAAACACTTAGAGATTGAATCGCTGGTCAAATTATGTTAAAACCATACATTATACGTTTTATTTTATTTATAGTCGAAGCATTCTCTCGCATTGATATCTCGAAAAACCCATACAGTATATTAAAACGCTTAGAGATTGAATCGCTGGTCAAATTATGTTAAAACCATACATTACTTATAATGGTGAAACAAATGTCCCAATGTTTAACTAATAAAATACCAATCATTATTGTGTTTACCCCTTTAGACTCAGCAAAGTTGTTGGAGACAAGCTGGTCCAAGACAATCCGAACATCAGTGATCTGAGTGACAAGAATAGACCCACCAAACTGGGCGAAATGTATGCCGAATTGTACGATAATGAATGGACGGATGCTATTGAAGGCCTACAAGATGCAGGACATGATGAAAAAGAGGCTGTTCACACCCTTTGCTTAACCTTACAGGTAAATATACTTATATGAACTGCGTATTGGTGATTCTCCGTTAAAAAGTATTTGGTTCAATATTCAGGTAAACACAATATGATTTATATTTCTTTATATTCTACTTTTATAAAACAACATCATAATAACAGATTCACTAGAAAATGGTGTCAGATGTATCCATTTCAGAAAACCTTTGAGTTTTGTGATGATAAGGCCATTCAGATGTTAGATTCAACAGCCAATGCGGCAAATGTTTTGTTCTTGGAAGCCGAACAGGCACAGGGCGAGATGGTATCATGCAATTCGATTTTCTTATTAATTACAACTGTTTCTGCATTGTAATCGTATTGTACAGAAAATCAATCTTAGATATTTACATTAAAACTTATTTACTTTATTTTCAGAAACAACGATTCACCATCGCAGTTGCTCCTAAAGTAAGATCATGCGAACAATTGAGTGAACTTGTGGCTCAATACGTATTTAAGACGATTCCGTGTGACTAAGTTATCTTCAACTGAAACGCGCACAATGGCAAAACTCAAACTCGCCAAATAGCAGATTGTTGCATTATTTCCGAAAAAATGTTAATTGTGAAAACCTTATCGAAATTTTTATCATAAATTTTATATTTTATGTGTGATTACTTCCACAATCGTGGCCTTTACAAAGATCACTATTCAACTTGTTTGGCAACGTATAATCAGGGAAATCAATATCACGTTCAAGCTTGATCCTTACCGAATGTGAATGAATCACATGTTTATAGACAGCTTATAAACACATTGGCGAGGGAAATGGATCCACAGATCTTTGCGATAATTTATTTATTTATTGATAGATCTTATTTATCTTTGCTAAGATACATTTGAAACAGTATTGATAAATTACTGTTAATTATGAAGCAGAAGTATGGTTATATTTTGGTGGTATAAACGTATAAATGTAAATGTCTTCAAAATCTCATGATTTGCATATTTGTATTGCTAATGACTGTCGTAAAGCATTTACAAATATCTACTGCAAGAAACTATTGTAGCAAGTAAGTTACTATTGTTCATCCACTACATCTTAAGTGTCATATTGGCTCAAATGTTTATTTTTCATCATAAGAACATTAGTTCCGAACAAAGCGGACAGCTCCAACATTGGGTCGAGAAGTTACAACTACAGAACAGATGGACACCTAATGCAACATCTAATACAGGCCAAACTAAACCATCAGTTCCCGAGGTGAAACATAATCTTTTGAGAATATGTCGTTCATCAACCTTTGAATTATTGAAAAAAAAAATTCGTTCATTTATGCTACCGAATCCTAATTCGAAATATCTAATTTCATACTTCTCTAGGATAGAGATCAACATTTTGTAACTTATGACAGATCTTGGGGAAAACGATTTAGAGTACGTTGACAGATTTGGGGTAGATTTTGAAAGATGTCATTGATAAGCGATTTAATTAATAAAACGCATTGGAACTAATGACGATTTAAAATTAAATGACTCGAAGTCAACATAAGAGAAAAGTCTTGCTCCCAAGCATTCAACACGTATTCGCACCATCAGGCAAACATATTCTGTTAGGCACTTCTGAAGCTTAATTATTTACTTAAAGCGATCCGCGTGTTGTTGTCAATTTTTACGAAAGATACAGAACATTTCAAATTATGTTATCACTTGTTCAATTTTTACTATTGATTACCACTATACTCTATATCACTTAAGTTTTCCCTACTTTTTATACAACGTTGTTTGCTTCTTGCAATATGTGACTCATTATAGGCGTTTTGTCGTTGAAGGAAAAACTGCCGCTCAATTTCGAAGCTGAATACAAACATCTGCGTAAAGAACTTTCAGTAGCAATAGTTCCTGCTTTGCAAAAGGTAAATATCCGACCATATCCTTGTAACTTCCTTTATTTCAACTCGTGTCGTTAACATTAAACAGGGTAATAACCGGTCAGTCTAATCAAATTTTTATCTGTGAACAAGATTGCAAATAGTCACTGTGGAATAGGGCGTTAACATATTTGGATACATACAACGGATTGCATAGTACAAATCATTTAAATAGTGTACATATCGCTGAGATCGGTATTACTTGATTTGTTTCTCGTTTAGGCATTTCTTAATATCTACTGGGACGATTCGTGCATTCCGGCCATGAAACCCTTCGTCAAGAAATGTCTGTTCCTCTGCTGGATGATGGTAGTACAGGGACCGCCCCTGTGTTTCGACTGGAGCACCAAACACGGGTCAAAGTTTGATTCAAGTTTGTATAAACAGTATACAAAATCGGGAAACACAGTAGATTATGTTGTGTGGCCCACAATGTTCTTACATGAAGGTGGACCTATGATTGTGAAAGGTGTTGCACAACCAATAACTGGTATTAGCGATGAAGAATCCAAACATACATAAACTTGGCTTTTGGTTGTCAACGAACGGAGACATAACTGACAAAAAAAATTTCCATAGTTTCTAGTGCTCAATATGCACACAAAACAGTAAGCAAGGTGTAATATATGTTTGATTTTTGTAAAAGATGACAATTTACGCATGATCATTTCCGATCGAGCTCAGACTTGAGAATAAATAACGGAAATAAATTGATCATAAGGTTTTATGTTTGTTCAAAAAGAAAGAATGTTTGAAATATTGGTGTGAAAATCCATTAGTAGACCTTGCTGCAAATGTACATAAACAGTCCAAGGGATGCTTGCATGACAATCGTAACCATGGTAAACGACAGAGATGATGAGCATCAATTATTATTATTAATATAAGGCTTCTAACGGTTGTTAAATAATCATATGAAATAAAACGCTTTGAGTTAGTTATATTCATTCTTATTATCAAATACTATAATAAATAATTACACTCTAAAACTCTAACAGGAGAAAAATTATTTCTCTTATCAACTTTTTTTAAATTACAGAACACTTTTCTGTTCTGTTCTGTAAACATACACTTATTGAATCTGGGACAATGGCCTTGAAATGATCAATGCAAAGCATAGGGGTTTAAACCGTTTTGAGGCCTACCCAAACCTTGCACTTAGCCCAGAATAATCACAAACCAAAAGCGCGTCTAGCACGATCTCAATAAATTATGAAAAAAAATGAAAACATCGATTCAATCGTTTCGCGTTGCAATGCTTTATAATTTTCAGATTTTAAGATTTTCAAAAGATGCATATAATGGATATTTTAGAGCATGGTAAATGTTCAGTATTACTGTTTCCTCATAAATATCATAACTACAACGAAAATTTGCGAATTTAATTTTGTCAATTTATCAAAACGTGTAAGGCCTCTTTAAGCCATAAGCTTTAGATTATGACACAACTGTGCACTGTCTGGGAACAAAGTGGTCATGTGTTTGTATAAGATTAGGATCTGAAATTCTGGATTCATCATGCGTCTTGGTGTTAGCTTAAATGGCAATATGAAACTTGTCTATAATGACAACTTAATAGCGTAACCAAAATGTTATAGACAATGATGTTAATTACAATGAATTAATTGCGATATTCTATAAAGCAATATAACAAAGTTAAACAAAACTTGAGGTCATAAAAAGTAACACGAAATAATTGTAAGTAACTCTTAATTCACGACAGAGCGATCATGCTCCCATATATGCTAAAACATTCACGAAATTAAGCTAACTAAGATACACAATTAAATGAAGCGTATATTTTCATCTTTTTATATATTGCCATAAACTGGCCAGCCACCAAAGTAGGAGATCTGTGTTCAACTTAAGTTTTAAAAACACACACACGCTGAGCTCTTTACTAATTTTTACGAACTGTTGCAAAAACGATTTGTGACGGGATATACACAATTATACAATAAATATTTAAGAAATAATATTTTTCTATCATGGTTTGCTGTCGAATAACCCACAGTAAGGAGTATAGATGCGTAGGAATTAAATCACGAGTGCGAAGCACGAGTGATTTGATAACACGCATCTATACAACTTACTGTGGGTTATTCGACAACAAACCATCATAGAAAAATATTATTTCGATTCTAATACGATTCTGATTGATTTGGTTCAAGCTTTAGGACGTGAACTATATTTTTCAATACTCCGCCCTTCTTAGTACTAAGTTCACTATTTAGTGACGTCATTGAATTGTACAAACATATGACGTCATTTTCATTCATAAATATTTTGCAAATGACGTCACTTTCATTGAAAACAACAATCGTAAAGAAACTTAATGACGTCACGTTTATTGATGCTACTGAAAAGCTGACATGCTATAAATGTTTTCTGAATTACGTTTCCTAACAAATAACATTCTTTGTAGACGTGGTTATGCCACTTATCACCAAATATACAATTTATTGTTTCATTACATTTATATACATGCTACATTTATTACATTTCTTTTAGAGCGGGTTTTAGCACGTGCATTTTACTGCAATATTTTCTTTATTTATTCGGAACTATTTTCGAAACATTTAGCTCCGCCCATAAGTTATTGCAGAATAACCCACACTTGATTTCCTTCTTTGTCTATAGAAAACAAGTCGCGTGCCGTGTTAGAATGTATCATAATCTACCATAAGTAAAACGTGTTAGCAAATTTACTATAAAATGCAAATAAACTAAATCTAGCTAGTGTTATATCAAGCACATTTACATAATTAGACAACATCACTTAAGACATGTTTACATAAATAATATTACAGTAATTTAAAAAGGACCTGAGTGATAAAAGTACGAATCCTGTGTTTGTCGAAAATTTTGGAAATTCGAAGAACCCCCATACTTATTATTCAACAATATTCCATTTTTCAAATCTATGATCGATGGTAGCCAAAATGGTATTGTATATATTCATAAGCGCACGTTTTTTTTGGTTGAGAGCATGTATGCAATGACAAATCTCCACTGCAATTAAGATGAACACTTTAAGGAGCTGCCAAAAATACATCAATGATGCATCAATTACATAAAAACATATGGTAGATATTAGATTAAACATATACTTCAAACATTCTAAGAAAATATAATAATAGAGTGACGTATATTAAGACATTAAAAAACAGGTTAGATGTATTGTTTGGTGACATACCATGAACAATATTGGCGGTATATTGAGTTGCACTGCATATAAGTTTAAATAGTCGCCATACAATGGCACATTTGTTTATAGAAAAGATAAAGTCGTATTTGGAAAACTGTTACAACCCACATAACTCCCGCGGACGCGATATTTCTGCATACAATAAAACAACACATCCCTAACTACCAGTAAAACTTCGAGCATATTGCCAGATAAGAATTTCAAAACAAGAAGCACATCTTTATATCCTGGTCTGTCCTAAACTGTAAGTAACTGAACTGGTATCTGTCTGATGAATTAAAAAATAAAACATCTGAGAAGAGCTTTTGGATCCACGTTTTTAATTTTAGCTCAAATTATTTGTAGAATTATTAACGTATTTGATCGCATTTCGGAACCGCAGTTTCTTTAGTTTACGGAAACTTGGTTCTCTTGGCATATTCAGACATTGCTTTTCTATGAACAATCAAATCGTGTCCACGCTTGTTTTCAAGTTCATCTACGTTCTTTATTGCACATGTTTAAGCAACACAGACAGCACGTTTCTGTGAGATCCATACACATAAGACTACCGTAATTAAGAGTATTCGCCAATATAGATAATTCAAAATCAAATCTCGCTCCTTGAATGCGATTGGCTGGTTGGTGGACACGTGACACGTCACATGGTCGTGTCATTCAACTGTTTGGGCGGGGACTGAGGATGCGCCTACTCAGCGTCATCGTAGGCGTTCAGAGGCGAGGCGAGCTTCTCGCAGGTGAGTGACGTTGGCGCTAATACACATTAGGAAATGGACCTGAAATATGAGTGCATAAAATTATGTACATATAATATAAAATATATTATTTTATTTTTATATATTAATGTTTACCGTGGAATTCAAGATTCCAAAATATCACTCTTCGAGTTGTAATGAGAACGCAAATGAATGTATTTATATACCTGTATAGCTCGACAATATTCATGTCACAGGGTATAAATTCATATTTATCGTTAGTAAGTTATTTGTTATTCATGTCGAGTAGTTTTAGGTAGCTATGATATAAAGTCTGTAGTCTTAGTTATTTTAAAGTTAACATATAGTTGAGTTTAACCTAATTTAGCACGTGCACGTAACAACCAATCATACACTTTCCCTCCTTTATTCAGTTGTTTGCTGAAGGTTGCTTCAGACAGCCATTCAATCTTTGATTGAAACATTATATTATTTGTGTAGGACATTTTATATTCCTGCAGGTAATTTATTTGAATCTTTTATTTATTTTATCTGTCAATTGTTTGTATTGTTATTTAAGACATCTGACGGTTACGGTTGTGTTTATTAGTTATTTATTAAAATAACTTATTGCGAGTAATATTCACACCGCCATGCAACGCTAGTCATTATTAATGTGTATTTCATTTGAATGCATACATATATTATCTTGATTATATACCTAATTGCATGTATTAATTGTTTCTATTTCAGATACCTTTATCGATCTATTAAAACTTTAAACCTCGATTGATTCGATAGTTTGTCGTCGAACCCAAAGTACGCAGATTGCGCGTAGCTAGGCCGGCAACAATGGCGCCCAACGTTCTTTACTGATCGATCAAATAATATAATTTGGACAATCCGTGTGCACAATCCTTTTACGAGGATCTACACTTGATGGCCACATAAGACGTCGTTTAATACCCGGGTTAACGTTAAAGCATGCTAAGGGCCCTTTTCAAGACCGTTACGTCACATCATCAGGACCAAGGACCATTCGTCGCTGGAAGTGTATAAACTGTGTGTTACTTGGTGTATAAACACTGACAATAGTGATTATTTCTCATGACGCATGGCGGTGTGGTGAGCTGTACATTTTATTATTGATTAGTTAGTTTATTTATTTGATAATATTTGATATATACTATTGTTCACTTTATATCATTAAGTTTTTAATTAATGTAAATGTAAATTTTTGTCCAACCTAGGTTAAAGATTTTTTTGTTTCAATGCACTAACCATAGGTTGTCCCGTTCAACATACGCCCCTGCATTTGTGTAAACTGTGTTTTCACTGTCACTAATCCGGTTTCAATAACAATAGACGTACATTAAGTAGTACAATACCGACAGGTAGGCACATTTATAAGACGCGCAAAGAATTTAGAGATACTTTTTATATGGGCTAAATTCTTTGGAACTCCAAATATTACCTATATAAAAAGTAGCTTAATATTTAAGAGCGTCAAAAATTTGGACTAATAGCTCAGGTGCTAGTTTAAAGGTCATAATTTGGGATCAAGACAATCAATAAATTTGCTGCCCACTTATAAAAAAGTTTCAACCCATGTAAAATCAAAATTGTCCTTAGTTGTTTCAAACTTACAAAAATTTGAAACAACACTCACTCATAGTACTTTTATAAATAGGAAATCGTTAAAATCGAGTTATTTCTTACTGAAATTAGACTGATCATCTAATTTCATTGGGAAATACTGGTTTGCGTTTAAGCCTTGCAAGGTAAAATCATCGCGTCAATTTACCGCGTATTCGAGCGAAGAAAAAATAAATCGATGTAGCAATTTAAAAGCGTACACATTCGGTTTGTGGACAGTGCTTTTAAATAATCGATTTATTTGATAACGGGAAAAGAAGTCGCGCAATAATTGATTGCGTATATACTATATTCGTTGGTAGGAAAAATAGTAATTGCGTTGCGGGTTACACTTGACACTACGTAAAAGTGACCAGTGTAATTTTCGGACCGGAAATAGGGTATCGAATCTGTACAGATAGCGATTTAGTTGTATGGTACATAGTATTCAATGATTGTGTGATTGAATATGTATGGTTGTACGTGTGTGAGAGTGTAATTGTAAATAGTTGTACGTGTGTGAGAGTGTATTTGTAAATAGTTTAATCAAATTGTTTTGTTCAATTGTTTCATAAATATGCATCTATAGGTGTTATTATTATAATTAAATAAGATCAATTCATCAATTAAATCATAATTTGTGAATTAATTTCACTGAATTTATTTTAATTGTTTGTAGACATTTATTTAGATTTTTGTTGAGTTTGATAAAACTTGAACATTTATTTTGACTTTAGTTTAATCTAATTTACAGTAATTGTTTATTAATTAAGTGATTATTAAATAGAGAGCTAATAAAGAGAAATAAATAGTTGAACATTTAATAATAATACCTATTTTTGGTATTCAATAATTGAATGAATGTGTACAATTTTTTTGTTATTGTATTGTGTTATATGACATGTAGGGTTACTATTATACATAGATGTTAAAATTGAATTAGATGTATTGGTCACTATTGAAGTTAGTGATTTAGTGTTGTATTACATGTATATTGTACATTTTTGAGTTGAAAAGAAAGGCAACTGTTATGAATTGTGAATTTGAAGGTTGATGAAATTGAAGTGTGTGTTTTACAAAGTGTTATTAAAGAAAAGTGCGTACGACTGAAGTGAAATAGTCACTGGGAGAATAGTTTTAATTGTGAATTGTTGCATTGAAAGTAATATTAACGACAAGTGATTAATATTACTGATTGACATTATGAAATTGAATCTAGAGTGAGTGAAGTTGAACAAATACTAATTACATACTAGTTTTGAATGAATTGTTTTGTGTTGTAAAGTGCAAAGAATATTGTGAAGAAAAGTGAATTAAAGAGAAGACTTTGATATCTGCATATGGTTCGGATCAATATCATAACTTAGTGCTTAGTGTGAAATTTTTGTGAGTGTGAATATAACTATTTGAAAATGGATTCTGATAGAGAATTAAGGAGACAAAGAAGGGAGAAACATAAAGAACAACAAACATTAAAGAAACAAGAGTTGAAAAGTCAAAAGGACATTGAAATGCTGAATAAAATAAAGGAACGAGACTCAAAGATTCGTGGTATTCAGCGACAAAGAGATGAATTGATAAAGATGAGAATAAAAAACAAAACAGCCCAACATGGCGATGTGAATGATGCAAATGATGTTAAGCATAAACAATTAAGAAGAGAAACTGTTGGAGAAAGATTACAGCACAACTATAAAGAAATGGAACATGAAAGGAGGACTGAACTTGACCATGATAATGATGTTGATGGTGCTGTTGGATTAACTGTTGGATTAAAGACTGATGATTACCATGGCAACGATTATGAAAGCGACATGGATTCAATAGATGAGGAACTTAGTTGGTTGACTAAGAAGATGGAGGAAACATTCCAGATACATGCTGATTCTGAGGACAGAATTTTTAAAGAGGGGGTGCGGTGCAGTACTGAAACACTTACACCATCTGAATGTCACGAATGTGAACATGACCACAAAAGTGACATTGATGAAATTACAAATGATGAAGATGATGATGAAAAAGCACTTAAAGCTGAAATAAAAGCAATGAAGCTTCAACAGATGAAATTAAAAGAGGAACTTCATCTGAAAGAGAAAGCAAAAAGATTCAAGGAACAAGAATTATTGAAAAAAACACGTCGTAAACAGAAAGAAGAAAGAATAAGAAAATTGAAACGAACAAAACAAGAATTGCAAGAAGATATTATGGAGACACGGAGCACAATTACGTCATTAGACGAGGCATTGGAATATTAAGATATACATCACCGACACAAACATAAAAGAAATGCGGAACGAAGAGTGCTTCCTAATCTACCATTAATGTTGAAACCGAGTGTTCCTAAATTTTCGGACCCAACTCAATTTAGAGGATGGAAAATAGAAATCGAAAGTATGATTCGGTCAGAAATTTACCAGAAAGACATACTGAAACAGTGCGTAAGAAATGCGATATCTGGAGAACCAAGAAAAGTTTTATCAACATTGAAAGCCACAGCAACCTTAGAAAACATTTTGTCAACGATGGAAAGTAATTTCGGTGATGTAAAAAGCGGACAAAGTATAATGGAAGATTTTTATCAAGCCAGACAAAATAAAGACGAAGACATAACATCATGGGGTATACGAATTGAAGAAATGATTCAAAGAGCTTTAGAAAAGGGAGAAATACAAGAAAACAAGAAGGATGAAATACTGAAAACAAAGTATTGGAAATACTTGAGAAACTCTGAATTAAAGAATGCCACTAGAGTGTTCTTTGAAAACTCTCTCACATTTGAAGAGTTACGGAAACGAGTGAGAAGAAAAGAACAGGAAATGACAGTATCACAAGAGAGAAAAGAACATACCAAACAGATCAATACAATGCAACTAGCTCAACAATTTAGAATATTGAATGATCTAACAGAGAAATTACAAAGTATGCAAAAACAACTAGATGTATTAACACAGGAGAAAGTAGCAAGGAAGGACAATAGAAGTGAAAATGTGACAAGAGATTACAAGAGATATGATAATAGACCACAATCCGGAAATAGGAGAACGTTTTCACGAGGCAGAGGTTACTCCGGAAACAGAGGACCATATAGAGGAAGACGACCTTTTCCGCAAGATGTTTATCATAGAGACAGCAACTCTCAACATCATTTAAACGGGAATCAGCTCTAATTGATGGGGTCAATGAGGGCTGTGAAGATACCACTATCCCCAAGCAGAAACCAATGGAAAACATTTTTAGTAGAATGGTAGGCGATGCTAACCTATCTACTATAACCATTAACGGAAAAGAGACAACCGCGCTTATTGACAGTGGGTCGCAGGTCAGTGTTGTAACTGAAAACTTTTACACCAAAATGACACCAAAGCCAGAACTGATGTCACTGAAAGAATTCGATCTTGAACTAAAAGCAGCTAATGGCACCAACATTCCATATTCTGGATATATACAGGCAACGATTAAAAGCGAAATTTTTGATATGGAAATGGAAACAATTCTTCTTATTGCACCGGTTAGCGAGAGTCATGGTAGTGCTCATGTCATTATTGGCACAAACATTATTAGACATATGAAAGACATGTGCAGTGATGAATGTCCGGATGATAGATGGAAAGCGGCTTTTCATGCAATACATTTAAACATCGGCAAAGTACGTGCAACCAAAGACATAATGTTGCAGCCAAATGAAACCAGGACAGTTGTAGGTCTTCTGCGAAAACTTCACAACACTGAAGCAGCAGTAACAGAACAATGCCAAATTGAAAGTCATGGGGCATTGGTATGTCCAAGAGTTGTCTCCATAAATACACGTGGAAGAACTGCGAGGGTACCTGTGAGATTGTGCAACATATCTGCAAGACCTGTAAAGATAAGAGCAAAACAAGAACTGTGTGAATTACAGGAAGTGAAAGTTCTGCGTGAAGCTCCAATACTGCAACCATTAAGCGCAACCATATCAACTGTCAATACTGAAACAGAAAACAAAACAAAACTAGAGGACATGAAAAATGAATATGATGTTGATCTCGACGGAACTGATTTAAGTCCGGAACAAAAGCAAGAGGTATACAAGTTGTTTAGGAAATGGGATACAGTGTTTCCAAAATCAAAATTTGACATCGGACACACAACCGCAGTTAAGCACTCCATCAAACTGACAAATCCAGAACCTTTTAAAGAGCCTTTTCGACGAGTTCCACCAGCTCTTTTCAATGAAGTCCGAGAACATCTCAAAGAAATGTTAGAAATGGGAGCTATACAAGTATCTCAAAGTCCATGGTCATCGAATTGTGTAATCGTCAGGAAAAAAGATGGAACCATACGATTTTGTATAGATTTTAGAAAACTAAATACAAACACCAAGAAAGATAGTTATGCAATACCAAAAGTTGAGGACACACTTCATCTGTTAGCAGGATCACGGTACTTTTCAAAGTTGGTCTTGAAATGTGGATACTGGCAGGTGGAGTTAGAAGAAGAGGACAAGGAAAAGACAGCGTTTCAAGTGGGTGGACTAGGGTTTTATCAATGTAACCGACTTCCATTCGGACTTTGCAACGCCCCCGCAACCTTTCAAAGATTGATGGAACGCTGTATGGGCGATTTAAATCTTAGAGATTGCCTCATTTATTTGGATGACATCATTATTTTTTCCAAAGATGTCAATACCATGATTGCAAGACTAGACCAAGTGTTCTGTCGTTTGGCTGAATATAACCTCAAGATCAAACCATCAAAATGTGAATTCTTCAAGACAAGAACCACTTACCTTGGCCATGTTGTATCAGCAGATGGCATAGAAGCAGATCCGGTCAAAATAGAAGCAGTAAAAAATTGGCCAACCCCAAAGTCTGTGAAACAAGTACGCCAATTTCTCGGCTTTGTTGGCTATTATCGGCGATTCATTAAAGGGTTCGCTTCCATTGCAAGGCCATTAAATAACTTGCTGATAGGCCATCCGACTAAACGTACAACACAAAGAAACAACAAAGCAATAAAACCAGTTCCATTTCAATGGGGATCCGACCAACAGACTGCTTTTGAGGAGTTAAAGAAACAGCTTACCAATCCACCTATTTTAGGCTATGCAGACTATATATTGCCGTTTATTCTGCACACAGATGCCTCCTCAAAGGGATTGGGTGCTGTACTTTATCAACGCCAAGACGGCCACGAAAAGGTCATAGCCTATGCAAGCCGTTCACTTAAACCGTCAGAGAAGCATTATCCTGCGCACAAGTTGGAATTTTTAGCGTTGAAATGGTCAATGACGGAAAAGTTTCACGACTATCTTTACGGCGCGGAAGTTGAGGTTATAACGGACAATAACCCACTTACCTACGTGCTAACGAGTGCTAAGTTGGACGCGACAGGGCAACGATGGCTTGCATTTTGTGTTTATGTTGGTTTGTATTGTGCTGTATTGTGCTGTTTTGTACTGTTTGGGCAATCGGTCACTTGCCTTAAATAAAGGACCAACTAATTGTTTTTAATGAAAATTCAATACTGCTCCAGCAGCTGGAGTTTCACTTCTTTATATTGCTGCGTTATCAAACTACACCTTTACGACACGTTATCGGGCAGGTAAAAACAACGCCGACGCAGATGGGTTAAGCAGGATGGTAGTGCAACCAGAAACAATAGCTGCTATTACAACTGCCGTAACAGCAGGGATTGAACAAGCGCCCTACTGTTTCAGTACATCCGCACCTGTAAAAGACAAACCTGAGGCTTGTGATCAAGTTCCAGAAGATGTCTTGCAAACATACGCCCTGAGTTCTCACAATTGGAGAAAGTCACAGCTGGCCGACCCAGTAATTTCCAAGGTTATTCATAAATTACAAGTTGGCACAAGACCTTTTGTATCATCTTCCTCAGACTCATGTACCGGTGTTTTGAAATATAGCAGACACTGGCCCAGTCTTGAGTTGAAGGATGGGGTTTTATACCGAAGAACTAAGATATGTGAGCAGGAGTACAGCCAATTAGTTTTGCCAGAAGCATTACGGGAGATAGTGTTTTCAAGCCTGCATGATGACCTCGGCCACCAAGGACGTGATCGGACACTATCATTATTCAAACAAAGATTCTTTTGGCCTGGCATGGAAAGCTTTGTAAAAGACAAGATTAGTAATTGCGCCCGATGCATAAGAAGCAAAGCTCCAGCCGGAATTAGTTCTCTTGTGAACATTACAACCTCATCACCAATGGAGCTTGTTTGCATAGACTTCTTGAGTTTAGAAAAATCAAAAGGTGGATACGAGCATATTTTAGTTATCACCGATCATTTTACGCGATATGCGCAGGCGTTCCCAACGACAAATCAGACAGCAAGAACAACAGCGAAAGTTTTGTTTGAGAAGTTTTTTGTGCATTACGGCTTTCCGGCGCGTTTACACAGGTATCAAGGTACCAATTTTATGTCTGGCCTTATAAGCGAACTGTGCAAGTTAGCTAACAATCTAGAACAACTCCATATCACCCTATGGGTAATGGGATGACAGAGAGATTAAACCAGACACTGCTGCACATGTTGTCCACACTCGAGGAGGACAAGAAATCCGACTGGAAGTCGTATGTTGCACCGATGGTTCATGCGTACAACAGCACAATTCATACCAGTACTGGTTATTCGCCGTACTACTTAATGTTCGGACGTCACCCAAGGTTAGCGATCGACGCACTACTTGATTTACCGTCGAACGATAATGGGACGGTGTTCCAGAATGAGTACAGCCGCAAACTTCGCGACAGATTGGCGACTGCGTATAGTCGTGCGAAAGAGAACGCATTTCAAAATGCAGAGAAAAGTAAGAGGGTATATGACACTAAAGCTAGAGCCACTAAAATCACTCCAGGTGATTTGGTTTTAGTAAGAAATGTGACTCAACGCGGGAAACAGAAAATCGCTGACAAGTGGGAAGATGTGCCATATGTGGTAATTGACCAGCCAAATACTGAAATTCCCGTGTATGACGTCAAGAAGGATCAACCTCACTCCAAACGTATACGTCGTGTCCACAGAAACTTGTTGCTGCCATTGGGAATAACGGAGCAACATCAAAATAAAGAGCAAAAAGCTCCGAAATACGTTATACCGCAACGACGGAAACAATCACGTGACAACTATGACGACGGTAGTGTACCCATACGTCGCTCGAACCGCCAACGTAAAGCACCGAACTTATACGTTGCGGGTTCGTGTTATATATGAACGGTAAAGACTAACAGTGATGTGATAATGTGAAGTGTTTGCTAATAGACAGAAGTGTGGCATAAGTAATAGTTATTTTTAAAAAATGATGTAAATATGTGTCTTTATAAAAATTGCCATATATTGTACTTAAATGTTTGTATAATAAAATTTATGATGGATACGTACCATTTGTTTGTGTTATTACGAACAAAAATGTGCAAGTTATTGTACTTGAATGTTTTATAATAAAACTTATGATTGATACCATGTGTTTGTGTTATTGCAAACATTGGAAGTAGTAACGTGATGAACGTATATGTTTTATCACCGCGAGTTCTATAAATTTATAGAACATATATAAATTAATGTCGGGACGACATTTCTAAAGCAGGGGGAATATGTCACAGGGTATAAATTCATATTATTCGTTAGTAAGTTATTTGTTATTCATGTCGAGTAGTTTTAGGTAGCTCTGATATAAAGTCTGTAGTCTTAGTTATTTTATAGTTAACATATAGTTGAATTTAACCTAATTTAGCACGTGCACGTAACAACCAATCATACACTTTCCCTCCTTTATTCAGTTGTTTGCTGAAGGTTGCTTCAGACAGCCATTCAATCTTTGATTGAAACATTATATTATTTGTGTAGGACATTTTATATTCCTGCAGGTAACTTATTTGAATCTTTTGTTTATATTATCTGTCAATTGTTTGTATTGTTATTTAAGACATCTGACGGTTACGGTTGTGTTTATTAGTTATTTATTAAAATAACTTATTGCGAGATATATTCACACCGCCATGCAAGCTAGTCATTATTAATGTGTATTTCATTTGAATGCATACATATATTATCTTGATTATATACCTAATTGCATGTATTAATTGTTTCTATTTCAGATACCTTTATCGATCTATTAAAACTTTAAACCTCGATTGATTCGATAGTTTGTCGTCGAACCCAAAGTACGCAAATTGCGCGTAGCTAGGCCGGCAACATTTACATATATGCAGTTACATGCAATTATGGATGGTGTGTACTTTGATTAATAAAGTGTCTATGGATGATAAAACAAGGTAAAATTTGCTCAACTTCTCTGTAATTATTAAATTATGAAACAAAATGTGTCTAAGTGGGTGTGCACACATGTGTCGCATTTCGAACATTTTACCGTTTTTCATGAAACTTTCGTAATTTGTAAACATCATCGCCCTATTAATATTTTTTGTGCAGAGAACAACCGAACATGTTCCTTTTTTGTAAGTTCAATGTTCCCATCTATTTAAAAGTGGCAGAAACATAAATGTGAAAAGCTTCATAACAAGAGGTCCCTTATTAGTTAGGAACTTTTATACAAACAAATATTTGTTTGAAGTCTTATTCTCAGAAACTGATGCCAGTAGTACCATTTGTGTGCACAATATTTAAAAAAATCACTGATGATAACTTTATATATGTTCAGGTGTCAGACTAAGAACTGCGCACAGATTTGCCAGACGGTCATACTTCGATGCTGGGCCAAACTTCATTTGGCATATTGACGGCTATGACAAATTGAAGCCTTATGGACTTTGTATACACGGCTGCATCTGTGAATTCAGCAGAAAGATGGTGTGGTTAAACGTTTATACCACAAACAACGATCCCAAAGTGATTGGAGGTTACTTTCTGAAGGCCTTGGAGATAATTGGTGGAACTGCGTACATGGTAAGAGGCGATTTTGGTACAGAAAATGTTTTGATAAAGGACATGCAAAACTGGTTCAAGAGACATAGTGACCATGACACATCATACCTTGAAGGTGCAAGTACACAAAACCAAAGAATCGAAGGTTGGTGGAGTTATTTGCGACGGCAGCATATCCAACACTGGATGGATATTTTCAAGAATCTTCAGGAAAACGGCGAGTTCTATGCCAGTGACATAGACAAGAACATAATAAGGTTCTGTTTTAAGGCATTGATACAGGTAGATATTTACTTACCTTTTTTACGGTAGATAGCATTTTACAACATAATCTAAATGCGTAGTAACACGCCGCTGAGAAAAAATATCTGATGTCATAACCAGAAACATCTTAAATTATTTCTTAAATATGTTCACTTAATTTCAAAATTACAATGTTTTGTATTTCTTTACTAAATAAAGACATGCATGTTGTTTTGGTATTCCTCAAATAACACTGACATAATGATGTTATTTTGATGTAATTTTCGATGCCTCACTATTGCAGTATGAAATGAAACACTGAAGAAAAATTCCCAATTTAAGGATAAAAATAAAATTTAACTTAAGATGCTTCTAGAATACCACCCCTGGTGTTATTCATATCAAACTCTTGCTCAATTTAATTGTTAGATAATATTGTAGACCCGTTTTTTGGCAATAATTTATAAGTAATTTTTTTAGAACAGACATTCACATATCTTATTATGAAGCAAGATTTATCAAAGTCGCGGTGGTTAAGTTGATGTCGAGCCCTAGCGATTGGGAGTTAGTTGGTTCGATCCCCACTTGGGAGCGTTCTCATTATCTCCTCCATTGATAACAAGTACTGGTTCATCCCAGGAAATGGACTCGATAGTGTCTCAATAAGCCTGCGGCGTTCTATGCAATCGACCTTAAATAAATAGGTTTACACTAAGAATTATCAACTCTTATCGACTATTTTTTATAGACAGAGCTGGATTTGGCAGTGTCAATGTGGAACAACCACTCTATCAGACAGTCACGGAACTCGAATGCACCAAATGGCCAGCCTTACAGAATGTTCAATTATCCGGAACTGTGGGGTAGCCGCAACTTCATATGTGATGTTCACCAGGATGACATAAATGTTGCCCGGACACAAGTGACATTTCGTACGCCAGTTTGCTGTGACCCAGATCTGTATGATATATTAATCGGTGTCATGGCAGATGACTCACTTTCCTACCCAAATACATCAGATGAGGCCTTAGCTCTATATCGTCATCTTCGCAGACAAGTGTTAAGAATGTTCAATATGCAGTAACAAATCCGCCGGAAGGCTGCTTACTTATTTCACGTGAGTGTGTGAAATAGGAAACCAATCGAGGAGGACATGTGTTTCGATGACTTGAACGAAAGAAAACATATCTTCAAAAATAGAATGCTTGATTTGTTTCAAATTATTATTATTTATTGTTATTTGAGACGTATCCGGGGAAAATTTTATGATCCGATTATCTTGTTTGTGAAATTGTGTTCAACGTCCGCTCATGGTATTTACATGTATTAATATATGACGTGAAATCACAAGATTCCTATGCTTATTCTATGATTGTCCTGCGGCTTTTACAAAATGTAAGTTTTAACCATGTCATTAAATGCAATTCAGGATATAACGATTCAACATTATCCTTTTACATTTTGTAATAATTAAACACTGCTTAGACGCATATGACAAAGTAAAGATTTATACTTTTTAAGACAATAATTTTGCATAACATATTAAAAGTATATGGTTTCAAGTGTGACCGTGATTATCAGACTAAATCTGCATATCGTTTCGCTGTGTTGAATTATCCTGACACTTGAAGGGGTTGAGGCTTAAGAGGCGGGCAGAGACACAGACGGACAACAATATACAACATGAGGAAATACATATACATATAGAAATCAAACTTCACTGGTTAAAAGCAGATCCAAATGTAAGACACATTGAAACTATTTGTATACACTTGGCAGGTATAATCATCATGGATTGTAGAATTTGTAGTTTTATATGACACAACTTTGGTCACTTACTCCAAAGTCAAAGTTATTAGAACATCAACATTTCTGTACAGTCTTAAAGTTTAGTCACTAACTTCTTAGTGTTTGCAAAAACACAATCCACATCTCTTGCTTTCAATTAATGGATTACTGTGAAACTCTGCATATATGTATATGATCACCGTGGATTTTAAATGTCGATATATGATCTACTGCCGTTTCGTCTCACTATAGGCCTAACAGAGTTATGGGCTTCAATTTTGACATACAATGTGCGACATACAAATTGCGACATTGACCTAATGACCCAATTAGTTATAACGTAATATTTTTACCCATGACGTACCTTGTTTTTAATAATAAGTTGACACAGTTTCAAAAACTTCAATAAAAGCCAAGAGAGTGGGCAAAAAAAAGAATATCTAAGTCAGTTTTAATCTTATTTCTACTGAGTATTTTCTCTGCCCAAATCAACAAGAACAAAACAAGCTTTAATAGCATAAAACTAAGCATGAAATGTCGAATGACACATATATGCCCTACCACCAACTAGCACTGTTCCAAAGAGCTTTAATTACACATGTGATATGTGAATACATTTAGCTAATAGTTTACTGCATTTAGTTTTGAAAGGACAAATACAAATGGCCACTATATGAGTAGATGGATTTGAAAAGAGAGTTCATGTCCTTACAATAACTGAAATACTCATGTACCAAGCAAAAACATTTTTACACATGCTATATGTCCTGATTGCTGTCTTCACAAAACAAGAGCATCTTATTGATGGCGATTTTTTAGAATTATTATGCCATTATCATTTATAGCCATTTTGACCTTTGAACTCTTGAATTCTTTCACATGACATGCCATCCAATGACTAAACAAAATAAATGTACAGAGTCATTTGAAAATCTCATAATGAATGACATATTTAAATGGCCCGGACAAGATCCTTTATTGCCATATTTGACCTTTGAATTAAAAGTGTGACCTTGACCTTTGAGATATCGACGTTATTCTGTTGCGCAACACACTGTTCAATGATGGTGAACAAATGTGCCGAAAGATTTTAAAATCTCACAATTAACGACATAGTTATGGTCCGGACAAGCTCATTTATGACCTTTGAACTCAAAGTGTGACCTTGACCTTGGAGATATCGACGTAATTCTTTTGCATGACACATTGTCCAATGATTGTGAACAAATGTAATGAGTAATTTTAAAATCTCACAATGAATGACAAAGTTATGGACCGGACAAGATCATGTATGGCCATTTTTGACCTTTGAACTCACAGTTTGACCTTGACATAATTCTTTCGCGTAACACACCGTTCAATTATGGTGAACAAATGTGCCAAATGATTTTAAAATCTCACAATTTATGCCATAGTTATGCCCCGGACAAGCTCATTTATGGCCATTTTGTACCTTTGAACTCAAAGTGTGACCTTGAGCTTGGAGATTTTGATGTAATATACCGCACGACACACCGTTTAATAATGGTAAACAAATGTGCCAAATGATTTCAAACAAGGGCTGTTTGTAAAACACGCATGCCCCCCCCAAATGGGCTGTCCATTGTAGTGGCAGCCAGGTAATTGTGACCTTGACCTTTGACCTAATGACCTGAAAATCAATAGGGGTCATCTGCCAGTCATGATTAATGTACCTATGAAGTTTCATGATCCTAGGCCTTAGCATTCTTCAGTAATCATCCGGAAACCATTTTACTGTTTCGAGTCACTGTGACCTTGACCTTGTGATCTGAAAATTAATAGGGGTCATGATCAATGTACCTATGAAGTTTCATGATCCTATGCCTAAGCGTTCTTTAGTTATCATCCGGAAACCATTTGGTGGACGGACCGACCGACTGACCAACATGTGCAAAACAATATACACCCTCTTCTTCGAAGGGGGGAATAAATATTTCATAGTTATGGTGTTCCTACATCAAGGTCCTTGACTCTATATACATGTACTGTTATCAATACATAACCCTTTGGGCTGGTTGAATACAACATTAGACAATAAACTTTTGGAATACAACTCCCCAGAACACCACATCAATATAATATTCCCTATATACTATTGAACTGTTTGGTATTCATTAAAATAAAAATAACAACAGAAACCAATAGTGTGTTTTTGTTTATAATTAGATATTGCATATAGAAGATGTAAGCACAGGTATATACGGAGTACAACTAGTACATGTGTAGTGCAAAACATACTGAAAAAAAACTAACAGCTTTTTAATTAAAGTTTAAAATGGTCCAAGGGAATAGACTAGTAAATCTTTTAATATTTTTTAACGGCTAATTTTTGCAGATACTGTCAATTTTTTCTAAAGCTTTTCAAAATATAACAAAGTACTGTTACAATTATTTTCAGAATTAAGCATGTTACAAAGTTTGTTCAGATCATATTTGGACATTTGTGTTTGTTTTTACACAATTTTGTAATAACTAGATTCGTGAAAAGCTTTGCGAAAAGATTTCCACCTTCGTATCGTTAACTACAGTCGCAACATTCTAGGGTATATACCTGAAATGAACTGTAAATACCAAACATTATTTTTAAAACAGACATTAAACAATTGTTCAAAATAAGATGGATCATAATATAAAGTGGATTGAGCATAGCACGCACAGATGCACGCACACAATCACAATAGAGTAATAGAATTGAATCGTGTGGTATACGATAGCTGTAACAGCCTAGCATTCACCACCACTCAGAATTGTACATTTTCAAGAATACACCTTTCAAAGAAAAAGCCATTCAAGGTAACCACCCTTTCTTGGTAAAGTCAATAATCCACTCAGAAGCTTTTAATTATAAAACTATTTGTTTTTATTAAATCAAGTTCCCAAATATATTGTTGTGCTGTCGTTTAATAACCAATTTCAGAAAAATAAAAAAATACATAAACTACATCAAATGCCCGAAGTTAAAGTTATCAAACAAAAGCCATTAACAATAAGGGAAAATTGAGTCTTTATTAATCTCTTGATATGTCAATCATATTTTAAAGAGACCTAGACAGCAAGGTAGTGAACAATTACGAACATTTGTAGCATCATACGCAAGTTTATTTATTTAGCACTTTTAAAAAAGAACAAGAGTGCCAAACTGTCACAAGATACGCCCGTTCGAAGGTTTTGGACACCATGCTCAATGCTTGAAATGCACTTAGTGACCTCCAGACCTAGTTATTGACCTGGCATGACCCATATTTGAACTTGACCTAGATATCATTTAGATGTAATATCTGACTAAATTTGGTGAAGATCAGATGAAAACTACTTCAATGAGAGAGAACACCATGCTAAATGCTTGAAATGCACTATGTGACATTGTTTTTGACCCGGCATGACCCATATTCGAACTTGACCTACATATCATCTAGACACAACTTTTGACCAAATTAGGTGAAGATCAGATGAAAACTATTTCAATTAGAGAGCGGACACCATGCTTAATCCTTGAAATGCACTAAGTGATCCCGTGACCTAGTTTTTGACCCGGCATGACCCATATTCGAACTTGACCTAGATATTGTCGAGACACAACTTCTGACCAAGTTTGATGAAGATCGGATGAAAACTATTTGAATTAGAGAGCAGACACTGCTGTGGACGCTGCCCCCCGCTCACCGCCACCAAGGGTGAAACTATAATACGTCCCGTTTTTAAAAACGGGCATATAAAAAGACATTAACGTTTAACATAAAGACAAAGTATATATAGCACGGACACAATGCAGGACAATGATGCGATACAGTGATTATTAAAGTAAAGAAATAACAATAAATGCAACAATATGAGGATACTAAATATTAATAAGCACATCAAAAAAGTCAGCTGTGTTAGTTTACATAAAGATTTGTTGCTAAATGTGTATTGCATCAAGTTCCATTTAGATCGTTACAACATAAAATGCATTGAGCGAAGTACATGTTTTCACATTAAGTGAAATGTCCTCACATAAAAATGCATGATTTTTTTATAAGTAAAACATTATTTTGCTTTTTAATATGAACATAAATACATAAACAGCTGAAATGTCTACACTCTAAATTTGCATTTCAAGATTTTTTTCGCCAACAAATAACAATAACAGTAAATTGTTTACTAAGCTAAAACAAAAGTAATATCAATCTGAAGTTTATAACATTTAAATATGAAAGAATGCACAATTGATAATGCATTTGAAAGCCTTTACCTTCATAAACTAACATTATTCTAACCAGAAACCATTTTACTGTGTCAAGTCACTTTGACCTTTACCTTTGACATAGTGACCTGAAAATCAATAGGGGTCATCTGAGAGTCATGATCAATGTACCTATGGAGTTTCATGATCCTAGGCGTGAGCGTTCTTGTGTTATCATCCGTAAACCATTGTACTGGTTCGAGTCACCATGACCTTGACCTTTGACCTATTGACCTGAAAATCAATTGGGGTCATCTGCCAGTCATGATCAATGTACCTATGAAGTTTCATGATCCTAAATGTAAGCGTTCTTGAGTTATCATTTTTGATCTTTGAACTCAAAGGGTGACCTTGACCTTACCGATATTGACGTAATTCTTTCGCGTGAAACACCATCCAATAATTTTGAAAAAAATTGTAAAATAATTTTAAAATCTCACAATACATGATAAAGTTAATTGCCCAGACAAGCATTTGACCTTTGAACTCCAAGTGTGACCTTGACATTGGAGTTATCAACGTACTTTTTTCACACGACACACCGTATTATGATGGTGAACAAATGTACCAATTCATTTAAAATCAAACGATAATTGACAAAGTTTTGGTCCGGAAAAACTTTCGGTTTAAAACACACTAAGTGGCCTCTAGAGTGTTAACAAGATTTTACTATAGCCATATATAGCCATAAATGGAAAATTGCCCCGCCCCTTGGTAGCCATGTTTTTCAAGCAAACGTAACCATTTATGAATTCATCCAAGATATCATTGAGACCAATCTTCTGACCCAATTTCATGAAGATTGGACAATAAATGTGGCCTCTAGGGTGTTAACAAGGCAAATGTTGACGACGCACGACGGACAAAAGGCGATCACAAAAGCTCACCATGAGCACGTTGTGCTCAGGTGAGCTTAAATAAAAACAACAATAAGAGATGTGTTTGTCAGAAACACATTGCCCCCTACTGCGTCGCTTTGAAGCCATATATTTGTCCTTCGATCTTGAACGATGACCTTGACCTTTCACCACTCAAAATGTGCAGCCTCATGAGATACACATGCATGCCAAATATCAAGATGTTATCTTCAACATTGCAAAAGTTATGGGCAATGCTAAAGTTTTCGGACGGACAGACTGACTGACGGACAGTTCAACTGCTATATGCCACCCTACCGGGGACATTAAAAAGAAAGTAAGCCTAAACAGTAAAGCAAATACTTGGGGGGAGAATAGCTTATTCTTTCAATTAGTCAAACTAGAAAATGCAACATATATGATGGCCAATTTAATTTGTGTTTTGCGTGAGCCGTCTACAAGTCTTTTTTAAAAACCAAAAATATACAAAAGCTACCATAGAAATGGTACATAATTACGTTATCTCTAGTTGTTGTTAAAACTTTAAAGTCGTTACTTGATGAGTAAAAACTAGCAATTCTCGTATTTGCTATTTAATGAGTGGCTTGAAATGTTAAACATTTCCTTTAAAAACAAAGGAGTTACACACTGTTTCAAATTGCAGATCTAAGCTACTAAAAGCCAAAAATATTTATGAAGTATTTACCTATATATTAATCGTCTATACTACATTTATCGTATTGCGTAAACAATGTGAGGTTATTAGAGTCGTTACTGGTGTTCCTTAAATTTGTTTTATGTTTTCCCTCCCCAAACCAAAACCATCTAGACATCATTGAAAATAAAATCTAAGAAACAAAAAACTAATGTCCTTTGTGTCTAACTATATAATCACCCAATCAATTTAGACTTTCAAAAATCCATGAGACTCTTTACACGCCCTTGTTATCATGATTCCGATCAAGTCTGGGTCTGTAACTCTTGGAAGCCAGAGCTGCAGTGCGCAAGTTGACACTGAAGGCAATCTGCCATCACATGAATAAAAATCGATGTCTATCAATTTGTAAAAACCACAAGGAGGAAGCGTTGATGCTCCAGTGATAAAAGTGAGTAAATCTTCAAAGGAAACATCAGTCTGGCCAGCTGAAACAAAAAACAGTTTTTACTTAATGTAATTTCATACAAAAACATTACATATTTGTGTCCTAAAAGCTGTAAAAAGATACAACAAGAGCATTGCATAACGGGTGCCAACGCTCGGCTGTGGGTGCATTTTTTCAGAAATGAAAGCTTGTGCGATTTTTTTGAGGTCACAATGACCTTGACCTTTGACCTAGTGACCCCAAAATGGGTATGGCGTTTAGAACTCATCATGGTGCAGCTACATATGCAGTTTCAAAGTTGTAGGTGGAAGCACTTTGATTTAAAGCAAATTTAAAGGTTTTAGCACGACCCCAGCGGACTATGTAAGTCTATGTTTGTTTGCTGTCAATCATGTTCAATACATGCTTTGTATAGGTATAGCCTATAAGTGGTGGTCAGTGTCACTGTGCTACCATGTGCCCCTAGGTAAGTACTTTATCAGTACAGACCAAATTTCCCAATAAGCAACTGACTACTTTCCCATTTGAATAAGTTATTGGATAAGACTGACTTTAGTCGCAATGACTGACATCAAATATACCCTGGGAAATTTTACCCAACAGTGTAACTTTTAACTCACGACCCCTGCTTTGAAACTCCAATGCTTACCCGATGGAGCTAATCAGGCAAAATAAAAAAGGTACGAGCTCAAAAAAGTTTTGTTCAAATTCTTTTGACAGGTTTAATAAAGGGACATTTTTGGACACTCCAAAAACTGTCCTTTTAAAGCACAAGAATTTTTAAGAAATATATTTTGTCTCCTTATATTCTATAATGCTTTTACAGTTTTGATGTTGTCCATAATCAAACTTAGCCGAGATCTTGTGCCCATATACATTGTCATTCTTTCACTTCGTGCATAAGGTGGGCTAAAAAGCAGACAGACTGAAGAATTGACAGCAAAACTTGAGCCATAAAGTAATTATCCAACATCTTTATGAAAGTAATTACCTTCAATGGCTTGTAGAAATAATTCCCATCCAAATATTGATGTATCTTCAAGGGATCTGTCATTAGAGCCTTGCAGACCATAATTCACTTGACATAAATTAATCACGTCATCCCCACACAGCATCTTTGGCTTGTAGCAGAACATTCCTTGGAAAAGGTCTGCATGGGTAGTCACCATTGACCATGCACCATTTACATCATTCATTCTATCACAGAACTGCGATATTTCCCCTGATATCCTTTAATAATAAATTAATTCAATTTTATTGGTATCATGATACTTTAGATAATCATAAGTAAAACTTCAAAACAGTAGTTTATCAAATAATTTCATAATTGTTAATAAATTTCTATTCCAGTGCCTAATGGTGAATACAATTTAAGGAAACTCACTCAAAGAAACCGAACATATAAAAGTGTATGATATCTGTTGCATAGAAAAAAACAACCTATGTGTCTACAATTCTTTACAAAGGAAAAGCCATATGATATACCTGTAATATATGTGATGTTTTACAATCAACTCAATCAGTTTCTGTCCATTTTGTTGTGCCATTAAGAACACATTCGGAATTCCAAGGTCCAGGAGTTGATCGCCATACATTTCAGTAAACGCTTCTTTTTTGCATCATCATCAGCTTTTCTGTTACAGGTGATGAATATCTCTGCAAGTAACAGTGACCTTCAAGTGTAACCTCAACCTTGAACAGGCACAAAGCTGCTTAAATTGTCTACATTATCTGCATTTTTCAAGTTAAATTAAAGCAAATTAAAAACAAATCCTGCAAGTTGTAAAACATTTAAGGAGCACACACACACAACTGTCTATCTTTTTTTAGTGGCTGTCATGTACTTCACCTTTAAGTGTGGCATTTGTCAGGCAGCGTAGGTAATGAAAATATCCTTGACACGGCTCACATTTGAGCAAACTTTGAGAGAAAATCTTTAAGCGGTCCATTCAAAATCATTTGAAAGAGGCTTTCTTGTCAATGTTAAACAGCCAACGCATAAGTCTTCAAGCATTTTACATGTTTTTCAACACTGCCAACATTGTTTGCATGGTATTTGACCTTAAAGTGTGACTTTGACCTTGGGCTGCCACAAGAGCAGAATAGATTTTGTACACTACCGTATGAAGGTAAAAATGTAAGGCAGGTTTGACGAAATTCCTACATTTGGTAAAAACAAGGTGACATGACAGGAAAAGAGTATGACATGTGTATGACTCCAGTAAAGCTCCCATCACTAACAGTGGTCGGGGTGTAATAAAATGGACTACAAATATTATATTTAAAAGATGAACTTTCCATTTACCATTAAATAATTAACAACAGATGTGTTTGTCAGAAACACAATGCTCCCAACTGCGCTGTTTTGAAGCCATATATTTGACCTTTGACCTTGAAGGATGAGCTTGACCTTTCAACACTCAAAATATGCAGCTCCATGAGATACACATGCATGCCAAATCTCAAGTTGCTATCTTCAATATTGCAAAAGTTATGGCCAATGCTAAAGTTTTCGGACGGACGGACAGACTGACTGAAAGACAGATGGACGGACTGACGGACAGTTCAACTGCTATATGCCACCCTACCAGGGGCATAAAAATTGATTTGTGACCTATTTCACACACACAGATCACAAATTCATAGCTTAAATGTCTGTCCAGTTGTTGGTCGAGGCATGAAATCAAGAGGCATCTATCAACTAGCATGTACCAAATGATGCAAATTTAGTATGGAAGATAATAAGGTATGATAACTAGTCAACCTTTTCCTTATCCTACGTATAAAACTAAGACACACTATATACCCATACCTGATAGTAATTACCTTTTTTATCATATTTTTTTTTCTTCTGGTAGAAGGTTGTCCTCCTCTTGAATTGTCATCTTCTTCTCAACCATCAAATGGTATAGATCTTTTGAAAGGAAATGGAGTCCAGGTCCATTATGTGCAAACGACAATCCAACTAGACGCCCAATCAGTCTATAACTACCAGCTTCAAGCGCAGATATATCATGCTGAAATATCTTGCAGCAGTCAGAACCTTCGAAGTATCTTGACGACTTCAGGTTTTGCATAACCAATCTGTAAACAAACATATAATCTTACAAAGGACAAAAAGCAATTACCAGAGGCAACATATATTGTTTATATTTGTATTGTACCTTATGTTCACCTAATCTTTTGTAAATTATCACCAATTTAATTCAAACCAATAGGGCCAAGGGGCTCTGGAGGCCTCACTTGAGATCCACTAAGAATCGTTTTAATGTTCTGACCAAGGTAAATGATGATTGGGCTATAAATGTGGCTTCGAAATTGATCAAAAATGATTTTTAAATTTGACCTTATGACCTAGTTTTTAAACAAAATTTACCCAAATTCGAACTTGACTGAGATTTGATTGAAATACAAGTTCTGACCAATTCTGATAATGATTTAAATGCGGCTCTAAGTGTTAATACGTTTCTTTTTCTTGAATTCAAATCAAGGTAACCCAGTTTAAAACTGATATCACTAATGCACATGTTCTTACCAAGATTTAGGATGATTAGATACACAAGTGGCTTGTAGAGTACAAACATGTATTTTCTTCAATTCAACCTAGTTACCTTTTCTTTGATCTGAGGTGACCCAGTTTCAAAGTTGTCTGAGATTTCACTGAGTCAATTAATGTTCTGAGCAAGGTTTATTATATTTGGCTATAAATGTGGGTTCTAGAGTAAAAACAAGGGAATTGTTGATGATGCATGCCCGTCGCATGATGGACAAAAGGTGATCACAAAAGCTAACCATTAGCACTTTCTGCTCAGGTGAGCAAATAAAAGACACAAAGAACACAAATTCATAATTATAATTAACATATGAATGCAGCATGCAGTGATAACTAATTTTGTAGATATGATGTGACATCAGCGTTTTAAATCACATTCAACTTGATTTTACGTTAACTTGCTGATAAACATTCCTGACTTAAAACCTGTTTAATGCAGATCTATACAAGGCATTAAGTAAAACAAGTTAGAAAGCTGTTTTGCAAATGTTTTTTTAATCTACTCTAAATTATATCCCTTCAAAATTACCTAAAAAACTCTCGTCTGGGTCCACCTGCATCTTCTCCCATTTCACCAGAAAATTTGATGTACAGCTTAGATTTAAAGTTGATTGACTTTCTATCAAGACCTTTTATCTCTTCGACACTTGCAGTCTCTGCACTGCATATAAAAATATATGTGAAAATAGATCTCATAATATTTTCCTATGTGAAAAAGATCTCTAAGTTTTCCTATAAACAAGCGATAAAATTAAATACAAACAAGAGCGACCTATACAAGGGTCAGTCGTATAATTCCCGGACATGTATGGTAAATACCCTATTGTTTGAGGGATGACGCTAAAACTTAACAGCATTTAGAATAATATATTGTCTTTTTCAAATACATGTATTAAAAAAAATTTGCTTATGTTAAGGTAAACAATGCTTCAATGGCTATTTTTTATACATAATAAGCAACGCACAGAGTACATAAATTTGTTATAAGCATTCGCATAAAATTCTTCTATGAGAACGGCATTAATTTTGAAAAAATAATTTCTGCAATTTGACATTAAGGTCATTATGTATTTTTTCAAAGTGCTTAGCGCTGTTGTTTTATTGTATGTTGTTATATTTTTAAGATTTTTTACACGTGTATCATTACATGTTTATATGTTAACAAGTATTATTTTGAAAATATTGCTTAACATTCAAAGGATTAAGCCCACTCTGGCAACAATACGATTGTCCCTCGCATCGTTCAACTGTGTACTGAAAATGAGATACTGGATTTTTTCACAATCAATAACTCTGAACCAAATTGTCCAATTCTGTCCGTGATCTAACTTGCCTGAGATCTTGTGCCATGCATAAACATTCAGTTTGATTAAGAATGCTTTACTACTGATACTGAGGACAGAGTGTTTACAAAATTAAAATACATGATTTTCCAAAAGCCCAAGATCAATAACCCAGGAAATAATTTTCCGATATTGCCGCCATGGAACTTGGCTATATTTTGTGCCCATAAATAGTGTCAAAAAGTTTAGTTAACATTGATCAAGGAATGTTCATTCAAGAGTATTGAAAACATAAAATACTGGATTTTTTCAATGATCCAAGGGCAAAAACTGTATATCTAATGGTCCGACTCTGCCTATTTTCATATTTAGGAGAGCTCTTGGCCAATATACAGTGTCATCGAGTTTGATAAAGATTGCTTCACTAATACTGATGCTAGAGTGTTTATAGGATTTATCATCTGGACTTTCTGATAATCCAAGGGCAATAACTCTGGACAAAATTATCTGATTCTGCCCACAATCACACTGGATTTTAAAACACTTTTTTATATCTGACAAAATAAGTGTCATTTTAAGGTCAAATTGATAATATTACTATTATTATAATAGAACGTCTATAAATAAGAACTTGTAAAGAATGATTAAATGGGTTGTCAACACTTCAAAGCCAATCCACTATTACTTAGGTCAATGTTATAGGTGAGCTTCTAGTCTTTCATTAACCGTGTGCTTCATGGATGAAAAAACATTTAGCTGTTATGGTTGGTTGTAGCCAACTATAAACCGAATTAATGCTAAGAAGAAATGACTTACTGATAATCTGTTTCATCCTTTTCTTCCCTCTCACACTCCATGCGAAGCTCTTCATCTTCACTATCAACCACTTCAATGATATTTCTCAAAATTGGAGAATTACTGAAACACGTCAAAATAATAATCATACTTATAGTATTAAAACATAAAATAAATTGTACTTATATATACTAATACTAATATATCAGTGTACTAATTAGAATATTTGTGATCTAGTCATCATGGCAAATATATTGCAGAAACATGATTGTAACAACTTACATGTATTCTCAATAATTATCACGGACTTACCGGTATTGTTCATTTTGTGTAACTTTTACATTATTATTATTATAGTAAGTCTAACCTAAACTGGACCCCATTGGAAATAAATTTTGAGCCTTCATGGGCAATCCTAGGATTTTTTTTACACTATATTATCCAAGATGTTTCATTTTACATACTAAGTTTCCCAAAGTTGTGAATCTGTTTCTATAATATATATAATTACCAGTCTATGATAAAGGTCTGTGATATTAAATATATGTGACATACATGTATAACTGTGATACTTAAGTAATACATTAAATACCATTAGAGTAACATTAAATCATATTTTAAGTTTGAAGTAGTTTCTGATCCCTTCAAATCTAATTTGAGGTGATACGCTTTCTTAAGACTTTTTTTTATTTTGTTGTACTTTTGTGTTCCTTTTCATTGTAAAATCTTATTTCAATATCTTATTGGCCAATATCATTTCCCTATATCTAAGCCATATGCCTTGCTGTTTCAGAGAAGATGATCTTTTTAAGTTTAAAAAAAATAAATACAAGGAAAACTTAAAGTTGCTATGGTAACCAGAGTTATGCATGGAATGTAACTTTTAAAAAGCTTCATGCAAGGAACATTTCTGTAAAGTTTCATCAAGATTGGCCAAGCATATTAGGAGGAGATGCTGTTTAAGTAAAAAATGTTAACATAAGACGCACGACAGATGGCGATGCACGACAGATGAAGATGCACGACGGACAAAGTGTGGTCCCAATGGCTCACCTTGAGCCTTTTGTGTTCAGGTCAGCCAAAAATATATTAAAAGATGTGTATGTTCAAAGCTCTTTTTTTTTAAATCTCTGCTGTTGAAGCTTCACACAGTTACAATGGGGTAGAAACAAAATTAACATGAACATATCAACTTGAAGAGATCTAGCAAGACTTTTAATATTGTAGTTGTTTAATATTTACCTGAACAGACCAATCAGAATGTTTTACCTTCACCCTAGCCATTGATACATTTGCTTAGATTATAAGAGTATAAGAGTATAAGAGTTTACTTTATATTAAATTGTTATAAGTTCTATAAAAAAATAGGCTAATTTCTAAATACAGGTTTAATTTTGTAGCCCATATAACCAAACTGTTTGTTTTCAACATGTTCACTTGTATTTTATCTTTTTGCCACTTCTCTCCAGTTTTTGCAACATGGGAAGTTAACTCTAAACTAATGTCTTGCTAGATTCTTATTGAATTTACGTATCAACTTGCAATGGTGCATCAGCATGTCTCCGACTCTAAGAAATCAGATATGACAATTCGAGAAACCAAATACAAAAGAGAAGTTGTATAGTCCATTTGGTTCATATAAAAGCTATATTTTGGATATTTTCTTATAAAAGTCATAAAGAGAATGTTTGTATGTTATCTAATACCATTATCAATTTCAATTTCTTTGCAACAGTGTAAGTATTGCACCTAAGATTCTAAATTATACATCTCTACCTTAAGTGTAACAAGCAATGTGTTTGTGAAACACTATGTCCCCATATATTTGACCTTTGACCTTGAATAATGACCTTGACCTTTCACCACTCAACATGTGCAGCTCTATAAGATACAAATGCATGCCAAATATCAAGTTGCTATCTTCAATATTGCAAAAGTGTACAATAAAATGAGCGATTTTGACACATATATTTGACCTTTGACCTTGAAGGATGACCTTGACCTTTTACAACTCAAAATGTACAGCTCTATGAGATACACATGTATGCCAAATATGAAGTTGCTATCTTCAATATAGCAAAAGTTATTGCAAAGTGTTAAAGTTGGCGCAAACAAACAGACAGACCAACAGACAGACAGGGCAAAAACAATATGTCCCCCACTATAGTGTTGGGGGACATATCAAAAGTACTTTTTTATTTTCCAAAATGCCACTCAAACATTCGGAAGAAAAGGCCAACTTGATTCTGAAAAGTGTTCATTATTTTCAGCAAGAATCCGAAAGAAATTTCTGCTAATTGAGTGGCATAAAGTACCAAGTAGAACCAGCCATTCACACGGTATTTTTACAATTCATTTGTTAAGTCTCCTTTGAAATATACATTTAGTTTGGAGAAGTATATTATGATATTATTCCCGGAATGATCTTGGCATGTGTGACAGTTAAAAATGATTTTAATACAAAAATGTAGCTGTTCTTTGATTATGTCATTTCACTTGATAACAATCAAAGCGGCGAAGGCACTGTAGGTGTTCGCTGTTGTATAAGTTTTGACGCAACTCAGTTTAGAAAATTATGTTATAGCTTTTTATATTGCAAGTTTTAAATGAACACAACCCATTCTAATTTATTAAGAGTGTGTCTTAAAGCGCAGGTCCAGCTTTTTTTAATCATTAATAAAAAATAGAATTTAAGCTTATTTTGGGAAAACGGGGCTTAATGCATATGCATAAATTGTCATCCAATACCAGAGACTCTCTGTAAACGAAAAACATTATAAAATCAGAAATGTCATCCTTGATAAGCTTGTGCGCATTGCACAGGCTAATCAGTATGCACAGGCTAATCTTATTTGACATGCATTAAGCCCCATTTTCAATGAAAGCAGCAAATATGTACAGATTTCAATGATAAACACTAGACTGGCCAATCACATCTTACAAGCTGTTAAACACTATTAGTCATATACACCCACTGCAGTGTCCCAGTGGTGAACTATAAACAGGCAGATGTGGTGGTTATCTTTCCTAGCAGATAGTCTTAGCATTTGTCGTCTGCTGCAACAGGCAGTGTTTGTCTTTCCATAGCGTAGCTAAGGCTTCTAAGCACATACTGATTTGCAAAATATGCTCTGTAACATTAGAGTGAGCTAACGCTCACACTAGTAAAACTGTTTAAAATGTGATTTAATAGGAAATTACAATTTGAATATTAATTAAACAAATATTGTCTTTTTGGTATATGGATCATTAAGTGTTGTGCAATTTTCAATGTTGTGCATGCCTTTTTAGAAAACCTACAAAAATTAGTTTTATAGCTATCAAATGAACAAGAGCACTGGAGGTCACAGTGACCTTGACCTTTGACCTAGTGACCCAAACATGGGTGTGGCATGTAGACCTCATCAAGGTGCAGCTACATATGAAGTTTCAAAGTTGTAGGTGTAGGTACTTTTTAGAGCCAATGTTCAAAACCTTGACAAAATGTTAAGGTTTTAGCACGACGCGGACACGACGAGCTGGCTATGACAATACCTCGGGTTTTCTCAGAAAACAGCCGAAAATGAAAAAGAATTTTTCAGAGCATAAAAAGACTACAAATAAAAGTGCTGCATTTTCCAAAAAAGTATATATGTAAAATATATAAAAAACATGCAAGTGATGGATAAATGTTAGTCATGTTATCAATTTTTAGATTCATAATATGATGTCACATACAGTTATGCCATGCTGTCTGACTAAATGTTTCCAGGCAACACAAATTGTGAGGTGAAAAAGAAACTCACCAATGATAAGGATCTTCTTTGTCTGAACTGCACTGTAGGTGTGCCTGTTTCAATGAAGGTCGCCTCTGCAGCTGAAGTCTGTGGGGTAATGTCTGGTAACTGTTGCTGTAATTATAAGAACTGTCAAAACTACAACACTGTCAAAACAAGAGCAAGCGCACACTGCATGCTCAACCATTCAACTATTTCATGTTAAAATGGGGGATAATTTGGTCCAAATCCAGAAATCCAGGTCAGGGATATGACACCAACTAAGTGACCATCGGCGGATCAAAGGGGGGGGGCGGACGCAGCATACGCCCCCCCCCCTAAAATCGCCAAAGTAAAGTAAATTCATTTGATGTTTCACATTTAACTAGATATAAATCACCTATTTAAACTCATTTTTCTTCTTAAGTGCAGTTATTTCATAGGTTGCTGGAACTTCTGATGAGACTTGCATTTGAATTGAGTACATATCCTCCTACATGATAAAACAGGTAAGTTTAAAAATTTAACCATCATCTTCAGAATCCTACTGACTCTTTCCTGCCAAAATAACAATGGTCAAAAAAGAACAAAAACTCTTTGGAACATGCCCTTAGCAAAAATTAAGTCTTGCAGCCGACAAGAATAAAATACCATGCCGCCTATCAGGCAACTAAATAAGGTTGTCAACCAAAAGAAAGCCCCCTGGACAACGAACAGCAGGCCATCCCAAAAGCTCACCTTAAGCATTTTGTGCTCTGGAAAGTTGACAACTTTAAACAAAACAATCTTTAATTTAAATACAGTTTTTTTACTTATTATCATACATCTGGATCTGGAGAAACAAATTCTTGACTGGAGCTTGTGTTGCTCACATGTGTTTCTGGTGTTGACACATTTGGTGAAGAGGAAGCCCCAACGGTTGTCATCCTACTGCTTCTCAATTCATACACAGATGATAGACTAGGCAGCTCATCTTCAGATGATTCTGAACATTTTGTCTGAAATACCAAAAAAGCTACAAGTTTTCAGACATACCTAGTCAGTGTAATTGCAGTGGCCCAGTACAGGAATTGTCAAACAAGAGCACCATATAACAGGTTCCACGCTCGGCAGTGATAGCTTGTCAATTTTTTATTTAAAGGTCACAGTGACCTTGACCTTTGACCTAGTGACCCCAAAATGGGTGTGGCGTGTAGAACTCATCAAGGTGCATGTTAAGGTTTTAGCACGACGCCGGTGGACGACACAACACGACGAGCTGGCTATGACAATAGCTCGGGGTTTCTCCGAAAACAGCGGAGCCTCGCTAATAAAAAACACTTTGATTTCAAGTTATATAAACAAGAGGGCCCCGATAGCTCATATCGTTCACCGCATGACCTATTTCCCAAAGTACCAAGAAAAACAAGACTATTGCCAAGCAATAAAAGTCCCCTACCGGCTCCACCGTTGTCAGAAATTCCTACATTGTCAGATTTTGTTTTATTTGTTGCCATAGCAACCAGAATTTTTGACGTAGGAACAAAAGGAAATGACGTGCATAATTTACATATTGCCATCCATCCATGTTCCAAGTTTCATGAAAAAATATTACGAACTTTCAAAGTTATCGCAGGATCCAGAAAAGTGTGACAGACGAACGGACAGACAGACGGAGCGCAAACCGGTAGGGGACTAACAACTGAAATCACATAATATTATATATCCTAACTCTGATCTTGTTTCAGAAATTTGTTCTCTTGGCCGTGTGTACAAATACAAACGTAACACTTTCAACCGACTGTCTTTGTACAGATCTTCCATAGTTTTATTTTCTTCTATGCTATCACCTTTAAAGTCTTTAATTTCATAGATGTAATCACATAATTGTCCAAGCTTCGAAATTCCTCCCGGGAAAAATGTGGCTGTTGCCACATTCAATAGTTACCCAACTGTTATGGCTTTATCAATTTAAAAACGCCTTGTGCCCCCACCATTCTGAGCTCTGACTTGTTTGTACCTTGTTTTACCAGTGCGGTTTAGCCACCCCAATTCTATGGCACGAGACTTTTTCAAACCATTTTTATTTCGTGTTGATTTAGAATTCCCCCTTCTTACTAGTTGATGCATTGTACAGTTGGCTGAAAACAATAATTCCATGTTTATAAAAGATATTGGATACATGATTAAATAAATTAAGGGCTTAAGCAAGAACATTGAAGCAAGCTCTAATCTGCTTCCTATAGCTAACCTTTTAGAGCAAGCTACAAACATCAGGATCATACATGCGCAAGTTCTTGCATATTAACATTGTATGTTTTATATTGAATAAAAAAAATTCTTGCAAGAAATGGCTTACGAACATCCCCTAACAAAATGACAATGCTCATGTGTGCTGAACATGGTATGACTATGACTACTAAAAGTAAAGGCTACCATGGCTTTTTTAAAGCCCTAGCTTTCATATATGGGGGTAAAATAGTGTGTTAAAGCTAAATAAGGGATAATTTTCACGTGATGTTACTCATGATGGAATGAAATTTCAAGGTAATAGTTTCATTTTGGGGGGAAAATGCATGAATTTGAAAGAAAATTTCTGAGGGGATGTAGCCTATATTAGGCTACAGCTATAGAATAAACAAGAGCTGTCAGAGTATAACGTAAGCCATCATGGGGAAATTGTACATATTCAATAATTTATTAGACGATCGTTCAAAAATAAAAAAAAGGATTTATTTTTTTATTTTTTTTTTGAGGGGGGGGTAGGGGGGGGGATGAGAGGGGGTATAATGTGGGGTGTGGTCATTTATAAGACGATCTTTCAAAAATGAAAAAAGGAAAAAAATATTTTTTTTTTTGGGGGGGGGTAGGGGGTGAGAGGGAGGTTTAATGTGGGGTGGGGTAATTTATTAGATGATGTTTAAAAAATGGGGGGGGGGGGTAGGGGGGTGGGGGGTGAGAGGGGGGTATAATGTGGGGTGGGGTAATTTATTAGATATTTAAAAAAAAAAGCCATCATGGGGAAATTGTACATATTCAATAATTTATTAGACGATCGTTCAAAAATAAAATAAGGATTTATTTTTTTTTTTTTGAGGGGGGGTAGGGGGGGTTGAGAGGGGGTATAATGTGGGGTGTGGTCATTTATAAGACGATCTTTCAAAAATGAAAAAAGGAAAAAAATATTATTTTTTTTTTGGGGGGGTAGGGGGTGAGAGGGAGGTTTAATGTGGGGTGGGGTAATTTATTAGATGATGTTTAAAAAATGGGGGGGGGGTAGGGGGTGGGGGGTGAGAGGGGGGTATAATGTGGGGTGTGGTAATTTATTAGATATTAAAAAAAAAATTGGGGGGAATAATATGCATATTCTAAGTATAAAAGGGGCATAATTATGACAAAATGCTTGATAGAGTTGTCTGCTCTTGTTTATAGGTTGGGGTGATGTTGGTTATTAAGTATGCAAAATATGAAAGCAATATGTCAAGGGACAATGAAAATAAATGGGGTAGTACGAAAACTTTAACATTTGCTGCATATTCTAAGTGGAAAAGGGGCCATAATTATGACGAAATGCTTGAAAGAGTTGTCTGCTTTTGTTTATAGGTTGGGGTCATGCTGGTTAACAAGTATGAAAAATATGAAAGCAATATGTCTAGGGACAATGAAAATAATTGGGGTAGTACGAAAACTTTAACATTTGCACGCTAACGCTAACGGAAACGGAAACGGCACGGAAACGCCGACGCCGGGTGAGTAGGATAGCTCCACTATATATATATCGGCGTATTTGTACTTTTGACCAAAATGGTACGGCAAACACACAGACGGATAGACACATGCACAGACAGTCTGATGGCTATATGCCTTCAGCATCTGTAGATATTGAAGCCATACAAAGATGAAATATCAACTCATATTTTTGGGAAATATACTTTTAAATTTGGGCCATAAAATAGGTTGAGAACAATAAGGCGGTTCTTATAATAACTGAATGCAAGATCTATGAATATTTATTGTACTGTAATAATTTTACACTTCATAAGTTTAATTACCCAAGGTTGTTTCAGAGTTTGACTCTTTTCTGCTTTTGATCTTGGCAAAAGCCATTAAAGCGATCCGATCACCATAATGCAGGAGATATCTTGCCAAATCGCCATCTGTCATAACAACCACTGCATTGCAATCAATCTGCAACAATAAAACATGCAGTGTGCTAAATGTGGCGTGAAACAATACAGTTGTTTGGGGTTTAAAGATTTTTAGTGAGTAAGAGATATTTCTTAGTCTACACTTTTTGAAAACAAGAGGGCCATGATGGCCCTGAATCGCTCACCTGACTAACCTTGCTACATTAACTTAAATTCTATCAGATCCATATACAATCCCAAGCTAGATTTCATTAATTATTAGTTTTATTACAGTCTGACAAAATTTCATTAAGCCGTGATGAAAACTGTGACCTCTTTGATCTACACAAGGTTTTACTAGAATTGGCCCGGTGACCTAATTTTTTACCCCAGATGACCCATATACGATCCAAAATCAGATATTATCAAGATAAACATTCTGACCATATTTCATCAAGATCAGATGAAAACTATGACCTCTATTGTCTACACAAGGTTTTTCTATTATTTGACCTAGTGACCTAGTTTTTAACCCCAACCCAGATTTCATCAAGATAAACATTCTGACCAAATTCCATAAAGATCTGATGAAAACTGTGACCTCTATTGTCTACACAAGGTTTTTCTATTATTTGACCTAATGACCTAGGTTTTGACCCCAGATGACCCAAATCCAATCCCAAACCAGATATCATCAAGATAAACATTCTGACCAAATTTCATAAAGATTGGATGAAAACTGTGACCTCTATTGTCTACACAAGGTCTTTCTATTATTTGACGTAGTGACCTTGTTTTTGACCCCAGATGACCCAAATACAATCCCAACCCAGATATCATAAAATATTATTTTGTTTAAGTGTATAAAATAACGATTTACAGTTTAAGTTTATAATTAAAAACTTTCCATTTCGTTTAACAGAATGTGGTCACTATCTTATTGAACGCAAATAGTGCAATCTACCTTTTAATGCGTCCAGGCCGTCTGGGTCAGGGATGTTTTTCAGCCGCTTTACATTTGCGGAAAACAGAGGTCCATTATATAATAATAATAATAATAATAATAATAATAATAATAATAATAACTTTATTTCATGAAGAATTCACATTAAGAAATACTTTCTTTTTTACAATGTGGTCTTCAGTAACAAAACGCAAGAATATATTTTGAAACATGCATACGAACATACAAGGAAAAAAGAAAATGAACTATACAGTTAAATGTTATAATAACTTCCTTATCAATTCCGACGACGTCGACGACGACAAAGACGACGACGACAATGATAATGATGACGATGATGATTATGATAATACAAAATATGCAAAATATGATACAAAAATCAAAATAAATCACATCAGACACATCACAACAAAGTATTAACATAAAAAAATAAAAAAATGAGCATACGTATATATCAATGATTTGTTTGTAGGTATTCTTTAAATTTTATTTTGAATGTAGTATTCGAAGACACTTGTCGGATGCTTATTGGAATTGAATTCCATATCGTTCGTGACCGAAACGAAAACGCTCGTTTTACATAAAATATTTAAACGGAATAGATGATATATCAGCGTGTATGATAGACCTAAGAGCGTACACATTGTTATTTGAGATATGAATAACATTATTGAAATAAGAGGGCATTGCGCCTATTTCAAACTTATGAACAATAGATCAATTAGGAAAGTACATCTGTAATTGAAAGTCAACAAACCAAGTTCTTTGAATAAGGGAGCTGAAGGAGTTGAATATGGTTTATTCAGTGTTATTTAAGCAGCTCGTTTTTGTATCGAATGTATGTTACGTAAGTGTGACTGCGGTGCTGAACACCATAATGCGCAACAATAATCCATAGTCGTTAATATAAATGAGTTGTAAAATAGTTTTTAGCTCGACTATTACATGTATATATGAAATATATATAGTAGAGCTATCCTACTCACACCGGCGTCGGCGTTAGCGTTTGCGTTGGCGTTAGCGTGCAAATGTAAACGTTTGTGTACTACCCCAAATATTTTCAATGTCCCTTGACATATTGCTTTCATATTTTGCATACTCCTCCACTAACATGACCCCAACCTATAAACAAGAGTAGACAAGTCTATCTAGCTTTTTGTACTAATTATGGCTCTTTATCCACTAAGAATATGCATATTATTGAAAAATCTATGTTAAAGTTTGCGTACTATCCCAAATATTTTCACTGTCCCTTGACATATTGCATTCATATTTTGCATACTTTTTCACCAACATGACCCCAACCTATAAACAAGAGCAGACAACTCTATCAAGCTTTTTGTACTAATTATGGCTCTTTTTCCACTTAGAATATGCATATTATTGATAAATCTATTTTAAAGTTTGCGTACCACCCAAATATTTTCAATGTCCTTTGGCATATTGCTTTTATGTTTTGCATACTTCTTAACCAATATGACCCCAACCTATAAACAAGAGAAGACAACTGTATCAAGCATTTTGTAACACTTATTACCCTTTTTTAAACTTTGATTTTCTATGTTAAAGTTTGCGTACCACCTCAACTATTTTCTATATCTTTGACATATTGCTTTTATATTTTGCATACTTCTTTACGAACATGACCCTTATCTATAAACAAGAGCAGACAACTGTATCAAGCATTTTGTAAGAATTATGGCCCTTTTACCATTTACAATATGCATATTACTTTAGTTACATTGACATAACTTCTTTATTTATGATTAAATATACTTTCACAAAACAACACTTACCTTAATACAACAATAGATTCCACCCAAACAATACCCCACGCCCCAACCCAGAATCCCTGACCCCCCCCCCCCCCCATAAAAAATAAATATTTTTTTTTTCCTTTTTTTTCTTTTTGGAAGATCATCTAATAAATGACCCCACCCCACATTATACCCCCCTCTCAACCCCCTCATAACCCCATTTTTTCCTTTGTTTATTTTTGAAAGATCGTCTAATAAATTATTGAATATGAACAATTTCCCCATGATGGCTTACGTTATACTGTCAAGCACTCGAATAGTCGAGCGCACTGTCCTCTGACAGCTCTTGTTTTGTTTCATAGTTAATAAAATAGTTAATTCGTTTTAATAAGGCCAGTTTAAAGTTAAGTTTACGACATACACTGCTTATGTGAGATTGCCGTGTAAGATGCTCTTCAATCGTAACTCCTAGTTAGGTCCACCATGTTGCTCTAAAATAAATGGAATAAAGGTATACATTCAGTGCAACAGATAAGATGTCTTGTCAATAAGTGTTCACTACAAGCCTTTTGTAAGAAATATTTTTTTCCCTTAAAACGTTTTGTCAATTAGTTTTAAATAATTGTATAAACACTATATATATATATATATATATATATATATATATATATATATATATATATATATATATATATATATATATTTCTGGATGATATTAGCGTTTTATGTTACAGATTGATAATTCTCAGCACTTCTTATTTCAATTAATAAAACTGTTATGTAAATGGTTGTTCTTTACTATTCATAAATTGTCTATTGACAAATTATGGATAATATATTTGGTTTCAAATGCGCATTTCTGAACACCATCCATCAGAAACAAGCAGTTGAATTTCATTTGTATGCCCCCGGATCGAATGATCGGGGATATATTGTCTGTCTGTCATTGTATGTGTCTGTCTGTCATTGTATGTGTTTGTCACAATCTTAAACCTTGGTTAAACTTTTGCAATAACTTTTGCAATATTAAAGATAGCAACTTGATATTTGGCATGTATGTGTATCTCATGGAGCTGCAAATTCTGAGTGGTGAAAGGTCTAGGTCAAGATCATCCTTAAAGACCAAAGGTCAAATATATGGCTTCAAAGCGGCACAGAAAGGGGCATTGTGTTTCTGACAAACACATCTCTTGTTCATTTTTTAACCTAGAAATCGCCGCTGCGTTTCTTGCCGAATACATCAGAAGTAGTAATATGTTACCACATGCGGTATTAGATCTGATAGTTACTCTTCACAACGTCTTTTCCCGACGTTTGATGTCGCGTAACGAATTGTGAAACATTGGGCCTCCACGTCGTTAATAGAACAGCGCGTCTGCGTTAAGCAGCCGACATTTCCATTACCATTTGCAACGGAAGTAAATTGTTATATAGATACCGTCCCGAAAGGTTGTCTATTTAGACGTACTACAAATATTACGGCCGCTGTTAAGATCACAATAAACTAATTCAAATCGAACGTGGTGTGGAAAAAACGGTACAACTAAAACTACCAAGAATCGATTGCAAATTGTTTTTTTCATAATCGTTTTCTGTCAAATATAAATCGTAAAAACTATAAAATGATTATTATCTAATGCCCTGTATATTTATCTGGCTTGTGAGCCTATTTCAGACATTTGCAACAACGAACTGACAATTTCCTGAAAGTCTCAAACCCTTATTAAGTACATGCCTAGCTGCCCAAACTATCAAATGATTATTTATCACAGTATTTGCAATGCACGTATACTCTTCAACATTTTAAAATGCAGGGGGGGGGGGGGGCTAGCTATAACCTGTTTGCGACCAATACCGCTACGTCTGTTACAACGACAAGAATTTAATCTGAGAAATGCTGGAACAAGTCATGTGTTTATCTGTATCAATCTCTTGCACAACGGTTACGTTGTTTGTGAGAGCAAGGAACGACAACTCTGCATGAATATTGTATATTAATGTGTATGCGAGCATATGAATGTTTTGATTTGTAATATTCGCAGCATGAACAGAAGTACGTCGAGAATTACGGAGCACATTAAGTTTTAAAAATGGGGCTTGGGTGGAGAAGATACGGTTAAAAACTATGGCTGGCCAATCAGAACACTGTCTTCAATACGAAAGGAGCTTGGCCATACTGATGTAAGTTATACCCTATGTGGGTTGATATTCAAGAGATGTTTCGATAATAATTTAAGCCTATTAATTTAAGATCAATTTCATCGAAAGCAAAAGGCTTACTTAAACGCTTTTGAGTCCGCTTCCAGGGTAGAGCCGGTACTTTTTCCCTTTTGTCTAAAGAGCGCTCCACAGTGGGGACCGAACACGTGATTTATCGGTCGATAGGCGCACACTATACACTATTTGCTACGCCACGGCGACCTTCATTTCTTTGCATAATGTACCAGTCCGCGGTTGTATACAGGTAGTAGACTGTAAAACTTTTACAGCTGGTATAATGTTTACTATTTCGTACGCGGGAGAGATACTCCGATGAGGGTCATCAACCACTAAACAAACACAAATCGATCCACTTTGTGTTTGTCAATTTCGTTTGTTCAATAGTATGAAGTAAATGGATTGGATTTTGTGATCACGTGCAATTATTAAAGTGACCAACTGAAATGTAGACAACTAGATGGTTATTTCACTTCTTGGTTAAGAAATCTTAAATTAAAATCAAGTACAAGTCATTTCCTGGTTAACACATATCATTTGTGTCTACTTGTTGGTCGCCAAATATCTACCGGTTTAGTACAACTCGCTTCTTTGTTACTAAGAATCTACACGTCAATTCATTGCTTCTTTACCAAATATCCATCGGTCTTTTACGACTCATTTAGTTGTTACCAAGTTGTATACCGGTCTATTACAACCCAACTCAACTAGTGTGTTTGTTCTTTTCAGAAACTTATCGATCTTCTAAAAATAAACATCGAAGGCGATGAATGGCATGCTATTCCTCAAATGATCGCATCGGGAGCGCTAGATTACGTCAAGCAAATCTCTATGGAAACGCATTTCATTTTTGAGCGACCATCATCACCGAAAAACTGGGGCAGCATACCGCTTCCCGGCAATTTGCAGTTATCGGCCCTTAAACAGTTATACGATGCGGGATATAGAATTTTTATGCGGGAAAGGAACATGGGGTCCCATCAACAGTGGCCTTCGATTAGAGGATTTATTACAAATGTCAACGAAATTTCATTGATAAGGCCGGTTAAAAAATAGAAGTAAAGTTCCACCTCCTACCAGCTGTGGTATTTACATTAAATATATTGTCGTGTATGTTGCCAAGTGTTTAGACTAGTTTATTTATGTTACATTTTTGTTTAAAATGTTATCTTGTTGTTCTTTCAACATTTAAACCGCGTATCAAAAATAGGTTTTTGCACATATGAAATTTTGGATAAAATACCTTACATGTAAATTTCACTGCAGCTCGAATATGATCCACTCTGAATAACACGCTTAGCAACCACATAGCTATTCATCGTCTAAAAGTGTGTAATATTTTGATAACGTTTTTCATACGTTCCTTGATAACGAACATCGTTCGTATTACCCTCATAAGTTTGGAATTAGGTAACATATTGCGGTATAAGGTATAACGATATTTTATATTTAGGTATAATGTATACCGGTATAACATATTGAGGTATAAGGTATAAAGTTATGCTAGTTCACTTTGCAAGCTGAAATTCTGTGTTAGACATTACAAAAGTACAAACATTTGTACGGGTGCGTTAAAATGTAATGATGTATTAATTCTTCATAATGTAGGAGCGTTTCATATAAGCTATAGGCTTGCTATGCAATACAGATTAAATAAATAGGTTAAAAAAAGTAAGAACAAATTTGCTTTTTTAGACATAAATCAGCTCATAAACTGTGTGATGTACGCCTTATATTCTTCGCTTTTTGTTACCGTAACGAACATGTACATGGACAATTTAATCGAATATTTTGGTTTTTTGTATTCAAGGAAGAAACGACTGATATCCGTTATATATGCCTAATTCTCAGTTTTGTAATTTGTTTGGGTATTATATTGTTGTATATTTTGGACATGAGGACTTTGATTTCGAAATGTACTATACTTTTAAACTAATATCGTGTCCGCCTTGCTAATGAGCAAGTATTTGTATACTTCTTCAAACTGTGTTTCACTAGAGGAGACAATTGAATTCCCATTCTTCGATTACGTGCTTAAGGATGGTTCGATTGTATACGTTACACAGTGTTTTAATTAGATTATCTTAGCCCACGCCAAGGTAATTAAATGTTGTTTTCTTATGAACTCTGCTGTTGTATCTCTTTTTATACAACTCATCAGAGTGTGGGGGGGGTAATTTCGTGACAAACAAGATCGCGATGTACATGTCGAGGGTCTTTTTTCGCCGTTTTACACCCGTCATCACTTTTATAAAACAAACAAAAAACGCTGACTTTCAAGCTATATCAGCAAGAGTCATGAGTATGCATTTCGTGCTAATATCTGCTCTATATCTCGCCATCACTCGCTGCCAAATTTCTTAGCGGGATAACAAATTTACAGCTCCCGTTAAGAAAATTCGTAGCGAGTAAAGGTGGGATATCGAGCGAATATTAATACGAAATACACACCAATGACGTTCTTGCTGATATGGCTGGAAAGTGAACGGCAATTAAAACTATAGTATAATGTGTTTAATGTATGTATCATGTCAGCATCTGTAAAGTATATATAGTTTGTATTAATCCAAATAGTAAAGACAATTAAATGTTTTATTTAATAAACTTATTTTACATGTTGAAGTGACTGATAAAGATACACTATATGAATAACATTTCATATTTGATATTAAGCTGCAAACCGACAGAATTCAAATAGTTGCTTGCACGATTATGATGGTATTTTTTCACTGCTTATTTACACATTTTAAACGACGTTTTCTCTTCGGGACGCTTAATGTGAACACGCTTGGCGGATGGAGAATGGCTAGGCGATTTGGCGGGCGGTTTTTCCGCTCTCTAAATCGTACAGCTGACATCAAAATGTAGACACTCTTTCTCGAAATAAATGTGAACATAAATGATGCCAAGGTTCGATAACCATTCAATTCGCATATTAGCATTTCATAGATTGCTCGTTATTAATTTTACAAAAGTTGAAAAACCACCGTCTCCGCTCTGTTCGATTACCAGGAAATTCGCACAAAGCACTTCAATATAAAGCCCTTTATTTATACAAAATGCAAAAATTCCCGTGTCCGCTCTCTTACTTTGATGTATGAGTTATGATCGACACTTCACCAAATGTTCAGCAATCTTTGTTGAGCTAAAATGGTGGCGACTTTCGATGAACAGCTCCATTGTGTTAGAGTTGAAGTGTTATTGACATTTTTTATTCATAAAATGAAAAAAATGCCTTTGTTAGCACTTTTCACCGCACCTTTACCAAACTTGTCAGATATTGAGTCTACTTTTTGAGACGGGCGTATATTTTGGTCAATGGTCATGTTGTTTATTGGTATTCTAGTCATTGATGTGGATTGATTATGCTCTAAGAATTTATCTGTAAAAAAAGGACTCGTGTATGGAGCTATCAAGCAATTAGGGCTGATAGTCCAAGACTGTTCGATCGCATGGCAACCAACAATAGTTGTTTTCACGTATGCACATTCTTTCATACACACACACATATATATATATAATCTATATTTATATTATAGTATATATTTATATATAAAGCTCGCCAACGCTGAAATTGTGTATGCATGTATATATGAAATAAGTTATAGTATCAATAAAAGCTGTTGCGTTCAATTGTAAAAATTACAACCATTTCAATGAGTAGCGTCGTTCCTATAAAAATATGCATAATTTCAGCCTTATTTTGATAGTAAATACACTTATGTATTAAGGCATTACAATGCATTTATCAAATAAGTAACCCAATGTTATTTTATTTTTATATAAGCAGTGTTTAAATGTGGAAGACAGAGTACATTACAGCATTTAATATTACAATCCTGGTTTCTTCTCTTGTGCACTATATAATATTTTGATTATTGATAATGGATCTTTAAAGTAACGTTACGGTTTTCGCTTGTTTATGTTGTTGTTTAGTGGAATATAGTTGAATAACACTGTTGTGCTATAGTCAAATCCTGAAAACATGCACGAACAAACCCGAAAATGGAAACGGGAATCAATTCAAGCGCGTATGTTTTGCTAACATAGTTCGCGAGTATCAGGTTTATATTGTAGGGCTATATATGTGTAAATAATTTACTATAATTAAACGGTTGGTGTCTTCCAGACATTAAATTTCTATTTTGAAAGTTGCGTTGGACCAATTAACGTGTGCCTTGTAAAGATACATGTAATTGTTTAAAAATAAATTACTATGTAGAGGTAAGCGGATGTTTATGCATATGAAAACAAACCCTTTGTAAATAATATGTTTTGAAAACCGAAAGTCGTATGAATATTGATTCAGTTTTACTTGTTTTATAGTAGAACTGTTTAACTTGTTCTGTAAATAAAATGAAGGAAATTGTTTCTTTATTTTGTATGAAACATGTTCAATGCATCATCGATATACACCAATAACGATAGTCCAGACAATTCGACACAGTTGGTTGATTCTGAACTACATTATCTCATTTGTAGTTTATGAAAAGTATTTAGAATTTGTGTCAACATGAGAATAAATATATCATATAAGTGAGGCAGTTCGTCGACATCGATATTTATGAATAAATTACAACTTGAAATAAGCGCCTTTTGAATGTTTACAAATAAGAGTATCTCATTGTGGTCAGGTAAATAACTCAATAAATAAACACTTTCAACAAAACATAATTATATACTTAGCTGCTTGCGATCTTAAGCAGTGACTTGAATCCAACAATATTGATGGTGAAATAAAACGAAAAAAGAGAGTATATTTTAAACACATAAACAACAAAAGTAAGGACGAGAGACACAAGAGTGTAAGGGGAGATTACCCTACCAAAACTGGTTACAAAACAATATAAGCGACACAAAAGGCTTAGGAGAGATAACCCTACTAAACTGGTTATAAAAATTATAATGTGTTGCTTTTATAACATATGCGGGTTACTGATCTATATACCAGTTCAAAAGTCATATTCTGCACGTTATTATTCAAGCTATTCAGCAAAATTATCATAAACAGACAATGTAACAAGAACACAATGCGCAACATGTGGTTCAACGTGTAAGGTATTATTGTGGTTACAGAAAAACAATTGGTTTATTAAAATAAAATACAATATTGTATAGCAAATATGAAATATTGCATACTATGTTATCTATTTTATTACTGGTATATCACCTTGTCAAATCGGACGTTGAAACATACATTATGATAATCAGATCATGAAAACACGAGGGCTGAGGAATAGACACTGCTTTCAAATGTATGGTATGGACGGCGATCATCTGTATATTAGTATACATTATACTTTTTATACTTTTCTTTATATTTATATATATTGTTAATAATGTTAATACCTAGATTGACGATAAATATTTTACCGATTTCAAGGGTCTTTTTTGCATCTTGGTCGGCAAGATGTCCATTGGCAACTATGCTAGCAAAGTCGTATTGTTCTTTATTTAAATATGCAGTGACTAGTGATTTTCCACAGACAACACAGTCACATTGTAGTTGTTGTTACGGACTAAAGTGATTTTCCACAGACAACACAGTCACATTTTTTTTTGTAACGGACTAAACTGATTTTCCACAGACAACACTGTCATTTTGTTGTTGTTACGAACTATAGTAATTTCCACTGACAACACAGTCACAATGTTGGTTTTACGGACTTCAGTGATTTTCCCCAGAGAACACAGTCACTTTGTTGTTGTTACGGACTAAAGTAATTTTCCACAGACAACACAGTCACTTTGTTGTTGTAACGGACTAAAGTAATTTTCCACAGAAAACACTGTCACTTTGTTGTTGTTACCGACTTAAGTGATTTTCCACTGAGAACACAATTACATTGATGTTTTTAAGGACTACAATGATGTGGCGTGGAAAATTGCTCTAGGTAACTTGTCAGTCACTTTAATGTGTTAGTCGTTCGCTTTTCATTTATCACAATAATTAGCTTAGCATTATTGTGTATATAACAGCAAAAACACGCGATTTATAATACGATCTTTTAAACATACACTTATTTTAAGTGTTATATTTCGCACTGGACAATTAAAACGTCTCTAATTTAACGGAAATATTTAAGGAACATGTTCACAGAGTGGCATACTAAGTTCTATTGATATGCATATGTGTATACATTATATTCCAACGAACGACATAACACTATGATTGAGAGAAATAAGACTTAATAACTTTTGTTTTTAAGCCTATTTGTTATATTGTTTCAATATGTATTTTCGAATTTAATTAAGCTTCCTTGGCTGCGTTTTAATCAAATCAGGCGCCTTTTATGTTATGGAAGGGATTTCTTCTTGCCTATTGGTATCGAGTGTAATAACCATAAAACTACGCTTTTTGCGGTTTGTATATTCGGAAAAAAGTCAAACACATACCACACTCCGTGCATGCGGATACTTCGATAACAGATGGAACTTCGAAAACAGAGAAAAACAAAAGCCACGCGCGAGAGGAGAGTTCTTCAGCTTTTTGCATTTATGTTCTGTTCATTTAGTTTGCAGACACGGGACATTTGTTTAATCATTTAATGTTATGGCACTTTGTATTGCGAAGAAAGAAATTCGCAGGAAACGGTGGATTATATAAAATTTAAGATACAATTCCATCGATAATCAGCATGAATTGGATGATCAGTACATATTTTAACAAAATAAAAATACAAAATGTACTTAGAAATAAACAGAGAACGTGCTTACTTTTCGAAATAAAATGTCAATAAATCAATTAATGTTACAACATGGTTCATATTAGTTTACTAACGCATTTGAGAAAATTCAAATGTTTAAAGAGTCAGATGCCAAATGTTCATGTACACTTCTTTCACCGATCAACTAAATGACAATGGCACTTCCATTCCCGATTAGTCGGCACATTTACCAGATATAACACACTCTTTTTAGTGAATCAGAAATGCAGAATTCGCTTTGGAATACTGTTATAGTTAGCATGTATTGCATACAAATGTATGTACTGAAGTAGATTAAAAACGAATTACCGATCCATTTGGAATATGCTTATGATTGTGTATAAATGTGAAAGATAAATGTGAAACTAATTCGATATGTCTGATGAGTACCGTCTATATGACCATATATTTTCCAGTTTTCGAGTCACCCAACGGTCGGATTTTCGCATAGTACACGAGCTTAAACAATTTTAACTAACGTTCCTTGTAGCGAAACGGTTGATCTAAAGCATGTATAATTATGTCCTAATAAAGGTACTAAGGTCATTTACTTATATATTAGATAACATGTCACGAAACATCACTCTAATTAAACTGCTACTTAAAGATAAATCAGCAGCGATGTGGGTCCGAAATTCTTTTAACTCAACCAATTAAAGGATTTAGGGTCAGTTGAATCGCACTTCGAGCTTACGTTATCATTGTGTAAAAAAATGCTCTATATAAGCAGGGCTCAAGATAAAGGGAGTTTTCCATTCTCTTATTAATTTTGTGGCTACGCATAAGTATCGTCTTGATGATGTATTCTAATGAGCACAAACGACATAGAATGTTATGTGAAGAACAAAGGTGTATTTGCCCCTTAAAGACCCCTTCGCTCTCGTTATTTAGATCCCTGATATAAGTAAAATTTAACACGATCGCGTTGATCCACACGATCCGTTGTATTTTCATCCCTCTGAATCTCAAGTTGCCACTACGAAAACAAGTTTATTATGTACACAATTATTTTTGGTCGTCACATGACATAATTCTTTAGAAATAAGCATTTTAATCTTATTTACAAATTGCAATTATAATTTTAATTGTATTAATTTATAGAAATGTGATTTTTGAAAACGAACAACGTCATTGGTTATATTTCGCATGTGTTTGTATTTAAGCTATGCATATATTCCCAATGTGTCGCGCTTGACTATGCACATAAATTCGTAAATGACTTTCAGGTAGAAGGTAAAACACGGTTATCAGAGTGTCCTATTTGTTGAAAGTCTCTGTTATCTGAAGTGCCCTTTCAAAGTGTATGCAAGTTCATGAATACCACCTATTAAAACATGCCCTATATTCGTTTATATTTCATTAAATACTATCAAAATTTTAGTATTTGAAGCACAATGATTACTCTACATGCTGGAATATCAAGCACTTACATTTGTTGAAATGTTAACTGTTCGTCAAGTTCATGCTGTTTACCGACCAAATTTTCTATTTTAGGAGTAAAAAATCAACCATTCTTCCGTGATTTATTTTATTCCCAATAGAAAAGTATACACCATATATAAACCAAATGCCTTGTTTAAAAACTAACTTTTAGGATATAACTTTAAAAACAACAGAGGAACTTACCTCTCGCGCGTGGCCTTTGTTGTTCTCTCGAAGCGCCATCGGTTATCAAAGTATCCGCATTACCAGCGTGTACCATATTATTTATTATTTAGTGTTTCATAATTGTTTATGTTTTGTTGATGTTAATATGCATACCATATCATTAACATGTCTATAAAAGTGTCCATACCCGAGTTTGATCATACGGGTAATATTGAAAAGAAAATCAGTTTAATTTTAAATATTATTAAAAAAAGTTCCCAATGAGTTAATTTTTAAAAACAACATGTATTTATGTTTTGAGAATAAATGATACAACTTTTACAAACTTTAACATGTTTTAGCATACTTACACGTCATGCTTTGTGATGATGATGAAGATGATGATGATGATAATAATGACGATGATGATGATGATGATGATGATTGTTGTGGTGATGATAATTGTGGTGATGATGATGATAATAATGATAATGATGATGATGACGACGACGACGATGACGATGACGATGATGATGATGATGATAATGATGATGATGATGATAATGATGATGATGATGATGATGATGATGATTATTTTGATGATGATGATGATGATAATGATGATGATGATGGTGGTGATGATGATGATGATGATGATGATGATGATGATGATGATGATGATGATGATGATGATGATGATGATAATTATGATAATGATGATGGAGGATCATGATCGTGATCCTGGGGCTCTAGATTGTAGTCCTGTTTTTTACTCACATTCTGGGAAGTCTTTGGTCCTCCTATGGCATAATCTAGCTACAGATGATTATATAAATAACATTTAAAAATAGCAAATCTCAACAAACACTCAAGTGGGAATGTCACAAAAGCGAGGCCCGGTCGAACAGTTGTGTATAGATTGCGGTTTTAGTGATGTATGGTTAAACCAAGGCGTTGGGGATTTTCGTATGTATTCGTTTAATGTTATTAAAACCTGACTTTCAATTTGTTTATACAAAGATAGACTTCCTACGTGGAACAATAATATGTAAAAACATGAATTGCTATAAAAATATCTCATACCTATATTAGTGATGGCGCTATTTCCTTTTACAGATTGACCCGTTATTTCCGTTTACAGATTGGCACGCTATTTCCATTTATAGATTGGCACGCTATTTCCATTTACAGATTGGCCCGCTATTTCCATAAACACATCGGCCCGCTATTTTCATTTACAGATTGGCCCGTTATTTCCATTTACAGATTGGCCCGTTATTTCCATTTACAGATTGGCCCGTTATTTTCATTTACAGATTGGCCTGCTACTTTCATTTGCAGATTGCCCCGTTATTTCCATTCACATATTTGTCCGCTATTTCCATTCACAGATTTATTCGCTATTTCCATTTACAGGTCGACCCGCTATTTCCATTTACAGATTGACCCGTTGTTTCATTTTACAGATTGGCCCGTTATTTCCATTTACAGATTGGCCCGCTATTTCCTTTTACACATTGGCCCGCTATTTTTATTTATAGATTGACCCGTTATTTCCATTTACAGATTGGCCCGTTATTTCCATCTACAGATTGGCCCGTTATTTTCATTTACAGATTGGCCCGTTATTTCCATTTACAGATTGGCATGCTATTTCCATTTACAGATTGGTACGCTATTTCCATTTACAGATTGAATCGCTATTTCCAGTTACAGATTGACCTGTTACTTTCATTTGCAGATTGCCCCGCTATTTCCATTCACAGATTTGTCAGCTATTTCCATTCACAGATTTATTCGCTATTTCCATTAACAGGTCGACCCGTTATTTCCATTTACAGATTGACCCGGTGTTTCATTTTACAGATTGGCCCGTTATTTTCATTTACAGATTGGCCCGGTTTTTCCCTTTACAGATTGACCCGCTAGTTCCATTTACAGACTGGTTCGCTATTTCCATTTACAGATTGGACAGCTGTGGGCTAATAGTCTCTGACCCGCTATTTCCATTTACAGATTGGGCCGAAATTTCCATTTACAGATTGACCCGCTTTTTCCGATTTGCAGATTGACCCAAACTTTCCATTTACAGATTGACCCGCTTTTTCCGATTTGCAGATTGGACCGTTATTTCCATTTACAGATTTACCCGCTATTTCCATTTACAGATTGGACAGCTGTGGACTAATAGTCTCTGACCCGCTTTTTCAATTTACAGATTTACCAGCTATTTCCATTTACAGATTGGCCAGCTATTTTCGTTCACAGATTGGCCAATTGTGGACTAAGAGTGTCTGACCTGCTATTTACATATCCTGATTGGCCCGCTATTACCATATACTGATTGGCCCGCTATTTCCATTTGCAGATTGACTAGCTAATTCCATTTACAGATTGGCCCGTTATATCCAATTACTGATTGGCCCGCTATTTCCATATACTGATTGGCCCGCTATTTCCATTTACTGATTGACCCGCTATATCCATTTACAGATTGACCCGCTAATTCCATATACTGATTGGCCTGCTATTTCCATTCACAGATTGACACGCTATTTCCATTTACAGATTGACCAGCTAATTCCAATTACTGACTGACCCGCTATTTCCATTTACAGATTGACTCGCTAATTCCATATACTGATTGGCCCGCTATTTCCATTTACAGATTGACCCGCTATTTCCATTTACAGATTGACCCGCTGTTTCCATTTACAGATTGACCCGCTATTTCCATATACAGATTGGCCAGCTATTTTCGTTTACAGATTGGCCAGCTGTGGACTAAGAGTCTCTGACCAGCTATTTCCCTATACTGATTGACCCGCTATATCCATTTACAGATTAACCCGCTATATCCATTTACAGATTGGCCCTCTATTTCCATGTACAGATTGACCCGCTATTTCCATTTACAGATTGACCCGCTATTTCCATTTACAGATTGACCCGCTATTTCCATATACTGATTGGCCAGCTATTTCCATTTACAGATTGACCCGCTATTTCCATTTACAGATTGACCCGCTGTTTCCATTTACAGATTAACCCGCTATTTCCATTAACAGATTGGCCAGCTATTTTCGTTTACAGATTGACCAGCTGTGGACTAAGAGTCTCTGACCAGCTATTTCCCTATACTGATTGACCCGCTATATCCATTTACAGATTAACCCGCTATATCCATTTACGGATTGGCCCGCTATTTCCATGTACAGATTGACCCGCTATTTCCATTTACAGATTGACCCGCTATTTCCATTTACAGATTGACCCGCTATTTCCATATACTGATTGGCCAGCTATTTCCATTTACAGATTGACCCGCTTTTTCCATTTACAGATTGACCCGCTATTTCCATTTACAGATTGACCCGCTATTGCCATTTACAGATTGACCCGCTATTTCCATTTACAGATTAACCCGCTATTTCCATGTACTGATTGGCCAGCTATTTCCATTTACAGATTGGCCAGCTATTTTCGTTTACAGATTGGCCAGCTGTGGACTAAGAGTCTCTGACCAGCTATTTCCCTATACTGATTGACCCGCTATATCCATTTACAGATTAACCCGCTATATCCATTTACGGATTGGCCCGCTATTTCCATGTACAGATTGACCAGCTATTTCCATTTACAGATTGACCCGCTATTTCCATTTACAGATTGACCCGCTATTTCCATATACTGATTGGCCAGCTATTTCCATTTACAGATTGACCCGCTTTTTCCATTTACAGATTGACCCGCTATTTCCATTTACAGATTGACCCGCTATTGCCATTTACAGATTGACCCGCTATTTCCATTTACAGATTAACCCGCTATTTCCATGTACTGATTGGCCAGCTATTTCCATTTACAGATTGACCCGCTATTTCCATTTACAGATTGACCCGCTATTTCCATTTACAGATTGACCCGCTATTTCCATATACTGATTGGCCAGCTATTTCCATTTACAGATTGACCCGCTATTTCCATTTACAGATTGACACGCTATTTCCATATACTGATTGGCCAGCTATTTCCATTTACAGATTGGCACGCTATTTCCATTTACAGATTGACCCGCTATTTCCATTTACAGATTGGACCGCTATTTCCATTTACTGATTGACCCGCTATATCTATTTACGGATTGGCCCGCTATATCCATTTACAGATTGACCCGCTATTTCCATTTACTGATTGACCCGCTATTTCCATTAACAGATTGACCCGCTATATTCATTTACAGATTGACCCGCTATTTCCATTTACAGATTGGCCCGCTAAATCCATTTACGGATTGGCCCGCTATATCCATTTACTGATTGGCCCGCTATATCCATTTACAGATTGACCCGCTATATCCATTTACAGATTGACCCGGTATTTCCATTTACAGATTGATCCGTTTACAGATTGATCCGTTTACTGATTGACCCGCTATATCCAGTTACGGTCTGGCCATCTGTGTACTTAGAGTCTCTGCACAAACACATACAGTTAAAACCGGTCAATGCAATCAACCAACCGCAATACACTTAAAAGAAAGGAAAGGTACCCATTGAATTGATCTATAAGATAAATAGCATGACGCTTTTTAATGTACCCTGTATTTTGATGTATATTATATTCGACCTAATATTAATAAATGTATGTGAGTATATGCCCTTCAAAACAGTATTTTGAATACAACGGTATCTATGTTTAGTAATTCATGGTTGGAAAATAGAACAAAATATAAATTGTATACCTACTAACTATATGTTGTATTCTTAAAAGTACACATCTAGTTTTCACTTCCGGGTCTTCTTAAAAACTCCGTGATAGTGCTTTATTTGTGTAAGTAAAATAGTAGAGATACAATTATATCATATTGCTTTTTTATTTGCATTTTGATTTTTGATATCGACATTACGTTTAGGGCTCTTCTGTGTTTAATGAATCATTTTAAACTTTGGTGAACTCATGTGCATGTTTTCGTGTGTATTGCTCAATAAATTGTATATCAAATGCAATAAATTTTATAACATATGTTGTTGTCTCTTGTGTTTGCAAAACTAGTGTTTATGTACTTCTTATATTTTGTCATTTCTATTATATGTTTAATCTATATTTGATACATACTGCATGTTTAAGTTTGCATAAGTAGAATAAGAAATAATAATGCTTATTGAAAAGAGTAAAAACTGATTGTGTGCATACTTAAATGTCCAAAAGTAGATTAAAATCAAGGTTAGTAACATTCTCACAATGCTTGCAGAGATTATCACGGTCACACACATCTCGGACCATATAGTCTTCAAATACCCTGAGAAAACGTAGCCTACTCAAGATGAAATTTGTCATGATCTCACACAGTCACATTCATATCTGAACTGAAAAAAACACGACCATATGCGGCCACACCTTAAGAAACCTAAATAATAGTAATTCCCAAAAGCAATCTTGTTAATGAATTTGTCTTAGAATTTAAAAGTATGTTTATTTTGATTAACATACTATGTTGAGCAGTTCTAATACAAATACTTGATTTTTTTCACGTTATAGAAATAAAAATCTATTGGATACCATATTGTTGTATTATGAGACTTCTTTTACCAAATTTATTTGATTTGGGGGGAAATATTTAACATATATTTTACGACATATTACGACACGTGCTGGAGAAGTTGAAAACATGCAGTAATAAATTATAAGGAAGAAAAAAGCATTCAAAATCAAAAAAGCTCTCCGCTTATCGGCTTGGTCTGAACACGAGCTTCTCACTAAGGCGAGCCATGCAATTTTCTGTGTTTATTTTTTAATGTATTAATACATTTGTTTTAATTAATTTATGTAAATAATTATATACGTTTCGACACCCATATGTATGCAACATATTTTGGCGGACATTAAACCATACGTTGTAAGTTTGCATTCCCTTAAATTAAGCAGTCGTCGCAATCCTAATCGGTAATGTATTCTCCAACAGAATATATATCTAAAAACATCTAGGTCAAAAGTGATGTTAGACAGCGCCGCCGAATAAAACGCGTAAATAAATTGATAAATGGAAAGCCATGTAAGTGTCGAATACAGATAAGCTTATTTGCTCGGCAAGATAACCAATACTAGTCGTTTAGGTTTATAAATCCTCGTCAAAGAGACTTACCTGTATTCTAGTATTATCTATATATATGTGATCATCAATCTGGGAACACTAGAACGGGCCTTATAAGGTTCCAAAAACAGCTATAATTAAATTCCCGACTATGATTAAACAGGAATCCTAAATAAACTGTGAACTAGTAACCACTTAGCAAACACAAGGTAATCGCTGAAACCACAAGCCAGCACTAAGAAAAAAAAGGGCATCGAATAATTCACAAGCCAGTCATGCTCAAATGCCTCGTATTTCTACTTGTGGCGATGTTTCCCGTGGCATACGGGATCTCGATACCTGGACTGAACACCACAGAACCCTTTGATCACGTGGCGCAGCTGGATGAACGCGGGATGTTCACACTTTTCTGGAATTTCAACAGCACCCATAATACGCTAGAAGCGCATGTGGAAACGAAAGGTTGGTGATGTTGGTTTCGTTAATATGTTTTTGACTGACTTGTGTATAGTATTATATGAGTATTAGTATTATTTTATACAAATCATTTTATTATATTAGTATTGAAGATTTATATACACATATATTAAGCGATGCGTATAAAACCACGCTCACATAAAATAAGCTGTATTCGTCAAGAACCTGATATCACATATATTTACGCATTGTTTTGTATCAAAGAAATAATTTTAAAATACATCAACAACGGCAATACTTAAACGAAATGTAAAGATAAACTGAGCAACTAAGCACATGTATCTATGTAGAAACCAGGACACTGCATACAATAAATAAATGGCCACAATATATGTCATATTTCTAAAATAATATGTAATATGGTTGCACGGTTCCTCTTGAACATTGTGCGGGTTGAAGCACCCTATGATGAAATAAGTGCATGACATGCACGAGTGAATGATAATGTACGTACGAATAAATGATAATATACGAGTGAATGATAATGTACGTACGATTGAATGATAATGTACGAGTGAATGATAATCTAAGAGTGAATGATAATCTAAGAGTGAATAAACAAATGCACGAGTGAATGATAATGTACGACTGAATGATAATGTTCAAGTTAATGAAAATGTCCGAATTAATATAAACGAGTGAATGATAATGTACAAGTTAATGTTAATGTGCAAGCGAATGATACTTTACTGGTCAAGGATATTGTTTGAGTAAATGAAAATGTACGAGTTGATAAAAATGTTCGAATGGATGAACATGTTCGAGTGGATGAAAATTAAGGTGAAACCTCAATATGTGGAGGTGAGCAAAATGTGCGATTAAAAATGATATATTGTGACAACCACACGAGCCATTACAAAACATAATGTATAAGGATATATCAAATATAGCCTTTGAATGTGTATCTTCTTCAATTATTTTGCAGGTTTTGCGTCGGAATAGAATATTTTCTGATCATGCGCACACGTTGTACAGATTTGGGAAATACATAAAAACAAACACAAATACGTTGGTACTTTTATAAAATTGCAAACGTATCCTTTTCGACAATAAGCGTCACAGAATACACGTATTGATAGATGTGCTTGATTCATGTCACTCTGTTTATGCTGTTGTTTTTGAAAATTTTTTGCTTTAATTAGCTCAGATCTTAAAATATTAATTTAGTATTATTCATGTACGTTTGTTAAACGCCCATGGGAATTAGCATTTCAGGAAATTATTTGGTATACAACACGTTTGGCCCGCTTGAATATTTGAGTCTCACCGAAACATGTTGCCTGCAAAGTGTGCTTCATGTGTTACCTGTCACCGAGTTTTTGTGATCGTTTTACAGGATGGGTTGGTCTTGGCTTTTTCCGGAAACGGAAACATGTTCCCCGGCGATGTTGCCGTAGGATGGGTAACTGATCATGGACAGACCTACTTTTCGGTATGTTGAAATTTGCAATAGAATTTAATTGTTTCACGGAGCTTGCTACAAGTTTGAAATTATATATGCAGTCATAGTACACTGTGCAACGTTGAACATCAAGACAGTAAAAACAAAAAATAAATAAAAAGGTACGTTTATATGTAAACATTTGCATTGAATGGTGGTTCGAACTTGCGTTTGGGACCAAACATATTTGCGCCTTACCCGTTCGGACAATTTATTACAGAAATCAGAAGATCAGAGCTTACAGTGACTCGATACATGCATTGGATGACACGTTTATGCTGGAAATGCTAAAATATCATAACATACTGTGAATGCAATTCTAAAACATGTCTGAACACATATAGTAAGACTCAAAGTTTAAAAAATATGAGCGTGCCCAGATGACGCCATATCAATATTTATAAGTTTGAAGTACACATTCTTTTGCACAGTTCGACAAATCAAATACATTTAGGGATATAAATAACGAGCTGTCGAAACAATAAATACAATGAATTATCAGTTGTAAAATATTTTTTTATTCAATATAAGACATACAATGTATACATGTATATGATCATAAAACAAGGTGATAACGTGTAGCAGCAATTATGTTCAAACATGTTATACAAGATATGCTAATATTTACTTTTTTGACCTTGTGGTTTCCTTTTGATTAAAAAAATAATATGCACTTTTTTAGTTGTCTGTGATAGGTGTTTAAAAAAAGAAAAAAATAATGAAAAACAACAGAATAGTTATGACTAAGGATGAGTTGCATAAAGTGGGTAGAAAGCATACTGGACTTGTTTATGAAAGTTTTATGTGTTTCCATTTTTGTTCAAATATATAGAGTGCATCATTGTTTAGGGCTATTTCGTTTTCAATTTTAATTTTCAGTTTTAAATAATTGATAAAGAAGGTCATTGTTGGTGCTTGTTTTCTGTATTTCATGCTGAATATAAAATATTTCATTAATATAATTATGTAATTCACAGCGTTATTAACCTCTTTTATTTTGAAGGTATTCACTCCCAAACTGATACCTAAGAGTGAGAGTTTAACATTTAATTGTTGTTTCTCTAGAAAGGTTGTCAATTGATTTCATATAGCTTGAATATGTTAACACTCCCATAAATGGTGTTCTATTGTTCTAGAATAGTTGTAAAATAAATGTTTAGTGCCTTATGAAATAATCGGACTGTTATTTTTTGCCAGGACCGTCACACGACCGGACATAGCATGCCGGACGTAGATAAGTCGCAAGACTGGTTCCTACTGCACGCGAAGGAAACGAGCGCTGGTACCGTCTTGAAATGGTCCGGAAACTACAGACGTGTGACAACGCTGAAGACATAGATATAAACGTAACTACAGAAAACTTGCGTGCCTGCAACTTTACATTCAAACAGATAGATAGATAGATAGACTTTTATTTTCCTCCATTCATGAAGAGCATAACATATAATACAAGTAAGGATGTACAATCGAGTATATACACACACATGAGCTCATAAATGAAACAACTCAATACATTCAATTAGATTATTTACAAAGATAAGTATAACATAGCTATGTAGATGATAAATAATTGTTAATTCCTAAGGAAAATAATCACATTGAAATAATAATTAAAATCATATTTGTTTTTAGTGTAACTTATTCACCGATGATATGTCTTAGAGCGAAAGCGAAAATAAAGACATAATAGACGAATACACTTAACATGTGTCATAGGTTTTGCCTTCCACGAAAGGCTGCTATATAGTGTTAAGATACACTAATATAGATTGGATAGACATGTCAACATATGTGTAAAAAAACAAAGAAACAAAACACACAAAACCTGGCTCAGAGCGTCTTACACTAGTTCGGGATGCTAAACGAAGCTTTGCACAATTTAAAATGCACAAAATATGAGTCAACAGTTTCAGATATCATTTTCAGCAACGATGCACTTTGTTCTAAGCCACTTAAGTGGATGAAGCGCGAAAATTCCGTTATACCGATGCATTCAATTAGAGTTGTCCATAAATGTTTTCGCTTATCCTCCAACAGGTGGCAATAACACAACTTATTAATGACGAGATTAACGGTTTTCAGGCAACAATGTCTGCATTCTCGTACACACTGTATCGACACAAACATACCAATGCTATTCAATATAGTTTTACACACGTTAATTATTCTTGGGTTGTCTTTTGCTACTCTCCATAAAGGGGAGTAATTATTGGAGTCTATTACATGCACAGTTACTCCCCATTGATCGTTGCCTTTGATGCGACTCTGTATTTCGTTCGTAGTGTTCAATACGACTTTTCGCTCAACTATTTTTTTCCATTGTCGCTTTGTGGGGAAATTTCCATCCTGGACGTATGATCGTAAGACGTTCATTAATTTGTACTTTTGTAGTATCCTGTATGCATCAGGAATATATCCGATGCATTGGCCTTCTAGTTCAATGTGACGTAGTAGTCTATTATTGAAGATATCTTTCGTTAGGTATTTAGGATTCAATCTGCATATTTGGCCGAAAAATGTTAGTTTTCTGATTTCCAGTTCATTTGATATCGGAACGGTATTAACGGTTGACAGGCAATAATCTGTTGAGATGTTTCTGTCATACCCTTGCATGTGTTTCAGGCAAAAGTTATGTGCAATAGAAAGTTGAACAAGATCACTTTGCGAGTTGTTGTTCCATAGCTCACAGCCATATAGGGCCTTTGGGATAACAGATGAGTTGAATATCGTTAAGAGAGTTGGTGGACTCAGTCTTTCAGGCGCTACCCCTTTTGAGCACAAGCTTATTTTTTTCCTGCAGTCGTACGCATGCATCATGAATCGCATTATTAGTGGTCAGAAGAGAGTTGCATTCAATACCAAGATGGGTATACTTGTCGCTAGCGGGCAGACGATCATGTCCTAGATAGAAGGTTGAAGTCTCTTCAGTCTTCTTATTATAGACTAGTACTGAGCACTTCACCTGTTTGCATATTCATAGCAAATTTTAAGCATCCTCTCGAGTCCATTTTTAGAGTATGATACTAGAACCATATCATCGGCCACAGTAGGCGAAGCCATATTTATGTCATAAATGCACAGGCCATCACCACTCTCTTCAAGATTCTCTATCAGGCCATTTATGTAGATAAGGTACAGCAGCGGCAAACTTTTGCCTCCCTGACGGGTTCCTTGCCCGATCGGTAGTGGTTCCGAGATCAATCCTCGATGGCGAACGCGGCTTGTTGAGTTTCGATACATTTCACGAAGTGCGAGAAGGATGTTAGTATCAATGACTGGATCAGGATCATAAACACCGGAAATTGATAAGAGTTTGTGAAATAGTCCATCGTGCCATACCCTGTCAAAGGCCTGACGAGCGTCCAGGAAACATAGATAAACACTTGATCCCAGCTCCTTTGCATAGTATAGACACTCGCGGAGACTAAAGCTAGTCATTATGCACCCAAGCCCGTCCTGAAATCCACCTTGTAACTTTCTATTATCCCTATATATAAAAATAAAGGCGACCCACAAGCCCCTGAAAATTTCCGCCCAATAACCCTATTGAGTTGTGTCAGCAAACTCTTTACCTCTGTATTAAATAATAGGCTAAATAAATTTCTAGAAGATAATAATATACTTATTGAAAATCAGGCAGGATTTAGAAAAATCTACTCAACACTAGATCACATTTTCACATTAAACTCAATTGTTGAAATATTAAGACTTAGACAGCAAAAAAAGAAGTTATTTTGCTTGTTTATAGATTTTTCTCAAGCGTTCGATTCTGTTTGGCGGGTAGGGCTATGGCAAAAATTACTAGAAAATAATATCAATGGCAATTTTTTTAATATAGTAAAAAACATGTACTCTAATATCAAATCATGTATTTCCTTAAATGGTGAAAAATCCCCCTTTTTTGGATGCAACTGTGGAGTTAGGCAGGGTGAAAATCTCTCCCCTGTGCTGTTTTCACTATTCTTAAATGACTTAGAAGCATTTTTAGTAAATAGAGGTAACTCAGGAATAGATCTTCCACACACTGAAAATGAAGCAGAGCTCTTCTTGAAAATCCTAATACTATTATATGCCGATGATACAGTATTGCTAGCAGAAGACCCCATTAAATTACAAAATTGCTTAAATGATTTTGTTCAATATTGTGATACTTGGAATCTGAATATAAACATAAGCAAGACTAAAGTTCTAATATTTGGGACAAGAGTAGACAGAAATTATTCCTTTAAAATTGGCGATACAGCCTTAGAAATTGTTAAAAGCTATAAATATTTAGGTACCTTTTTTGCAAAGTCTGGCAGTTTCCTCACAACCAGAAAACATCTTGCACAGCAGGCTAGAAAAGCTCTTCACTTACTGTATAAACGTATTTACAATTTAAATTTACCAATTGACCTAATATTCAAACTGTTTGATAATACTATAACACCAATTTTAACATACTCTTCAGAAATTTGGGGATATGAAGATTGTACACTTGTAGAAAAAATCCACTGTGAATTCATTAGAAAAGTACTTCATCTCAGAAAAAGCACACCATTGTATATGTTGTACGCTGAATCAGGTCGGTACCCTATTGAAATCACTATTAAGAGCAGAATGATAGGATATTAGAATAGACTTATTACAGGAAAACAAAGTAAAATAGCTTTTAGGATTTACAAATATATGCTTAATCTGCCAGATTTTGAGTCAAAATGGATAAAAAAAGTTAAATCTATACTAGTTGACACTGGGAGAAATAATATTTGGCTACATCAAAATGGTATAAGGGACACAACTGTTAAATATAAAATAAAGGATATCCTTTTAGGTCAAAATGTCCAAAGTTGGCATACATCTCTAGCTAACACTAGTAAGGGTATAAATTACTCACTTATAAAAGACAATATGAATCTTGAAAGTTATTTGCTGAAATTAAGTAATAAAGAATCGATAAGTATGATAAGATTTCGAACTGGCAATCATTACTTCCCAATAGAAACCGGTAGATGGGAAAATATTGATTTTTTCAGAGAGAAAAAGCACACTCTGTAATCTTAATGATGTAGGAGATGAATTCCATTTTTTGCTGAAATGCCCATTCTTTGAGTCAGATAGGAAAACATATATTAAGAAATATTACTTCTGCAGACCAAATATGTTAACATACACAGAATTACTATTAAGTTCTTCAACTATTGTATTAAAAAACACTTCCAAATTCATGCAAATACTAATGAATACAGTTTCTAGATAATCTAATTATTTTCAAGTACTTAAAAATTACTTCACTAATTTATAAACATTGTTATATGTCTCCTCCATGCATATAGCAGCATATTATATAAATTGAGTTGTACACGCATAGTTAATTTTACTTCTCAATGCAAGAAAATGTCACACTGTGTTGTATAACATGATCATCTTTTCAAGTGCCTATGCACTACAATAATCCTATAGTTACAAGTATTGTAATATATCACTATGATACTATTTTTTATTTAATTTTTGCAAGAAAATGTCGCAATGTGTTGTATAGCATGATCATCTTTTCAAGTGCCTATGCACTACAACATCCTATAGTCACAAGTGCTGTAATATACCTCTATGATACTATTGTTGATTTAAGTTTTGCTCATAAACTTATGCGCATGCATAGCAGGTATTTTTAACAGTGCATCCTTGTTATAGTGTAAGACACATATTAAGAACTACATGTACTGATTTTCTTTACCTATTGTGCATTCAGCCGCCGTTTGTTTTGTTGCAATATCGAGGTTGTAATATTTTGTACCATGTTCAATTAATTTTGTTGTACAGACATCATAACTACCTTTCCGGCAGTATCCTAGCTAGACTGCTACAAATTATCAATTACATGAGAATATTAAACTCACCCCATGTACAGGTCCAAATGTGGTGCCTCTGGTTAATCATTGAAGAATGTTCACAGATATATCCGGTAAAAATCACAAGATTATTCCACATGCTTTAAAAAAAAAAACTCCAAAGTTGTTAAACAAGCGTGAATCGCATATGTCAACACAACTCTCATGCCTGTTGCACTGACCTGATTAACTCACGTGGCCATGTTTACGTCACCCGTCATTACTTCTCTACGCGCTTGTAACCTATAGCCTGTTTCAATATTTGAGGTTACTATACATTTAAAATGTACTACGCCCATGTAAAAGTCCAATAACTAGGTCAAAAATCAACTGGACACCCCACCCCCCTTTCCAATTCCCTAAATAATTATACATAGGAAAATGTATGTTACTTATCTTTCTTAGTAGATCTTATCTAACCATGTCATGTGAAAATTATGTTTATATGACAATATTGTTCTGTATACTCATATGTTGCAATTGTAACTTGAGTTAAATAAAGATATGTTCTGTTCTGTTCTGTTCTTTCTGATAGAAGCGAGTATACCGTCCTTGCACCGGCTTAATAAAATCGATTCATAAAGCTTTAGCAGCGTTGACGATAGTGTAATTGCTCGGTAATTATTAGGCTGGTCTCGCCGCTTTCGCCCGCCTTTAAATAGTGTAATAATCTCACTTTCCTTCATTTTGTCAGGTACATTACCGCTGCGCAGCATAACTGTATATAAGCGTGATAATGGTTCAGCGATAATGTTCTTGCCATACATCACGTGCTCGTGGTAGATTTCATCGGGACCACAGGCCTTTCCTTTTGATAGCTGATTTATACTAGACTCAACCATTTCAGGTGAAACAAAAACATCTTGAGACGGTGACAGGTTAGTCAATGCCTTCTCCACTCCCTGTCTAACAACATATTCCCAGTGTGAATCGAAGTCCGGGGAGCTTGAATGGGTGTACAGGTCTTTATGACTTTTTGTAATGTAATCAACATGTTAAAAAGTAAAAAAAATCAGACTATTCAATCCAATGAGAACTATCTGATATATTGTGGCGATCCTTACCTTACAGTGTCCCACATCCAAAATGTTGAGTGTCGGAACAATATAATACAAATCGGAGATCAAATTCACCTTTTTATTCAAAGATTCCATATATCACGAACAGCGTACCAGCATTTACGCCACCTACAGTTTGAACATAAAAAACTGTACCACATAAAGTTTCGTTAAGTTGACTTATCTGGAATTATTTTTTTAAACGCTTTAGCGCTTGAATTTTTCAACATTTCACAACCATTATAAATTGTATGATGGCCCATGCGACCCATCACTGTGTCAGCTGTTAATTTTCAAAACCTACAGCACTTTGTTTATGCTTTCAGTTTTTTTATTTTCCCGTACCTTTATCGACACCGTCCTCGTTCATTTAAGAATGGCACAATCCGCGTGATATACGCGTTCGGCTATGAAGACCCGCAAAACGACCGAAGCATCTTGTGGGGTACACACACGGGGCACCAAAAGCCTCTTCCTGCTCAATCCGGACAAAGGGGATGGCATTATCGCTGAGACGAAGATTAAGCACTTCGATTTTCTTAATCTGAACGTAAGGATGTGTTAATCTATGCATACGTATTAACGTATAAAATAGTTAACACTTTGCTGCATAAGCGCGTTTATTTAAATGGTCTGCTATATGGAAAACTCGCTTTAATTTCGTAGCGTAATTATTTATTTTTATTTCTCATTTTTTCGGGGGGGGGGTAAAATACTGGTATAAAGACATGCATGAAGTGATAACTCAAATAATCGTATAAAACATGGTTTAATTACAATACAAATAGTTCATAATACATAATATATTGCCTTACCTCATAACTATTATACTACATTTTTTATTTCGAATATAGTTTGACCATACATTTCAATTTCAGTATATGGTTCCCAACGACACCACTACTTACATATATCGAGCATTTATCATGCCCCCTCTCGGTAAAAACCACATGATTAAGGTAGGAACTACTTTTTGTTAATAAATATAAATTACTTAAAGTAAGAATTTTAATTCATTAGCATTAACTGTTCTAATATTACCAAGTATAGAAGTTATGGTAATATACCAGTTAATATCTTTCAAAACAGTCCATTAAAAATGAACGTGTTCGTAAGTGCCATAATTTTGTCCGAGTGATGATACACGATGACTAGAATCTAACCTACGCTGTGTACCAAATACATATGTGACTTACATGTGTAAGCATCTACTCTTCGTCGGGAAATGACTCAAACAAAAGATCACAAGTGATGCAAATGCTTAGTAATTGTACACGCACACACAAGTTAATTGAGAACATTGAATTCATTACAGTCACATTATCGTATCACGGAGTTATGTTATGTGTGTCCAACTAATCAGGCTGTATAAACAAAGCTGGTCCGTTATTTCAATTTCAATGTCGTTATCATAACGATCAAACGAACGATCACGTGTATACAATCTGTCAAACGGGTTTGTACCCCAAGACATAAGGGGACGTTTACGATGTCTAACGCAATTCAAAATACATTACAGTACGAAAAATTAATGATGTAATGTGTGTAATGTCCAACCAATCAGACGGTATAAACAAAGTTAGCCCGTTAAGTCCATGCCGAATCACATACCATATAGATCGTTATTATTATGATGAAACGTACTATAAAGTGTATATAATTGGTCAAATGTGTTTAGGCCCTAAGGCAATAAGGGACGTAATTTAAGATAATTCAAGCACAATTGAAGATACGTCTATTGTCAACATTGCAGTACGAGCCCATTATCACCCCCGGAAACGAGAAACACGTTCACCACATCCTGTTGTCGAGGTGCAAGGTACCGTTCCTCACTGCCAGGATTACATACTGGCCTGGGCCATTGGCGGAGAGGTATTTATGAGCCGCTGTATGGGGAAACTCTGCTTAATCCATGTGCATAAAGTGTCGTCCCAGATTAGCATGTGCATTCTGCACGGTTTAAGCAGGGGCGAAGCAGGGGCGAAGCAGGGACGAAGCAGGAGCGAAGCAGGGGCGAAGCAGGGGCGAAGCAGGTGCGAAGCATTCCGTTTTATGGAATATTTCGTTTAAAGAAAGTATTCTCTAAACAAAAATTATGCCTGTTCGGACATATTCGTCGCTGACTAGCCCGTGCAGATCGCACTTGCTAATCTTGGACGACATTTTACGCAAATGCATTTAGCCCAGATTTCCCAGAATGACGTATATATAATAGTGTCAATGTAAACATCTTCTGGTACCCGATCCTACTATTTATATCATGTTTACGGTCTAGCGTATATTTAATAAAAAATCACACGGCAACAACGGCTAACTGAAGATATCCTCAGCGTTGTGTCCACAGGGATACTTTCGACGAGCTATAACATTAAGTCGTTCTGATCCTGTCATTGTAATGTTTTCCTTACTTCAGTATATTTCCTAAACTTCTTAAGTTCTGGTCTCGATACTGTACTTGATATGCATGCAAATTGTGATGTTTGGTATTTAATCAGTTATTTGTTGGAACAGTCCAGAAAAAAATGCATAAACATATTAAAGGATAATACATGTTTGATAACAATGACAAAGCAAAACGAGCAATTGATATATTGGAATGTGGATAAGTGATTGGCTCACTAGATTGTGAACTTTTCGTCAGTATATCGCAATGGGGTTAATTTCAGTCTTGTGTAAATTTCTTGCAGTAATCTCTTTTGACTAAAAGAATCAACGGATGTCGCTTTAAAGAAGATAAGCAATACATAATGTATTGGTTTATGACACAATTATATCAGTTGATCGCGATTTATCGACTGTTCTTAAGTCACTTATTTCGGGAATTTTTTTTAATACTAACAAAGGAATGGGCTTTCAAATTAAGATTAAAGCATGAAAACAGAAAATTAAATAAAAAGAGAATTGTATTATATGTGCCGTGCTCTGTGAAAATACTGGGTTTAATTTATGTGCGTTAAGTGTCGTTCCAGACTACACAGGCTAATCAGGGACGACACTTTCCGCCTAAACTGGATTTTTGCGAAGAAAAGACTTTGTGTAAACAAAAAATACCGTGAAAGCGGAAAGTGTCGTCCCTGATTAGCTTGTGTGGAATGCACAGGCTAATCTGGGTCGACACTTAACGCACATACATAAAAAACCCTTTTCACAAAGCGCGGCTCGTTTAATTTTCAGTTTCTGCCAAAACAGGCTTTTTATTTCCCGCTCAATGTCGGATTCTCATTCGGAGCACCTGAAGATCCGGTTTATTACCGGATGGAGACCCATTATGACACACCCATTGGAAGAGCGGATATCCTTGATAACTCAGGTTCCATAATAATCAATATGGGGTAAAATGCAATCAAGTCTTAATTTCTACGAAAACATTTATGGTCGATTTGTAAAAAAATCATCCTCACCACCGCCACCACCACCATCATCATCATCATCATCATCATCATCATCATCATTATCATCATCGTCGTCGTCGTCTTCGTCGTCGTCGTCGTCGTCGTCGTCGTCGTCATCATCATCATCATCATCATCATCATCATCATCGTCATCATCATCATCATCATCATCATCATCATCATCATCATCATCAATATCATCATCATTAGCCTCATCATCATTATTATTATCACCATCAACACCACCACCACCATCATCATCCTCATCCCCGTCATCATCATATTCATGATCATCATCATTATTGTCGTCGTCGTCGTCATCATCATCATCATCATCATCAGCTTCAGTATCAGCATCAGCTTAACCATCTTATTATTAATATTTTTATCATTATTTATTATTATTATTATTATTATTATTATTTTTATTATTTTTATTATTGTCTTATTCTTTTTCACCATCATCATCAATAACAAGACATCATCATCATCAGCAGCAGCAGCATCGTCAACATTGAGCATTTTTTCTGTGAACATGTATTGTTCTTGTTTACTATTTTGATCTATAGAAAATAAATTAAAAATGAAAATATATATAATTATGTTCGTTAATTTAACGTTCCATGAAATTTCCCAAGGCATTCGCATTACTCTGACATCGGAGCTGCGGCCCATAGAGGCGGGAATGTTACAAATGGGGCACTCGGTCAACTTCAGACAGGTCATACCCCCGGGCCAGAGCAACTTTATTTCCAGAGGCTATTGTCGAGATACCTGCACCCAATTGGTTAGCTTGTGGTGTTTCCTTTTTTTACAATAATATTGAAGTGAAAGAACATGTATTCAAAAAGACAGATTGTGTGTTATTTTATATATCCAAGTTAACTCACACAAAACGGTCAGCGTTATAAACTATATGCATTTTATCGTGCAGAAACATTATACTCAAAGCGGCAGATTGTGTCTTATTATAAATTTAAGTTATATCTACTTCAATTATAAGGTGCTATACTTTCCATACCTTTGTTTTAACTAGGATAGCTGTTAATTTCTGGAAAAAAACTATGTTCAAAATGCTTTTACAAAATACTTCTATCGGCTTAATCTCCTCGAAGCGGGTTTCTTCCCATAAGGTTTCAAGGCTTACTCTCAGCATTCAGAAGCAGGCCTTTTTCTGTCTATTTGGGGAAAAGGATTTTTCGAGTCGCGAAATCTTCCAAATTGGGAAGAATTTTCATCGACAAAATAATTATTTGGGAAATTAATTTTCTGATTTTGTCTTATTAAATTTAATGTTTTAATAATTAGGCATTGCCCAAAAATGCTAAGAAAAGTATAAAACTGTTGTTTTTTTTCCAAGCAATAATCATTGTCAACTGCTAACGTGAGCATGTGTATGATAAAAAAAAGACTTTGTTATGCTTGAAGTTCAAATAAAATACATAGCTCGATATGTCATTAAGGATACCTACCGGGAAACGCATTTTCCGGCTTCCATCATTTCGGTCGGAAATTGGGATATTTTTTTTGGAGAATTGGAAAAATATCCATATTTGGGAATGGTGCCAACGGCAACTATCGGACCCAAGAGATAGGCAGAAAAAGACCGGATAAGTACAATACTTTCGTTTTCTCATGCGTATTTTTATTGTTTTATTCAAATGGGGTCTACTTTTATTGCTTGATACAACATGTACAACAAACAAAGAACTAATCTTCAAATCATATTAAAAAAGAAATAATATTTGAATTTGCCATCCTTATGTGGTCGCAGTGATTTCATAGAGTTGTGTTCGGAGCCAATCAAATCCTTTGGCGGTTGCTATCGGCTATGGTTGCCAAGAATGGCAAGTTAATACATCCACTTGCAAAGGCCTTTATCTTGTTACAAAATAAATGACAATACACAAAACAAACTAATAAGTCTCTAAGTATTGTTCTTCACCCGATTTTCAGAGCATGGCACAAGCAAACATTACGGAGTTCAAGATCTTTGGCCTCCTTCAGCACTCGCATGTCGCTGGTGTCCGCATCACCACATGTCACTTCCGGGGAGGGCGCGAGCTTCCGCTGCCTATCACCGATCCGAATTACGATTTCAACTTTCAGGACCTTCGGAAATTACCGGAAGAGATCGCCGTTCACACAGTATTTACATAAATCTTGTTAATAAGTGAAATATGGTATTTATTTAAATGTTTGTTTTAAGGTTTGTCAATGCGTTATGCACGCGATTCGCGTAGTCAAAATCAGTCTACAGAATTGTCCTCCCCTCAATCTTCACCTCAATGACACCCCTGTAATTGTGATTCTCGTGTAGTCATCCAATACGGCAAGCAACAGTTTCTTAAGAGTTTAGACTGAGTTCCTGGGTACAAAAAAGTAATACAAAACAAAGGTTATTTTCATAACAATGTTATACTAGCAACATACCAAGTAGACATTATTTTTAAAGCAGTTCGTAGTTTCTAAGCATTTAAACATGCACAAAAGCTACGATAGGTCAAAATCTTGTTTAGGAAATCAACTGCGCATTGCTAAAGATATTGTATGATTAGCACAATTCATGCTTTATATATATCATGCTAAATTTATGTTTAACTTAACCTACCACTATGTTATGCTTAATATAGTAATGTCATCAAGAGATACGACTATTTAACCAGGTTTTCCGAAGGAAAAAACTGGTTATTAGATTGGCGAATGCGGGCGGGCTGGCTGGCTGGCTGGCGGGCTGGCGGGCGGGCGGAACAAGCTTGTCCGTGCCATAACTATGTCGTTCATTGTCAGATTTTAAAATCATTTGGCACATTTGTTCACCATCATTGGACGGTGTGTCGCGCGAAATAATTACGTCGATATCTCCAAGGTCAAGGTCACACTTTGAGTTCAAAGGTCAAAAACGGCCATAAATGAGCTTGTCCTGGCCATAACTATGTCATTCATTGATAGATTTTGAAATCATTTGGCACATTTGTTCACCATCATGGGACGGTGTGTCGCACGAAAGAATCACGTCAATATCTCCAATGTCAAGGTCGCCACGACTAAAAATAGATTTTTTTTTAAACAAACTTACAAAGGGGGTTAATTTTGTTTGTTCATTTCAAAAGTTCAGTTTGAGTTTTCTCCCTTTATCAGATTTTTTTTTCACAATGAAAACCTGGTTTTGTGACAATTTTGTCCCTTGTTTAGTTTGTTATACCAAACGTATTAATATCTGATCAAGTCTTCTTTTCTTCTACTTCTTTTAATTTGAAATAAGTGTAGCGCTCCTCTTGAGCATCGCCGCAATGTGGCAATACAATGTTTCCCACATTAAATATAATTGCAGGCGTTGTTTGAATAGCAAAATGCATTTCAATAAATAAAACTGCTTTGTCAAACTTATATGTGCCTCTATATTTCAAGGGTGACAGCTTCAGAGTAGATTGTCACTATAACACCGTTGGAAAAACACAGCCAGTTTTGGTAACAAACACAGAATAGTATCTTATTTTTCTTGATAAGTTCTTTTGGATGTCTTGATGTTTTCCGGCCAAAATACAACGATTATGTTGATGCGTATAAATTAAACAACCAGCGAGTCGTTTAACAATGGCAAGGTAACATTTCTGTAGAAATTACGATTAACAAAATTAATTTTCTAAAAACCCCGACTTTAGATAACGCGTTTTTTATGACAGGTTGGTCTGAAAACTAAAGAAGAGATGTGCATGTCGTTTGCCTACTACTACTACCCGAGAACAACATTGGCAAACTGCATGTCGTTGTCGAACTATGGTATATACGGTGTCGATGCGGAATCGAAGGCACCTATTTCTGTTTTTAAAGGAACTGTACCAACGCATTCGGAATAAATAATATAAGCCGCATTCTGAGAAAACTGGGCTTAATGCATGTGCGTAAAGTGTCGTCCTAGATTAGCCTGTGTAGTCCACACAGGATAATCGGGGACGACACTTTCCGCTTTTACGGTATTTTTAGTTTCAAGGAAGTCCCTCCTTACCGAAAATCAAGTTTAAGCGGAAAGAGTCGCACATGCATTAAACCCAGTTTTCTCAGAAAAAGGCTCAATAAGTAAAAACAACATGAGCATTTACATAAACATAAGATAGACGAAATAAATATACGTTAAATGACCTTCAACGACAGTTTAAAAATGATATTTATAGATATATGACCGTTCAATACTTAAAAGTGCTTAACATTTAACTTGCCATTAAGTTAACGTTCATAAATAGAAAAAAGCTGAAAAAATAGTAATTTGGAAATAGTGTATATGTATGTGTTGCATTATGAGACAAAATTGTCGGATTCCAAGCAAATTCCGAATCATTGTCACTGTTTTCCCCACCAACCTTTTAGACCTGGTAGATGATTCAGAATGCGGACTGGACCAACAAGACCGTGGTAGACTGGTTCGATCAGCAGCAAAGCACCGAGCCCAGATTTGCATGGTGCACTGGAGACAGTTTGAAGGTGTCCGGTCTATTTGGAATGTAATCCCAATTTCTGTTAAGTGATAAAGTAGGCGTTCAACGCAGTTTTTCATTTCTTTCACGAGTAGGAACCAGTTTTAATATGTGTGCTCTTTTTTTAGCAACGTTGATTGTTTCGTCCTACTTATCTTGCGATATGGCTTAGTGATGTTTAGCGATAAAGCTGACTATTGGCTCATCTTAAGTAAAACCACGCCATCCAATATATTTGATAAGTACACGAATTGTAATTGAAGTAGAAGAATGACTTTTAATAAAGTAAGCCGGTTTATTCGGAGGTGATTTGTCATATAAATAGTATACTATTTTGCACTCACATATTACGTTGATATCACTTCAGTTTCGTATATAAACTAATTACGTGAGTTCATTTGTTCTAGGTTCCTGAAGACGTTTACTACCGGTTTACTGGCAATGTACCACTTCATGATTACGTTGAGCCCAGCAAGTGCCCGTAACGAATCATTGATTCTAATTGGACAATCGCTAATCACGTGTTGGTAACAAACCACCGATTCAGATTTAAGGACATATGCTGCAGTTTTAAATAAATGTTGGTTACACCTGGAATTCGATTAAAAAATGCATGAACCATATGTGGATAGAAAAATAAAAAAATACAAATCATAAGTCATTACTGATGTTGATTGTTTATTCGCGATTGAACAACAAGCCTATATCAGCATGGTAACAATTCACAAATAAGTTACTAAAAGTAAAAATTGAGTAAAACAATGAGAAAACTGTGGAACCCAACCTCTATTTCTCTCAATATATATAATGCTGATTTACTTTGACATCCACTTTTTAATGTTTTTTCATTAAATTTTAAACAAAAATAAAAGCACCATAATTCATCTTTTGAAAATTAATAAAGTTCATTTAAGTCATTTTTATATTAACATGACTTTCCATACCTAGATTTTGCCAACATTTACCCAAACGTTTAATGAGTTTTAATTTAATATAAACAATAGTTCACTAGGGTCGCTTTTACAAAAAATACAATTAACAAAACAACACCAGTGGAAACCACGTACATGGTACAGGTGAAAACACATATTTGTGCATGCATTTTGCATGCAAGTGCAAACGTATATTAAAATTAAATTAAAACACATGCAATGTGTAGCGAGATCAATAAAAGCATGTTAATACAGCATCCAACTAAAAACAAGATGTACACAAAACATTTAAAGGGGCATATCGTCGGTATTAATTGTAATTTTTGGCATGACTTGACCAATTTACTTATTATGTCAATGCAACAGAATATTTTAATTTAATTGAACACACATATAATGTAATGTAGCGAAATCAGTTACAGTAGGTTAAAAGCAAGTAAAACCAAGATGTATAAAATACATACAAAGGGACTTTTAAACGGTATCAATTGTAATTTTGAAGTGACAAACTTTGTGCAGCAAGATCAAGACAAATACGTTTATTCGGCACCACAAACAAAACAGACTTTAATAGAAAAGAAAAAGGCATTTATATAGTATTATTTTGTAATTCTTGACGTGACTTGACAAATGTATTGCTGTTTGCAAATGCAAGTGTACATTTTAATATAATGAACATACAAATAATTAATCATGTGTATTCGAGATCATCACAAGTATATTTATGACGTATTCAACTACATTTGTAAATACAGAACGTATGCAATATACTTACCAGGACATACCAACAGTATAAATTGTGATTCTTGATATGCCTGTACCAGTTTACGGGATCCCATGTGTATGCAAAAATGTATATATTAGCAGTAATATATTATTGAAAATGCTAGGGATAATAATATGAACATCAATTTTATCTTCACACTTCGTGTACGATAAAAGCATTTTCAACAAAAGAATTGCGTTTTGTAGGAAAACGTTTACATACTACAACAAAGTTTGCATTAGAATAGAGATACTACAGAAGGCAAATATGACGTTTATGTTTAACAAATATTAACTACCACATCATTCGCTATTCACATGAACTTTGTTATCTTAAATGAGTTTTTGAAATTATAATAATCTATTAGTTGTTGAAACGCCACTATAATGTAATATTACTTATATCAGTATTTTACTTTTAAATCTACTATGACTCACATATTTTTCAGTACGGAATACATTTTAAGGACATACGCGGTAGTTTAAATTATTTTATATTACATATAACATACTTTTTGCTAGATACATCTTTGCTGAATTCAAAATCCAGACTGACCGTTGCTATTTGTTTATTGAGCTTTTTGTAAAACGACTGTTTCAACGTGTGAGTTCACCTCGAAAATATGCCCTAAAGAACAAAAGTTGTCACACAAGTAAAAAAAAACTGTTGAAAATAATGTAATTCTTTGTGTACATTTATAATAATGATTAAAATTTTATTTCATATCTTACAACCTCAAATCAATATCAACGACAGAATTTTTTTATTTTAAAGTATTTTTTTTAAACTTTAACCTTTAATACCTTCCCGCGTATAGAGTTTATCCCAACTTACCCAAATAGCTCATGGGTTATAAACAAAGAATTAAGAACACAGAGACAAAACACAACTCCCAGTCAATTAATAAATGCTTATTTCTAACACATCTTGACTGAAAATGCACTTCACAATTAAATATCCGATCCTGTTTGCTCAATATCAGTGGGATCATTGTTCTGTCAAATGTTCGACGAATATATCTTATTGAGAACCCATTACACACTAGTCTTTAAAAGGCTGATGTTTTCCCAGAACTCGCTGTGTATGCGGATACAGATGGCACTTCGATACCAGATAACAACAAAAGCCACGCGCAAGAGGTAAGTTCATCAGTTTTTTTAAAAGTTATATCATAACGATTACTTTTTTAGACAAGGCGCATGGTCGAGTTTATAAATGGTGTATCCTTTTCTATTGGAAAAAAAAGATCACGAAATAATAGTAGATTTCCCCACCCCCCAAAAAAAATAGAAAATTCGGTCGGAAAACAGCATTAACTGGATGAACAGTAAACATTTCAACAAAATAAAACTACTTAGACATATTGCAAGACATTGTTTGATATTCCAACATGAAGAGTAATCACTGTGCTTCAAATACTGAAATTTTTATAGTATTAAATGAAATAAAAACGAAGATAGAACATGTTTTAATAGGTGGTATACACGAAGTTGCGGATACTTTGATTCCCGATATAGGGCACTTTTGATAACAGAGACTTTCAACAAATTGGACACTCTGAACCGAGTATTATCTTCTATCTGAAATGCATTTATGTATATTATGGCTATTCTTACCAAACATTTTGAAGTACGAATCAATTTGCATTGTCAAGCGCGACACATTGGGAATCTATGCATAACGTAAGTGCATACACATGTAAAATATAACCAATTGCGTTGTTCGTTTTCAAAAATCGTATTATTATTAATTTAGATATTTTTTATTATAAGTGTAAATGTTAAATAAGATTCAAATGCTTATTTTCTGAAGAAATATATTTCAAGTAAAATTTTGTTGATAGTCTTTTACATTTTCATTCAGACAACTAATCCTTTAAAAGTTACTTCAGCAGAAACTTCCCTGTATCTTGCAAATGGACTTTCAACGGAATCGGCGCTCTCGTTTTATTTACTGGCATTGAGCCAAAAAGTTCAAATGGAATTTCGAACCTGCATCGCAGCTGAAATTAAGCTCTAAAGTGCAGTTTTAGCAGAGTGATGTTTCATGAAACGTTATCTTGTATATAAGTAAATGGCCATAGTACCTTCGTTAGGACATAAATATAAATGCTTTAGCTCAGCCGTTTCGCTACAAAGAATGTCATTTAAAATTGCATAGTAAACGATGTAAAACAATTTTAAATAATCATTTTCGATATGTATGATGCGTTACATTTTAAATGAAATTTAAAATTGTTTAAGCTCGTGTACTATGCGAAGATCCAGCTCTTGGGTGACTCGAAAACTGGAAAATTTATGGTCTTATAGACTGTACTCATCTGACATATCGAATTCGTTTCACGTGTGTCTTTGACATTTATACAAAATCGTTATCATATTCCAAAAGGATAAGAACATGTTTAGGTAATTCGTTTTTAATTCACGTCAGTACATACATTTTTAATTATTGCCTGGTCACTGTAACAGTATTCCACAGCGAATTCTGCATTTCTGATTCACTAAATAGAGTGTGATATATCTGGTAAAAAGTGTCGAGTAATCTGGAATCGAAGTGCCATTGTCTTTGAGATGATCGGTAAAAGAAGTGTCCATGAAAATTTGTCATCCGACTCTTAAAACATTTGAATTTCCTCAAACACGTTAGTTAACTAAATTTTAACATGTTTTAACATTAATGGACATATTGATCTTTTATTTCGATTAGTTGACACGTTCTTAATTTCTTTTCAAGTATTTTTATTTTGTTGAAATACGTACTAATCATCGAATTTATGATGATTATCGATGGAATTTTATCTTTTTTTATTATAATTCACAGTTTTTATTCCACGAATGTTTTGCTCCGCAATACGAAGTACTGTACTATTAATAGACCAAACCATATTAAGTGTCTAAAAACCAAATGCACGGAACATAAATGCAAAAAGCTGAAGAACTCACCTCTCGCACGTGGCTTTTGCTGTTATCTGGTATCGAAGTGCCATCTTTTATCAAAGTATCCGCATACCCGGCGTGCGAATTCGGTCCTTATCAAGTTCCGGTATGCTACACGTAATTGCATGTCGTGTATAAAGTATTTCAACGTGTAAAAAAATGAAACTGAACGAAATGGCGTCCACTTTCAGTCTAAGCTAACGGTGATCAATAAAATTAAAGAAAAACTCAGCGCAAGAATCAAATGTAATTAAAATGTCACGAAGCACACAATATGGAAAACACAAATATCGATAGAAACTGAAACGCATGTGTACATTAAATTGATTCCTCTTGACATGTTGTACTTCGTCAAACAGCAAACTTTATAGTAAAATACACACGAACCTCGATGTAAACTAAAATCCGTTGCATATAATAATACAATTACAAAACTGTTTAATAACGATCCCTGTTATTCAATCCTTTTATCTATATTGATCTTTAATCACACGTTTTAAAACGAGTGTATCGAATGCTAAACACTGTCACCAAAGACACGATTTACGAAATCGAGTGTCGAAGCGAGTACAATAATTGTACTCTTTCGCAGCTCCCTATTATGCATGACAAATACAAAATCTGAAATAAGTTTTGGGGTTGTTTGATGCTTAAAAGTATTTAACTGTTAAATAAAATCCCTTCACGACCGAATTGTTGTCCTAAAATCCAGAGAGTCTAGCTATTTGTTTCACAGAAATTAAGCCACACGTCGTGAATTGCGTAATCAAATGAATGAACATTAAATTACGAGAATCGGGTTATGCATAAATTTTAGTTAATGACTCAAACAGTACGATATGTAATATAAACGATAACACATGCAGAGCTGGTCCGGACTTCTAAAATCTGCCCCAGCCTCATAATGGCCCTCGGGCCGATTATAGACGTCCGGCCCAGCTTTGTCATGTGTTATTGTCGAATTATTAAATATGCATCCCGTTTTAATTCGAATATCCGAAAAAGCATACACTGATTGCGTAACCGGTGTTACAAAAAAAAATATATGCGTACAACTTAACTGCCGCGAACGTCCTTAAGAATAGTTAATAAACATATTGGCTTAGCACTTAACATTCATTAAAAAAGGACACGTTGATGATGGTTTCATTTTTGCAAGAATTGTTAAATATTTGTATCTTGTAATGTTTATTTCTAAATTAAGTTTGTTTCGACAAGTTCTTGTGTGTGACAGTTTGAGACCTAACTATGATACTAATAAATTATGTAAATTAACCAGTTCATATGTTTGTTTTGAGATAAGCGCACAAACACATTCGTGTATAAAGACAGAAATGTATGAAAGAAACTTCGGCCTGAAATATAAATATTTATGGATAGAAATTGATTTGCGACAAGTGAGTTTTGTGAAGAAAATAGAATGGACGTCTTGGAGTTTCACTCAACTTTCGAACACATGTTCGAGTTCCTAGTCATAAAGCATAGAAGCGTGTTTACTTGAACAAGGATAAGTAATGCTAGGGTTGTGTTTTACGTTTAAAAGGCGTCCTTTCTCCAAACATAAATGTATATTAAAAAACAATAATAACAATATATCGTACATGTATATGACGTTATACAGCGGCGTCACACGACGTCGCGCCAACGGCGGCGTCACACGTCATCGCGCCGAATTCTCAACATTCTTCTGGCCGCGAAATTTTTATAAGCACTAACAACATTATGAGTATTTAAATACATTAATCAAACCTACTTGTACTTTTGAAATTTCAAATGTCCATGACACTGGAAAGAGTTAAAAACTTTATTGCACACAATTAAAAGTCAGTTGGCGTCACATTCTACTTCTAGCGGGTATAGATTTACGATATGTCTGGTGGTGATTCCACCTGATGTACGGAGGCGCTCGGCCCTCGTCATTCCATCATTTCTGGTGAGATGCTCGTCTACCACAGCAGGGTCCACTTAAGTCTCGGTTTGAAGTCGTCATGCACGATAACAACGTAGCCCAAGCGTATCGGCTGATGGTTTTTATCATCAGTTGTCTGGCTCGTTAAGTATATCCGCTGGAATGAAGAGTTCAAGGCGATATTAAGGTCACTCGCTATTGACGACCATTTGTCAACAATGTCCACTGTTAGTGATGTGTTCCAGTCATAGCCGTTCTTCCATGGATTTTGTACAAGTATTTTTGCACAGACAGTCACTGGACTGAGCATCCCCATCGGGTCGTACATTCTTGATGTCTGTTGAAGAATGGTTCGTTTTGCAGCCGTGCTTGATGCTTATGTCTCACGGGAAACTAACTTCGCCAAGTCGTCAAATTCATGTGTGCTGCTGTGCCCATCTTCCGATGCCAATTAAAAATTGTTTCTTTAATAAGACTTACCTTACTATTCTATTTAGAATTTCGACTTTATATTATTCACAATAGTATTCTGTGTGAAAAACAAATAATGTGTCCCCACTCTATCTTATATACAGTTATGCAATCAAATAAAAAAAATGGTTAAGTATTACGTAATTAGAAAATAAATCAATATATATATATATACTTTCTGTAAGAACAAATATGCAATACGGTAAACAGAGGTATAGCTCTATTCCTTTTAATGGAAAAATCCTTTTAAACGGCACAAAATGATGTGAAAAATAACTGAAATATCTGGAATAAAAATTGAGGTGCAGTATGAACTTTGGAAAAACACCCACTAAGAGTGTTGATTTGCCTTACCGCTTTTCTGACTCCAAAACAAAAACTAGCACGGTGTTTCTTGGCTTCACTTTTCCTTTCGCTCTGAAAATATATAACAAATATGAAAACTACAGAAAATTGCATTAAGAAGTGTCGAATAGACCAAAATGGGAGTATAAAGGGACATAGGTTACTGTTAATATAATCGATACATATAAAATAGTGTCAATAAAAATAATACAATGTTTAAAATCTTCTATCTGAAATAAATAATTAGTATACACATTAAAGCACAAAGAGAAATTGATTTTTAAATGGCTTGTACCGTATAAAATATCTAAATAAAACTAGCTTACATATAATACAGCAAACAAGATAAGAACAGCATAAGCCGAACTGCTGATAACATGCCCATTTATATCATAAAACCTGTGTTTGAAAGAGCATTATTGCATCACCCAAGTCATGCTATTTATTTGGGCACAGCAAACGTTGTGACGACCTTACATTTGGAGAAGAAATGGTATAGCACAATGACGGATTTTTCTATTATAATTTGACGTGCGAAAACAAATATGTAAGTGTTAGGATCTTTTAATACATTAAGTATATTAATAATGGACAGCCACAGTGGTCAACACCAAATTGTACAGTCGTGTTAAACTGTGTAAGATGTTTTTCATTTCAGTAAATACCTGCCTTATTTACGTAAATTTAGATTTCGGTTATAACTGTTGATTTGACATAATACAGGGCTACATGTCTAGCTTGGTTTCGCCTTTACTTGTAGATTGTCATCTTTTCCATTTCCAAAAGAAATGTCAAAGACTAATACAAAAACGTATAGTTTGAGACCAAACTTTAATTGCTTATTCGCACATGTACATTGTCAATTTCAGTACAACTAAACGTGAAGGATGGATCCTTTATTTTTGAGTGAAATGTATACAAGAAGCGTTGGACTGGAGATCATATTAATTAGAGTGCGCAAAGTGTAGTCCTCTGGCACAGCTATTCGTAGAAGACACTCTCAGCTTCATCGTATTGTCTGTTTAAGAGACGTGCTTGTAAATAAAAACAAATTGTTGGAACCTTCATAAGCTAGCGCTGGACAACACTACTTTTAATTAAAATTTCTTAACTAATTTCCTTTGAGAAAAGTTGTCCTAACCCAAACCTCATACTTAAAGACATATTTTCTTACTTGATGTATGCACGAGATGCTAAATAGCATGGTCTACCAATATTAACTAGTGAAACTCCAGATGCTGGAGCAGTATTGCATTAGCATAATAAACAATATGTTGGTCCTTTATATAAGGCAAGTAACTAATTACCTTAACAGTACGAACATCACAATACAAAACAACATAAACACATAGAGGAATAAAGCTTGGGCAACAGCCTTGGAACGGTTAATGCAAAGCATTGGGGGTTTAAACAGGTTTTAGAGCGTTAAACCTCACACTTGTCCCAGAAATATTAATGATATATATAAGTGTTAATAAAAATAAACCTCATAGCATTGCAACACAATTTAAACAATAATAAAAGGGTATTAAAATGCATTGGATTCAATAACCATTTAATATCTAAATGGTAGGAAGGAGACCAGAGCAACAGAGTTACAACTTTTTTTAGGAACGATGAAATGAAATTACGAACACGTGTCAACTATATCCTTTATTTTAAGAAAAAGATTTAAGAATATCGCATCATTCAGTTAATATTTCAGATCATCATCGTGCAAATACAGGAAGAAGCAGATGGGTGTAAGAGATCCATATAACATAGCTTGGTTGTTTACCGTAAAACGTTGTGTATAACGCGCATTTATGTATAACGCGCATCTACTTTTTAAAGGTAAAACAACGGGAAAAAAAGTTTTTGAAGCAAAAAAAATCGGGGGGAAAATTTCGTACCGCAGGCTAACTGAAAATCGTTATATTTAGATTGCCGATCTTACGTGTTCTTTTATTGCTTCCATTATTAATTATTTTAAAGACGATAACGATACAACTAGTTTGTGTTTTTTTTAATCATATTATGCGTAAAAATTAATGTTTGGATTTAAATGAATTATGCATGAAATGCACACTTTCCACGAGGATACCATCAAGGTTTTCATCATATGTCTCCGAAGTAACTTTCCACGATTTTATCGTGGAGTACACATAACGGATGGATTAGTTATAACTAAGAAACTGACATTATTGATTGGTATTGTCACGTGGTTATTCATGCATGACTAATTCACAACCGCACGTTTTATTTACAATGCCGATATCATGCGTTCTTTTCGAGTGTCTATAATTGACAGGAGACTTAAACGACTCAAACTTCTCAACACCATTACGACATTACCGGCGATAAACAAACAATGGAGGTGTGTGAAGCCGTTTGCTGGTTCGCATGTTTTGATAATAGCCCAGCTACACAAAACTTGACAGGTGACGCAAATTGCTCGATAATCACATCCCCAATCTTGACAAGACGTATGAAAACGTGTAAACAAACACAACATCAATTTTATTAACACATTTGAAAAGCAAGAAAAATATTCATAAATATATCGGGAAAGACCTTGCCGACATACTATTGTAAATCGACAAGTGCCCCCAAATAAATTGTGTAACCCTAGTACAGTAGGGTATAATATTGTGGGAAAACAATAACATTTAAATAAAAATGGCTTCCTTGTTTTTCATTCTCTCCTTCAAATTTATTTGATTTCAATGCTCTGTACGTACCTGAAAAAGATGGAAAATATTTATGTTAACGTTATGATGTTTGTCCATCTTATTCAGATCGTAAATATAACACTATTATTAACATAGTTACAGTTAAAACACCGGAAAACAGAATGATGCAAATTACCGCAACTGGGTAACTGATAGGGTATGTGACTGCTTAAACAATAAATCAAACAAGAAACGTCCTTCTGAGAGAAAATATTAATAAAGTTTAACGATATAAACCCAAGATCGGCACCCTATGCAAAAGTCAAATGGGTCGGTAATTTCCTAACTATATTTTTACATCAGCAACCGTGAATTCCGCATACCCACCGGAAACATTCCTTATCACATACACGTTATCATCTGGCGGTGGAATTCGGAAAAAAAGATGAAAAGACTGTTAAAGAGAAAGCATTAAAATTGTTTACTGGGCGCGTTTTTATCAGGACATACATTTACATCATTGAAACTTTGACTTTTTAAAAATATCTCATATATAAAATGTTCGAAATGTTGCAGGTAAATAATGGTACATTTTTGGCATTTATTGACAGCAATATGCAATTTGTACCTCTAAGCTTTGATTCCTAACACTGTCACTGTTGTTTGCTTATGTAAGAGAAATGCTAACCCATGTAGATCAATTCTAACCTGTGAAACAGTATCTTTTTGACTACGTCTTTTTAATTATTTGCTTACATTGTTTGTTCGAGATGTAAAATAAATTTCTTCTTTGAACTCCCCGACGTCATAAATTGTTGAGCCTCAGGACTTAATTTCATAAGCACACACTTGCATTCTCAGGATTCTGTGCGAAACAGTTGCATCACCTTCTCATTATTCAATACCATCAATAACAGTTGTTTCTCATCCATCCAAACGTATTGTGTTTGGTATAATGAATGAAGCTCGGACTCACTAATAGCTGACTGAAAGCCATGAACCACGGTATTTCGAAACCATGCGCCTTGTTCGAATGTAACAATTTCCAAAACGAAACTTGTGTACTTGTTGTAACCATGAGCTGACAAGCGTAACCTTCATTTATCTACTGTTTTCTGAAAATAACACTATTAAACCACCATTGATAAGTAAATTAAACCATCTCATTATGCATCATGAAATAAATACATGATTGCCTTCAATGCGCTGATAATTCTTAACCAGAAATACCGTCATGCCGGTTGACTAAATATAACACTAATTAAACAATTTCAAGGAAGTTTATTTCAATAAAACATATATACCATACTGAAATTAAAACATACATAGCTTTAAATTAAGAGGTATAACATTTCATAACAGACACCTTAAACTTAGTTACTTTTGCCCGAATCTTTGACACAATTCCAGCCACATCTGCCCCTGGGATGTATAGCAGCGGGCCGGTAGTTCCGAAAGATCCCCTACAAATGTACATGTCTACAGGAATCGCCCCGCTGCTTTTGGTTCCACCAATACCTGATGAATTTCAAAACATTCAAATATCAAATTTTAGGCATTCCAGCAGAAATGTCAAAATGATTTGTGTAAAATTGATTATAAAATGCCCATGAGCTAGCATTGGTACCTTATAATGCTTAAAATAGACTGGGGAGTGTTTCTTACCATGTTGGGAATGTGGCTGGGTTCTTTGGATTGGGAACAAAGGCGTCGTTTTGAAAAAAAGGGACTTTGGTGTTGTTGTTGTTTTCTTTATATATTGTTTTAAATTATAATAACAGTGTGTTTTATATTATACATCTAAAGTTCAGCCTTTAAACGGGAGGGGAACTAAACTTGAGAACTATTCTAAAACAAAAACATGTAAATAAGCGGGATCCGTCAATTGAGAATGTGTTAGTGTCATTTGTGAAACATATCTAGTTTCTGACATTAGAAATGGGGCCTATTTTCGACAGAAAAACATCCAAAAGTAAATACTCATAGGTGAAGATTTGGACGTCCGAACAATTTGAGTTACAAAAACAATTTTCTTCACACAGAAAGTATGTATGAAAACTTATAGTGTTGGAAAACAAGTAATATTGATTACAGTAGTTACTTTCTGAAAAATATGACACAATTTAGTATCAAATTTTGACTTTATCTAACACTTGGAGTCTTCTAACGAAAAACTTATTCAAATCAATATAGTTCCCTTATTTTATAACAGATTTTGTTGACATTTGGATTCACACTACTTCAAGACATATCTTATACATCATGTAAATTTAATTGAAATTGATCAATTCTAAAATATCAAACATAACAAATTAAAATAATCACTGAAAAAAGAAAAATTATCAAAATTGTAAATCATAAAACAATAATGTGAAAAGTATCACGCATTAACGTACACGTCTAAATAACCGACCGGCTTGCAGCATTGCGCTCATGAATTTTAATACGAGCCATATTGTTTTTATGTGGTGTAAAAGCCCACCAACAATGGTGAAATTGAAATTAAAATGGAAAAATAACAAAATATTTTGATTTAAAATTGTACGTGTGATCTTTTGACTACAGTATGTGCAAGCAAACACTAGTACATGTGATCTTTTGATAACAGTATGTGAAAGCAAACAATAAAAATATTCTTCCGTGACGATCGGATGCTTCAGCAAGTTGGGAAGGTAGCTGCAACATGCCGGTTGCACTGTTGCGCTTCTAAAAGTTTATACGGCACATATCGATTTTAAAAATAAATTTATGTTTCCTGGTGTATCAACCAACCGTAAATGAAGAACTTGAAATAAAATTAGAATCATACAGCGTTTCAACATGTTCACGTCTAAAACAATGAAACCGTGGCTACCCCAAGTACAAAAAAGCCCTTTTGTCACGGATGAATGATTTAATAATAATTTTGCACAGAAAATTGTCAAATATTCACATGTGAAATTTTAAATCAAAATCTAAACGCTTTATGGAGATATTTAAGTTCGAAAGTGTTGCTTTAGAAAATTCTCTGAGTGTATTATCAATATTCAATCCTCCTACAGTACAGCTCACGCAAAACCAACAAAGCGGACAGATTCTTCTGTTAACGTATTTTCGCCGTGTATTTACTCGGCATGATGCCGAGGCACTCGGCGAAATTTCGCGGAGTGACGCCGCGTCTGTTTGTGCCTCGGCATCGATTCGCGGAGTAACGCCGCGTAGATGCGGCGATTCGCCGAGTATAACTATTTACAAATATTGATTGTATACTAATCTATAACACATGTTATCGAAATATAGAAACATACACAGAAAATACGCTGTGCGATTGTTAACATTTCTCTATATCTGCATACATTTAATTAAATTATCAATCGGATGTCATCTGTCAAAACAATTATTGTGTATGTCGATAACTGTATCTATATTGAGTTAAAGTTTACACAGTTAAATCCCGCAGATTATTTCGGAAACGAGACTTGCTTTAAACGTCTGTCATGTCGCCAAAATTGTTGCTCAATAATTTAAGGAAAATAAATGTTGTATTAGATACACATTTTACAACATGTTCATGATTCTAGGCTTGTTATTCTTTAGCAAGGCAACCAAAATTCTACAGATGGCTGCCAGTGCAGCAACCATCTGCGAAAAAAGAGAGACATATTGTTGTTGCTTTGTCTAAGTTATCTCTATAACATTAATATGAGGATAAACATTGCACCCACATCTCAACCTGTGCTTTGCGACACACTCTTTATAAATTTGAATGGGTTGTGTGCATTTCAAACTTGCGGTATAAAAAGCTATAACATAATTTTGAAAACTAAGATTATGCAATAGCGAACAACTTCAGTGCCTTCAGCGATTTGATATAATGTTTTATTTGACCGTGCGATTATTAAACCTTTTAACATAACATATTTTTATAAATCTTAAACTTGTAAAAATTCCAAAGTATGTATGTTATGTTCAAATACCCGTTATAATATAAAAATGAAGCTTGCACTCTGGTATATATTGTTGGGACGCATTGGCCATGGCATGTATTACTAGTATGTATTTGTCTATTGTTGAAGATCGTGTACCTTAAACATGATGAACGGGAGGGCTTGTGCGCTTGATATTTCGTTTATGTTAATACACCCAATATTTATAAGACCCATGGCGAACGCCTCATAAGTTTAAATTGTACTTGTGAAATCTGATACGGCTTTGGAAAATCCCGGTCTGTTGCAATCGATACCCCATGCAAAGCTTGTTTTTGTATATGATAAAATAGGTTTGCAAGTGCGTCCTTTAATTTTTGGGCTTGCTGTTTTAAGATTTTGTTAAATGGGAAGAACATATTTGCAATGCCAATTATTTTCAATGAATAACTTAAGTCGGGCAGACATAGCTGATATCTTATTAACTACTTTTATGTATAAAACTTCCGTGTGTAACGCAAATGCTTGATATATATTTGTTATTCCAATTTTTGGAACTGGACATACCGATCGTTAAACTGATACTAGATTTGCACACTCTTAAATAAAGAAAAGAAAATTCCCCTACAAGCTGGCCATTATTTACGTTATTGATAATACACTAAAGTTTTTAGATGTGTATTTATATTCTTTTCCTACGAGACATGGTTTACTGGGATATACACGTAATAGGATGAGTTATTTTATTAAGTGCGATCAGTTATCATTTTCTGTTTGAAACAAGCATCATCAAATCGATTAATTGTATAATAGAAACACATAACATATTTGTATTATATATATTTATGGTTTTGAATTCATGTTGCATTTTATTATGATTATTTTTTAATAAAAAAAGTGTATATCCTATGTACTGTAAATGACATTAAGTCTCGTCTTATTATCTACCATGTTGTACTTTATTTAATCGTCTTTTCCATAAACTCATTATAAATATTATGGAAATGTGAATAATAAAGCACACAAATATAGTACCACATATAAATGGGGGACACACCTTCATATATTGGCAATACACCTCATTCGTTTTCTTATTTCATTCAAAAGTGTAAGCTCCCTTTAACAGGCCTACTTTTATTCCCGCATCATATTACAAGCTTAATGTTTACAGCACACAGCGGTAACATGTTACGAAACTGCAACTAATTTGCATGTTAAAACCCTCTTAAAAATGCAATAATTTATGTCAAGGCCTCAATTTCATTGTGGAAAAGTATACCGTACTTAAGCATGGCCTACGTGCATGTTAGCGCTGAAAACATGACAGTGCGCCGTTAGTTTTCAAACAAACATTTAAATACGTATTGTATCTTTGCAATCTGATACAACGCCCGGGAATGGCGGTCTGATAAAATCAATATCCCAGCCAAGCCTGCTCTACATTAATATATTTTGCATACCAGCAGGCTGAATATAGTTTCTTAATTGTCCATGACAACAGGAAGATAAGTATCGAATGTGTAGAATTGCCAACGACTAACCAAAAGAGTATTAACACTTAAGAACAATTAAACAGGTGCATGCCATGGTGGTCTGATGTGTCATTATGCAAGGATATTTAATACGTGTTTCTTCCGATCATATTATTTTCCTGCCATTGTTAATGTTTTGCAATATGCATTGTATTATACATCAAGCCTTACCAGACAACTATTTGTATGATCAAGAATAAGGAACATTCATGAACAACACGCTTTACATTGTAGTTAAGATCTTTAATCATGTTACTTGCAAACGCCTATGCGCCATAGTGTGGTTTTCAGTAGTTATGTGAATCACATTATATTACATGTTAACTTGTATAAACAGCCATTGTATTTAAGAAGGTCATGGTTGTATTGATTGCTGAATATTTGCTTGGAGAGGCTTCTTAAGTTACAGGCGCGATTATGTAAATTGATTATTTAAGTCTAAAATAGTGTTCAGGTGATCATTTTCGTCGTAATTTTAAAGCTTTTTGGTAATGCGATCATTTTAAGTGTGGCAGTTAGAGCAGGTATAAATACCAAATGTTTCAATGCATATTTTGCCAAAAATCATGATAAAGGTTTACCACTGAAAACTTCACGTATCATTGCCTTCGATACGTATATGTAAGGCAAACGTATAATGGTGTTACGATTACAACCTTTTGGTAATTCATGACACGCAAGGAATTTTGTAAGAATAATGTAATGACAGTGTTCTTATTTTCTTAACGTAATGTTCAACACATGAATTTGCGGGGTACAGAATTCGCGCTATTTCGATTGCCAATGTGCTCCTGCGGTCTTTATCTTTAATACCCAGTCCATGTGAAGAAAAGCTACTTATTTTTAATCAGAACACTCGTTTAACCCTTTCCCTATCAGCAAAGTGGAAATGGCTATGTGCAAACAGCATAAAACCAGAACAGCCTGCGAGTAACTCGCAGTCTGTTCAGGTTTAATGCTGTTTGCTGCTCATCAGTATCTAATGTTTGTAGATGAAGGCTTAAGAACTTGAATCGAGTAAGAAAGGTCTTAAATTAAATATAACTTTCCAAGGGACTTCAAATGCGTGAAAATACGTATCTAAGTGGTAAAGGGTTAAATTGAAGCCTATTATGCTTGTACATGTATACACGTCAGTTCTAATGTTTAGCGGTCCACTTCTACATCTATGTTCAAATGCGGTCGTGATATTGAACATAATCAGCATCATCATCATCAGCAGCAGCAGCATCGGCGGCGGTGGCGGGGCGGCGGCGGCGTCGTGGTCGTCGTCGTCATTTTCATCACCATCATCATCATCATTTGCATATAATACTTCACGTGTCTGAGATATATGTGGTTCCATTAGCTGAAATACAATAATGTTCTGTGAACAGCAGTATTTGGCATACGTACGTGTTTTTTTATGCCCCCCGAAGAGTGGAATGAAGTTTTTGAACTGTCCGTCAAGCCGTCCGTCTGTCTGTCTGTCCGTCAGGCCGTCCGTCCGTCCGAACACTTTATCATTGGTCATAACTTTTGCAATATTGAAGATAGAAACTTGATATTTGGCATGCATGTGTATCTCATGGAGCTGCACATTTTGTGTGGTCAAAGGTCAAGGTCATCCTTCAAGGTCAAAGATCAAATATATGGCTTCAAAGCGGCGCAGAAGGGGGCATTGTGTTTCTGACAAACACCTCTCTTGTTAGTTGTTCGCTTGCGAACAATTAAGGTTAAGAGCTAGTTTTGCAAGTCGGTCTGCTCTTAACTACCCTAAGAACGATGACCACCGCATCTACTTGTGCACACTGATTAGCCTGTTTATGCTTCACCACTGGTACACTGCAGACAGTGAGTGTGTGTATGTAATCAATAGTGTTTAACCGCCTGTGCGACGACATTGGCCAGTTTGTCATTGAAATCTGTACATATTGGCTGCGTTCAGGGAAAACGGGGCCTTATGTATGTCCAATAAGTGGTGTCCTGTGCATACTGATTAGCCAGTGCAGTTCGCACAAGCTAATCAAGGACGACACTTTCTGATTTTATGGTGTTTTTCGTTTAAAGACAGTCTCTGGTACTGGGTTGACAATTTATGCATATGCATTAAGCCCTGTTTTCCCTGTTTACTGCAGTCAGTATACAATACACTAATTGTTTCAGTAATGAAGGAACTGAAACAGCGTAACGTTAACGATACAGTGTGTTTAAATTATATTTTATTTAGAGGAATTGTCCGAAAGTAGTTAATCTACATTTAATAAACATCATGATTTCGGAACTTGTAATCAGTTTCTATCCCAGGTAAATTATAGTTTATAAGATTGTTCGCCGAGTGACTCAGCGTCATATCACCAACAATTTCCTCGGCATCATGCCGAGGCGTGCCGCGGCGTGTCTCGGCGAACAGACACGGCGACTCGGCGACCAGATGGTCGATGCCGAGTTGACTCCGCGAACAATTGATGTCGTCAAACTCCGCGGATCGCGGAATTTGTTTGTTTTGCGTGAGCTGAACTGTACATATGCGAATGTTAAACGAATCAAACCAACCATTATAACACAGCACAAACGAGCCCTAACCGCCTGGGGCTTTTGACGAGCTGTTAATGAAGCATCATTATTCTAAATGGCGTTTTAAAAGTATAATGATAAATGATGATGAGTGTTTGAACATATGCATAATAAATGATATTTAACAGGGACATACTATGTCAAATAGAGCATTTTTCTCCATTTTTTGAGAGGAAAAAATCACTTTGGCCGAAAAATATTCTGTACATCGAGTTTTCCAAGCTTACAAAAATAGGTTTTTAACCAAAATGAATAAAATCCCACAGCGTTATTTTTTCTGGAAAATCAACCATACATTTTGCATGATATAAATGCATCATGACTATGAAACAAATGGCTAATTTTAAAGGGCTCATAGCTCACGAACATTTCAATTACTGCTTGGAAAAATTGTGTGTTTGTTTGCACATCTGTACTTCATGGTAATCATATTAGTTCACTGTCATTCAATAGATTTTCATATGTACAAGTAGTTCCCTCCACGACTTTATAACTGTATAATTGTAGCGATTGGCAAAAGACAATTATGACATTTGAAGATCTAAATACATTTAGAAAGAAGAAGTGTGTGTGTAGGTATCTATAAGAACAGAGGTCGGGGGAACAGTCAATACCTACTCTAAAAATAATTTAAACATGAAAATAACTTCTAAAATAAGTCTGTATCTCTGATATAAAGGACATGATAAAATTTATTACATTTCGGGTTTTTATTACAAAACGGGTCGTTACTGTCGAACCGAAATGTAATAATACATCGAAACCCACTTTGTAATAAATAATTACATTCATGATTTGTTGATGGAGTCTATAAGAACAAAGGTCGGGGGGACAGTCAATACCTACTCTAAAACTAATTTAAACATGAAAATAAATTCTTCAAAAGTCTGTATCTCTGATTGAGTGGACATGATAAAATTTATTACATTTCGGGTTTTTATTACAAAACGGGTTGTTACTGTCGACCCGAAATGTAATAATGCATCGCAACCCACTTTGTAATAAATTATTACATTCATGATTTGTTGATGGAGTCTATAAAAACACAGATCGGGGGAACAGTCAATACCTACTCTAAAACTAATTTAAACATGAAAATAACTTCTAAACAAGTCTTTATCTCTGATTTAATGGACATGCTACAATTTATTACAATTCGGGTTTTTATTACAAAACGGGTCGTTACTGTCGACCCGAAATGTAATAATGCATCGCAACCCACTTTGTAATAAATTATTACATTCATGATTTGTTGATGGAGTCTATAAGAACAAAGGTCAGGGGATCGGTCAATACCTACTTTAAAATTAATTTAAACATGAAAATAACTTCTAAAAAAGTCTGTATCTCTGATTTAATGGACATGATAAAATTTATTACATTTCGGGTTTTTATTACAAAACGGGTCGTTACTGTCGTTCCGAAATGTAATAATACATCGCAACCCACTTTGTAATAAATTATTACATTCATGATTTGTTGATGGAGTCTATAAATACAAATGTCGAGGGAACAGTCAATACCTACTCTAAAACTAATTTAAACATGAAAATAACTTCTAAAAAAGTCTATATCTCTGATTTAATGGACATGATAAAATTTATTACCTTTAAGGTTTTTATTACAAAACGGTTTCTAACTGTCGACCCGAAATGTAATAATGCATCGCAACCCACTTTGTAATAAATTATAACATTCATGATTTGTTGATGGAGTCTATTAGAACAAAGGTCGGGGGACCAGTCAATACCTACTCTAAAATAATTTAAACATGAAAATAACTTCTAAAAAAGTCTGTACCTCTGATTTAATGGACATGATAACATTTATTACATTTCGGGTTTTTATTACAAAACGGCTTGTTACTGTCGACCCGAAATGTAATAATGCATCGCAACCCACTTTGTAATAATTATTACAATTCGGGTTTTTATTACAAAACGGGTTGTAACAGAGGTCCCGGAAGTCGTGAAAGACGAACCGCCGCCATTGCTCGCAACCGAAATGCCGCAGACGATTGACACTAGAGAATACAACATTGCTCCGTAGGTGATCATTCGGAAATGATGGACCAATTCGCGCTGCACGTTTGCGCACAAGCAATGGTCTGTTCACAAGTAGGCATATAACAAAACTATTACAACTCAAAGTGAACGCATTGACAATTAATACTCAGTGATAATATTGTGATACGATCGGCATTGGATATTGTGGTGGGCTATCTAATCAACATTGACTTTTCTCATAAACTAGTGTTTATGTTATGTTAATATTACTAAATATGTGTTTTCTATTTTTCGCGGCCGGGAGAATGTTGTGATTTTGGCGCGTCGTCGTACGAGGTCGCCGACGGCGCGATCGTTCACGTTTTTTAAGACGGCATCATTATTGTAATTGTTATTTATAATTGTCAGTTGAATATTTATAACGGTAGTAAAAGGTTGAACCTGTATTGACTTATAATTCTTTCTCATAACCGAAGTACATTTGCATAAACAATACGATCGCCGACAGGCATTATGACTATGAAATGATTGGCTTATTTTAAAGGGCTCATAGCTCACGAACGTTTCGATTACTGCTTGGAAAAATAGTGTTTTTGTTTGCAATACTGTACTTTATGGTAATCATTTTTAGTTCATTTTCATTCAATAGCTTTACATATGTACACGTAGTTCCCTCCAAGAGTTTATAACAGTTTAATTTTAGCGATTGGCAAAAGACAACTATAACATTTGAAGATCTAAATACATTTATTATTATTATACCACATTTATATAGCGCCCTTTTCATACTCGAGATGTGCGTTCAAAGGCGTTTTACAGTTTTTCCCTGATCACTGGGTCATAAGTCGTCCGTTAACATCATTTATTAAGAAGAAGTGTGTGTAGGTATCTCAGGAACAGAACGCACTTTTTTAATATTTCATGCATCAAGTAGATTCATGTCAAATGCAAATCTAAGTTAGAATCCTTAGTAGGTTCGGCTGCAGCAACATGTAAAAAGTTTAGTTCGCTTTTTCAGCCTCGCCCATTTTCTATCACACTTTGCCCCTACACATGTACCAAGAAGTCTATACGATGGATTTAGATATCGACATAAGTCAATGGAAGTGCCAATGTCAAAAGTTGACATCGGCTAGAGATCTTGTCCACACATTATAGCTAACGCAGTGCACATTATAAATGGTCGACAAGACAGTTTAGGCTGCGTAAAATCAGTCATCGTCAGTTGCATTTTATCGCTGTCGTCGTGATTCGCTGACATAAAAACACACAGATTTTTGAACCAGCTTCATGTGGTTCGCCAAGGACCCCATACTTTCGTATTTGTAAGAGAGCTCTGTTGGGGAAAAATTACATTCGACTTGTCTAGAAACTTAAAAAAAAATTCGAAAACAAAATACTGCAAGTAAGGATCCTTTTTTCCGTCTCATGCAATCTCTCTAAAATTAAGGACGTGTTTGGTGAAAACGGTGGGAAATTTCCTTATGCACTCATTGCCTTCTCGCGTAGACTGATCATAATCTTCCATATTGTTGCTAATTTGTTCGGTAGTTGTATGTTTAGAGCATACATACGTTCACGCGAGGCTGTTAACACATTTACGGAAAACACGTGTTACATTTACGGTAGCTAGATACAAAGCACACAATGATTATCAAAGACACATCTTTGCGTCTTTTCACGACGCTTTCAATACATTTAATAATACAACAATCCAACGATATATAGTCATAAAATGCCATGCATTTCAATAAGTTTCTTTGATAGCAATTTTTAAACAATCTAGAATCGGTAACATCAAAGTAACACAGTCGTTCATAAATAAATCTTTATTAATGTTAACGCCAGAGACTATGTTTGCATCTTTATTGTCTGTGAAATAGGCCTTTTCACAGAATTTCAAATTTAAAAGAAAATACCACTAAGTATAATTTAGCCTGCAATTCTGTGTTCTCGCGAGACTAATGGAATCATCATTTGCGTCAACGCGTGTACAAATATCGGATACATGAATTTCATAGGGAATCATATATGACGCTATTTCATTTCATTATTACTTTTTTATAACAAAACACGTCTAGCCGCGGTAAACAGGTTATTTAGCACTAATATTAAATCAAACATGATTAAGCACAGAACTGATATACCATCAACAACATGACTCAATTAATTTTCTATAAGTTTGAATACATGGAATGTACGACACAAACTAAATAAACAATACAGTTACATGTATTTTCAAGCACTGTCAATTTTTTATCTATTAAACTCTGAAAATACAAATATTAAAAAGCCTTACTCGCACAAATTACAAAACTAAATATGAGGAGTGCAAAACAAACTTAATTTTATAGATGTCTTAACCAAACTGACGTACACACGCACATCGAAAAGTGGAGAAGATCATTTGGAAATTTCATTTTAATATTTAATTTCCAAGAGTCCATTTATACCTGCAGAAATAGATGTGTTCTTGCAGATGTATAAATTTTGTGCCGCGCAGATTTGTTTGTTACACAATGTTAACACAAGCCAGGAGCATCAATAAAATACCACAATAATAAAGGGTAAACAAATCTTCACTATTTTGAACAATATATATTACACTGAACAGATAAAACAAAAATATGCCTGCCGTGGGGATTGAACCAGAAACTTCAAGAAGCAAACGTTAATGCGCTATTACTACACCACGAATGCTTTTCATATTCAAATGAAGTCTAAACCCTATTTTGGTTATAGGCGTTTCTTTTTAAGTATCGTAATAAAGCGCTAATAAGCTTATGATACACACATTGTTTTCTCAATCAATGACATGTTTGTGTATTTATTTTCGTTTGGGCAGAATGTGAACAGTCCATTTAAGCTTCAAGTGTTAGTACTTTTTCAGAACTTGCAACCAATAAGAAATATTATTAAATTCTGCGACTTTTTCCTTCGATATAAATTACCCGTAAAGCAACTTTCCCATTCATTAAACATTTCAAATTTCCAATTTTCCGTCCAAAAACTTTTCAACAGAAAAGGCAGAACAAAGAACATTTAGATGGCGTTTTGCAAAAGACCCGTTTATTTCACGACGCGAATTTTTCCAATTTTATAATGCGTTTACGCATTTTTTAAAACTCACGAGGAACCTGTACCTTTCACAAATGTGCACACAGAATTGCTAAAATTGTATGTGATTTATATGACCACACAGACAACCACTTTTTCTAAATAACATAACATAAAATGATCGATAATTAAAATTTATTTACATAAAGACTAAACAATTCATATCATTAGATCTGAAAGTGATAATCCGAACACTAAACCGTTGCTTCAAAATACACATATTACATTTATAATAATTGTCAGCCAAGGTCAACCGTTTCGTTTCCAATACTACATATAGTAGGTGATTAAACATCACACGCTTTTTCGGATTTATAACTCATCCCGTACTGAAACACGCTCTAGATATTAACATTCGTTATCTTACACGATGGTTAAATTACATACACATCTATATTGTAGGTAGACATTGTTTACAGATCAACGTACTTCGGTGTTGCGCTTCAAAAGCAGGACGCGATTCACATTAAGGACGACATACTAAAACTGTCGTTCTAGAATACTCTGATTTGATTTAGAGTACGTATGGAAGACACTTAGTTGGAATTGTGGCGAAAAGTTTCGGCTAAAATATGATGCTTCACGTTTTCTCACTATTACAACATAGTTACATCCCTTAGTTTACCATCTAACATATGGAAATGTCATGCGTATTCACAAATTGAGGTAAATAGTGATATGTTAGGTATTGCATATGTTAGAAATGTATTGCAAGGCATCTTTCTTTTAAATTAGGGTGGTGGTTTTGTCGGTGAATGAGAAATATAATTTGTAGTAATCGTCGAATGCAAAGAGCAGTCGGAAACGTCTTAAGTTTTCAAGTCGTGATCTTCTGAGTAACAAGCTCGGAACCGTTCGAATTGCCTATGTATAATTGCTCGCAAATCGATTGTCAGTCATTTTGCCGTCTGTCCGGCTAGCGCAGTGGTTGGGCCACTCGCTTTTTACCTAGCCGACTCGGGTTAATTTCCCGTTCCCAGAAGCATGTCTATTTGGTTGGTTGTCACCATACCGGACATGTTGGGTGTCCTATTTGTACTCCGATTTTCGACAACGACACAAGACCACAACAATCAGTGCAAAATCTTTCAGTAACAACGAAATAGCTGAGAATTTAAGCTATCATTCAAAATTATTCGATTTTTTCATGAGTCTTGCACGCTAATTATGCAGGAGTGCTAGAGCGCATCCTTGTTCCACGCAAAATGTTGCCTTAGACTCGAAAAAGACGTTATAAACCCCAAAATAGACACATTGTCAGACAATTTTAACATGCTGTCAGCCAAGCGCACTGGTTTGTATACGCGCTTCTCACCTATGCGACCCGGCTTCAACCATCCTTCCCGGAAGAAAGTGAGTTTGATTGGTGGTCACAATACCAGACAAGTGACTTTCCTCCTGGTACTCAGGTACCTCCCCCCCCCCCACCAACATTACACCACACTAAAATAGCATATATATATATATATATATATATATATATATATATATATATATATATCAGTAAAAAATCAAAAGATAGACATTGCTGTTAGAATTCAAAAATCGTATCAAATTCGTAACACAGCTAGAACAAGCTCCGGGTCCACATATTATAATGAAGCGTCAAACGCGGAAGGATGCCATAAACTTTAAAATCGACTTATCAGCCAGTGTGCGGTACACGCGTGTTTCATCTAAGCGATCCGGGTTTAATCCCCTCTCGCGGCGCATGTGAGGTTGGTTGGTGGTTGGGATAAGTGGAGTTTCCAGAGGGTATTTCGGCTTTCCCCATGCACGTTGGCTGCACATTACAGTTTCATTACGATGCTGCCAGTGTTGCAGAGGTGGTTTTGAAGCCGATGGAAACTTCGAAGACAATTCGAATGGCCCAAAGTATCCGTGGTGTATTCTAGGTAAGGTGTCTTGGAAAGACATGGGATGTCACTGAAATAAGTAGCCTCATTTAGGCGCAGGTCAGCTTCGTGGAACCCAGTAGCATCATTTAGGCATAAGTTAGCTTCGTTTAAGCCAAAGGCCTCCGGGACAAAAAGGACACCGTCATTAAATCAGGGAGCTTAACTGCGCCACTGGTCGACCTCAAATATGTAGTCCACGTTGTACGTCGCACTCTAAATATGCTAGTGACTTCATTTATTTTTATTTTGTCAATCAAAGGCAAGGTTTCCAGAGACAAGTTATTAATCATATTGTTGCTGATGTAATTGGCAAGAAGGCACATCGGAATTGTTATGCCGCAAAGCGGTCGATGGCTGCCTCGGAAAGTCGTCCTCGCGCTACACAATAATCTATTCCCTGTTATTGACCATCCAGGTCGCTTTGAGCCGTTAGTATGTACTACTAAAAGCTTAAAAGGACTTGTTTACATAGTTCGCAGTTTGGGAAAAATGGCATTAAATATGTTTACTAAAACTTATATAATTTTAATTAATTATTTAACCAAGAAAAACAATAAATAAAACATATTGTCATCCTCGTGTTTGGAACCAGAGACCTCTGAAAGCAAAACCCAACGAGCTAGCGCTGCGCCTCGTCGTCGTTCTTTTTGTGAGGCGAATCAGACCCGCTTTAGTAATGAACGACGTTTTCGTTTCAAAATTATCGATGCAAAGCGTTCGAAATGCCTCATTATGTTATCGATTTGGAATGATGAGTACGATTATGACGTTAATTAATCAATAGTTCAAACATTGTTTATAGTCGAGAGCGTAATTTCGTTTGATTAAAGATAATTCATACAATTTGTTGAATATGTACGACAATTATTTAAAAAATCGCCATTTAACCAAACTGTAATCAAGTTCTTTTGAAGCATTAAAGAAGAAATAGGACACGACCCTTTTCAATGGATGAGATAGTATCTATTGCCATGGCCGAATCAAAGATGTGTTATAAATTTGTCTATAGATACAACGTAGGCGGTAGACAATGAGCGATAAAATGCAATACTAATATGTTGAGTGAATAATTCGAATTCAATCCCTAAACAACAGCGTTTCAATTTTTTTAAACACTTTTCTGTGGTTAACAGGGAAATATCAGTTATTTACAAACGAATATTCGCCGTATCAAAATATCCTGCTTACAAATGCAAGATAACAGTAAAAACTATCGATAAAACTATCGATCCATTTCGTTTTTTATTGTTTTTGTAATAAAAGATATAACCCTTTAACAAATAAATGAAAGTTGTAACGGCAGTTAAAACGAGTTCCGCGGTCGGAGACAAATGCCCCCCCCCCCAAACAGGGCTTTGAACCGGTGACCCCAATTGTCAATAGGGGCCAACTACTGTCCAAGGCGAATGCACATGTGAAGTTTTAAGCCAGTAAGTCAATTAGTTGACGAGTTATTGATCGGAAACGATTTTCACTCTTATTGTGCCAGTGAGCTTGAACTTTGACCAAGTGACCCCAATTTTAAAGGGTTCATCTACTTTCAAAGGCAAATGGGCATGGGAAGTATCAAGCCAATCGGTCAATTGATTGACAAGTTATTGATCAGAAACGATTTGACACTTTTTCAGACAGTGACCTTGATCTTTGAGCTAGTGACCCCAATTGTTGTAGGGGTCATCTACAGTTCAAGGCCAATACACATGTGAAGTATCAAGCCAATCGGTCAAATCGTTTACGAGTTATTGATCGGAAACGATTATACACTTATTTAACAGTGACATTGACCTTTGAGCTAGTAGCCCAAATTTCAATAGAGATTATCTACTGTCCAAGGCACATGTGAAGTATCAAGTCGATCCGCCCATCCGTTTACGAGTTATTGATCAAAAACGATGTTCATGCTTATTAAGGCAATGACCTTGACCTTTGACCTAGTGACCCGAATTTTAATAGGAATCATCTACTTTTCAAGGCCAATGCACATGTGAAGTACCAAGCCAATCGGTCAATTCGTTGACGAGTTATTGATCGGAAATGATTTACACACTTATTGTGACAGTGACCTTGACCTTTGACCCAGTGACACCAATTTCAAGAGCAGTCATCTACTGTCCAAGTCCAATGCACATCTTAAGTTTCAAGCCAATCGGTCAATCCATTGACGAGTTATTGATCGGAAACGAACTGGTCTACCGACAGACCGACAGACTGACCGACATCCAGCAAAACAAAATACCCTCTCTTCTTCGAAAGGGGGCATTATAAAAAGTAACGAAATAGTTTGTTTTCGGTATATATCGATTTTTATTCAACCGTGATCATATATAATAACTATTTTTAATAGAATCATCATTATTCGAGTCTGGCTACCTATGGTCGAATTAATTAGTCATTTTAATATCACCACTGTTCTACACGACTCGTCATATACGAATTTTGTTCTGGGAAGACTAGGCTAAATGCATGAGCATTAAGTGTATCACAGCTTGGTCTGTGCAGTCCGCACGGTCTAATCAGGGACAGCGTTTTTCTCTTTTATGGAATGTTTGTTAAAACGAAGTCTCTTCTAAAATTAGCTGATCTTTGACGACACTACGCAGATGCGTTAAGCCCAGTTTTCCCAGAACAAGTCTCATATGGCGACCGTGATCTGTGTTAAAATATCAGCAAGATCACAGGAAGTCGGAGATTAAAGAAGCGAAATTAGAAAATGAATGACAAGTATCTTACACTGTGATTAAATAATTATAATATTTGTTGTGCAACAGTCCACTTTAAAAAACCACACATACAATTAGTTAAATCTTTTATTAATTTTAATTTTACGGCGCTGGATGATTTCTTTGCGTTTGATTGTGTCCGTATTTTTCATATCGCATGCGTTTTTCTACTGTTTTGTATCCTCTGCATATTTTATTTCTGTAAATAAACATGCGAAAACTACTTACACTGTTTTCATTATTCTGCAAATAATCTAAATTAAACAAACACCAATTGCAGTAGATAGTGCGATGTATATATTAACTTTCAAGTATAAAAGGTTTGTAACTTCTGCACTTGCTGTTTTTTTTTCATATTATATACGTGTCTATACTGTGTTAACTGCTACTTTATATTTTGTCTGGATTAAAGTTGTTTTTGACATCGTCTGCATCGTTTACTTCTCTAAAGAAATATGGTTTAAACAATTGCAACTCGTTTCGTTGTATGTGATATTTCACTTTTTGAAAGTAATAGTGTGTATTTAATGTATATTGTATGCACAAACATCTTTAAAAAAAATTAAGATTAAGATATAAAGATAGCTCATTCATAAATTTCCGGTATTTGAGTAAAGCACAGATGTTTTGATTGTGAAGATAATACTTTTTTCGTTGGGGTGCACATGTTTTAGATGTGCACAACGGTGTTATTAATACAAAATACAAAAATCAATATTAATTACATATGATCATATACGACAAAAAGGAAACAAACAAACATAAACAGAAATAACCAAGCGCCGTGAAAATAACGATAAATGATTAATCAGACTAATTTTAACAAACAATTTTCGTTTGTATTCATTTGTTGTAAAACAACACATACATCTTTTTTTAAATTTACAGACTAGTTATAAATGTATTAATTTTCGTTCTTTAAATCAAACCCAGATATATAAAACTCTCACACGTTTAAGTTTCCTACAATGTTTGACAACATGTTAATGTTTTTTTCCATATATATGGGTGTTCCATCTTTATCTATATTGAATGCGTGTTATCGTATGCGCACGTAAATCGTTATATTGTAGTTGATATATGGTTAACATCTATTAACAAGTGTTATATACAAACAAACTTAATAATGATATCATCTTTATCCAGAAAATATTATAAACAAATCACCGTTCAAATTCATAAACAGAAATTCTCGTGTGTAGGCTGTTTGTTTTTACCACGGAATAAACAACGTTAGCATTGCATCGGAAGTCACCAATAACGAATGCGATATGGGTAACTGAAATAAGGCGACAGTTTGAATTTCCTACGTGTATTCGAACACGACTTCTACACAGAGCACAAGACCACATCACAATTGATTTTGTTTCAGTTGAAACTAAATATCTGCTTTATTTCAAATTTATAGACAAAACACACGTGTACGGATGCACAAAAACACAGCAAAAACAAACATGAATATATTTGGGGTCACCGCCTCTGAACGCTGAATGCACACCCGGTTGTAAGGAGTCCAAACCGTATAATGCAAATCCGTTCGTAAGAAATCCAAACCGTATAATGCAAACCCGGTTGTAAGAATTCCAAACCTGATATTTGGCTCAGAGTCACAGCCAAAACATGTGTTTATAAAGATAAGACATGCGTAACAAAAATGATAGATTTATATACTATTATAGATTTATTTTAGTACCTGAAAATAATCTGAAACTAAATGAAAACTAAAGGTATGCACCTTTTTCTTGTTGCATCTAAACAATTAACACACACACACATGTATATATATGTGTGTGTGTGTACAACAATATGTGGTTACTTCTATCTGTAATGACAAACATTAAGATCAACATGTCTACAAGAAGCAACTTAACACATTATTATATGATTTATTCTAAGACGACAAGCGTTTGGAATTCTATAGTCAATAAGGTATCAAATGTATTGGATATTCTGCAATATTCATGTCTATTGAAACTTTTTTTAAGCAGATCTGGAATATGTTCACAAGATGTACATATATATGTGCTTGAACGCGAACTAGAAACAATGCAAACATATAATTTGCTTCGCATATAAATATTGCAGAAAAAACAGTACATGATAGCCAGTATTGGCTATGAAATGAAAATGCGTGGCGTGTTGGAATTTATGGTGTTAGTATACTTTAAATACTTTTACAAAATTGGCATGCATTTCATCAAACATTTTCCATTTATAACATTTACACACCAATAACACGTCACAAAAATGTTAAGATTATTTAAACTTGTTGAATTAATGTTTGACAATGCCTACTGTCTATGTATGCTATCCAAGAGAGATATATCATTCTTATTTAAAATGTTCGAGACATAATGAATACAATTGTACTCGTTATTATCACGTGTTGCAGTCGCATTTATCGACGATTCATGAGTTTGAGGATGAAGTTATCAGAAGTCGCATTGCAATTCGATTAATGATTCCATTGCTAATTGCGGCGATTGCGAGAACGAAGCTTTCATATGCAACATCGTTAACATTATCATCATCCGTATTATCGTCTTGGACACCACATTGACACGTACGGACCAAGGAAATGCGGCATTATACTCACACATATTGGTTTTACGTCACCGGTGTAATATTTGGAATCGTTTCACGGCAACGGTATTCAGAGTCCCCAGTTCTTGTTGGATTGAAATGTATTCCTCTGATGGAATTGATTTAACGCGCGCATCGTTGAAAGAAGCGCAACCGAATTCCAGCCTACTCTCAACTGTACGAGTACAGGCAGACAGTGTGCCCACAAGTTCGTGTAATTCCGATGGAAGCAATGTCACGCAGTAGATATTTAAATACTTCAATGTTTGAGGTAGCTTTATGTCGATATTTGTCCGCAAAAATATTGAAAGCTTTTCAAGCTGTTTAAGCGATGACAGCGAATGTTCTATCGTCTCTGCATGCTTAACATTCAAATATCCGTGCCGATCACTCAGAATCAGACTCTTGATATTCAGACCATGGAGAGCCTCCCACAGATCGAGACTGTCATCATCCACTTCAATACTAAGCGTGTCAAGATGAGTGAGCGATGAAAGTGACTGAGACATCGAGTCTGCATAATCTACGTTTAAACCTCCATACGCAACACACAAACTCAGACTCTTGATATTCAGACCATGGAGAGCCTTCCACAGACCGGGACTGTCATCATCCACTTCAATACTAAGCGTGTCAAGATGAGTAAGCGATTAAAGTGACTGGGACATAGAGTCTGCATAATCTATGTTTAAACCTCCATACGCAACACACAAACTCAGATTCTTGATATTCAGACCATGGAGAGCCTTCCACAGACCGGGACTGTCAACAACCACTTTAATACTAAGCGTGTCAAGATGAGTGAGCGATGAAAGTGACTGGGACATCGAGTCTGCATAATCTACGTTTAAACCTCCATGCGCAACACACAGACTCAGACACTTGATATTCAGACCACGGAGAGCCTCCCACAGATCGAGACTGTCATCATCCATTTCAATACTAAGCGTGTCCAGATGAGTGAGCGATAAAAGTGACTGGGACATCGAGTCTGCATTATGTACGTTTAAGCCTCTATACATGTTCCCAACACTCAGACTCAGGCTCTTTATATTCAGACCATGAAGAGCCTCCCATAGACCGGGACTGTAATAATCCACTTTAATACTAAGCGTGTCCAGATGAGTGAGCGATAAAAGTGACTGGGACATCGAGTCTGCGTAATTTCCGCTAAAACCACTATACATGTACCCACCACTCAGACTCAGACTCTTGATATTCAGAGCATGGAGAGCCTTCCACAGACCGGGACTGTCATCATCCACTTTAACATTAAGCGTGTCCAGATGAGTGAGCGATAAAAGTGACTGGGACATCGAGTCTGCGTAATTTACGCTAAAACCACTATACATGTACCCACCACTCAGACTCAGACTCTTGATATTCAGACCATGGAGAGCCTTCCACAGACCGGGACTGTCATCATCCACTTCAATACTAAGCGTGTCCAGATGAGTGAGCGATAAAAGTGACTGGGACATCGAGTCTGCATTATGTACGTTTAAACCTCTATACATGTCCCCAACACTCAGACTCAGGCTCTTTATATTCAGACCATGGAGAGCCTCCCATAGACCGGGACTGTAATAATCCACTTTAATACTAAGCGTGTCCAGATGAGTGAGCGATAAAAGTGACTGGGACATCGAGTCTGCGTAATTTCCGCTAAAACCACTATACATGTACCCACCACTGAGACCCAGACTCTTGATATTCAGACCATGGAGAGCCTTCCACAGACCGGGACTGTCATCATCCACTTTAACATTAAGCGTGTCCAGATGAGTGAGCGATAAAAGTGACTGGGACATCGAGTCTGCGTAATTTACGCTAAAACCACTATACATGTACCCACCACTCAGACTCAGACTCTTGATATTCAGACCATGGAGAGCCTTCCACAGACCGGGACTGTCATCATCCACTTCAATACTAAGCGTGTCCAGATGAGTGAGCGATAAAAGTGACTGGGATATCGAGTCTGCATTATGTACGTTTAAAGCTCTATACATGTACCCAAGACTCAGACTCAGGCTCTTTATATTCAGACCATGGAGAGCCTCCCATAGACCGGGACTGTAATCATTCACTTTAACACTAAGCGTGTCCAGATGAGTGAGCGATGGAAGTGACTGGGCCATCGAGTCTGCGTAATTTACGTTTAAAGCTCTATACATGTCCCCAACACACAGACTCAGACTCTTGATATGCAGACCATGGAGAGCCTTCCACAGACCGGGACTGTCAACAACCACTTTAATACTAAGCGTGTCCAGATGAGTGAGCGATGAAAGTGACTGGGACATCGAATCTGCATTATGTACGTTTAAATAACCAAACTGAACACACAGACTCAGACTCTTGATATTCAGACCATGGAGAGCCTTCCACAGACCGGGACTGTCATCACCCCCTTTAATACTAAGCGTGTCCAGATGAGTGAGCGATAAAAGTGACTGGGACATCGAGTCTGCATTATGTACGTTTAAAGCTCTATACATGTTCCCAACACTCAGACTCAGGCTCTTTATATTCAGACCATGGAGAGCCTCCCATAGACCGGCACTGTAATAATCCACTTTAATACTAAGCGTGTCCAGATGAGTGAGCGATAAAAGTGACTGGGACATCGAGTCTGCGTAATCTACGTTTAAAGCTCTATACATGTCCTCAACACACAGACTCAGACTCTTGATATTCAGACCATGGAGAGCCTTCCACAGACCGGGACTGTCAACAACCACTTTAATACTAAGCGTGTCCAGATGAGTGAGCGATAAAAGTGACTGGGACATCGAGTCTGCACAATTTACGTTAACACCTTTATACTTGTACCTACCACTCAGACTCAGGCTCTTTATATTCAGACCATGGAGAACCTCCCACAGACCGGCACTGTAATAATCCACTTGAATACTAAGCGTGTCCAGATGAGTGAGCGATAAAAGTGACTGGGATATCGAGTCTGCATAATTTATTATACTTATATCCAGACTAAGGCTCTTTATATTGAGACCATGGAGAACCTCCCATAGAACGTCGCACTCTGGAAAAGAAGGATTGCTGCCGTATCCTAATGTTTTCTTAAAACTCGATAAATCTGCGGCATCAATAAATGTACCTTGACAACTGACCTCCGTCAGTACACACACAGCATTTTGCTCGAGTGTCAGTAATGTGCTGAACAGACTGCGTAGCCAGGTAGACGAACATGTAATAGATTCCAATCCAATGTATTCTATGCAAGGCAGCACTGGTAGAGGATATGCACACTGGGCTGGATTTGCGCTATTTAGTACAATATACACCGGAAGTGTCGTTGACACCGAACTCGACGAATCTGTAAACATTCACTTACATTTATAACAGTTTCTAAAATATTAACTACGTTAACAAGTGTTAACGTGGGTAATAATTTTGATAAATTTAAAACGTTTGAACCTATTGCCATACACAAATACAATACATTGGAAAGTATTACTTAATAATTTTACATTTTCAATCGGTGCATAAGTATTATATGCGTGTTGTTTATATTTCTTATTACATTTTCCTTCCCGTGTATATACTTGTAATTGTTTGATCAGTATTTGAAAACGAAGTATCCAACACATATTCGTTTTTAATACAAAAGCATGATCCAAGGGTGACACCAATATAGATGTTTAACAAACTCTTTATAACGCTTTTGACCCCTATTTATTGTAAAATTTCAACTGATATCAAAAGTAAAAGATTTATAATTAATTATTGGAAAGATGGTTACACAATAAATCTGCGCAAAAACGTGTCTAATTTAAACATGCAATCAGCACTTCAAAATTATGAATAATATTTGAATATAAATACATATTGAAACTTAAAAAAAGTAATATACTTTTCATGGATTCTTATCACATTGTAATCGACTAAAATCGTAGATATCAAATCCTCAACATGTTAATCACGTTTAAAGAACATGTGGTACACGGTTTATACATTTTTACTCTAATATTTTTGATGCTCAGGATTTTGTTTTGATGTTAACTATCATTTATTTGGGTATTTATGTATTAGCCAATGTATAATTACGTAGATAACATGGACGGATATAACATATTGTCAGTATATGCTTGTCTTTTGATGCTTTTATTTAAACAAAAAATATTTCTCATATATCCGTCTTTAAACATGTTCAACAAACTTTAAATTGTTAAAATGTTTTAAATAGTTGATTAGCGTTTAAAAACGACTTATTCAACACAAACTATTTTCAAATAAATTTCATTATCTTAGGGAGAAACCCATACAGTTTTATCAAAAACGCTTCATAAAAAGTACGTCTCCTATAAGTTGAAACATTACAAGTGCAATTGCAAGTAAAATCCTTCCAGATATGATACGATTGATAATTAGAAACGTGCTCTTATTAAAGGGATCTTTTCATGTTTGGGTTAATTGACAACAATAAAAAAAGTTGTTTCAGATTCGCAAATTTTCGTTTTAGTTATGATATTTGTGAGGAAAACAGTAATACTGAACATTAACCAGGGTCTAATATATCCATTATATGCATCTTTTGACGATTTAAAAACCTGACAATTATAAATCGTTGCAACGCGAAACGATTGAATAATTTGGAGAGTTCTGCTGTTGTCGTTTAATTTTGTGAAACAACGAAGATTGCTTATATAAAGTATAAAATACGTCTTTCATATATACTTGGCAGGATGACCGAGCGGTCTTATTGGTTTTTGCTCCAACGACTCCGGGGGTCACTGGTTCGAGCCCTGATGCGGTCTACATTTTTGTCCTTTTTTAATTTTATTCTTGATTTTTTACTGGAGCTTTTTAGATCCAATGTTGACATTTATCAATATAAAGCATTTAACTTCAAACTTCAAAACATGCCAAAATCTGTGAAAAGGCCTCTTTAAAAACGAATCGGAAAAAAATAGTTGGCTAATAAAGAATATAGAAACATAAATAAAAATTGTTAAAATCTTTATAATAGAAAAATAATTTGAATAAATTCGTATCGCGTGGTAATAAAATAACAGCGTATATATAAAGCCTAACAAGTGCATCACGCAGCCATAAACGTAGTTAACAAAATATACATTTTTACTCAGTGTTCAGTATTACTGTTACCTCAAAATATCATAACTTAAACGAACATATGCGAATATGACACAATTTTTATAATTTTGTCATTACAAAAACATGAAGAAGGCCCCTTTAATGTGAACATTTTTATTTTGAACTATGAACTTTGAGTACATAGGGACACATGTTTTGAAACTGTGTTATACAGATTGGAAAATAAGATTTGCTAATAGCGCATTCATAGCGCATTAACAATGTGTCACTATGACCATATACGGAAATCCGCATCGCTTCCTGGCGGTCATGTTTTCAAAGGGACCAAACAATTGTTTAACTCGGAAGAGATACTATAACACAAATGTTCTAAACAAGTATCTTAAAAAATAAGACTAAAATGAGACTTCTAGAGTATCATTTTTAAATTATAGCAAATTGATGAAATTGTACAACCCCGGTCGGCCATGTTTTCGTTCGACAAACACAAACCATTTGGAAACAGAATGCAGACGTCATTACAACAAATGTTCTTACCAAGATTCATAAAGGTTCGACTTTAAATGTGATTTCGAGAGTGTTTATAAGCCGTTTGTATAATTTGACATAATGATCTTATGTTTGCCTACGCGTGATCTAGTTTCCAACTCGGCCAAGATATTTTTGAGACAAACGTGTTGACTAGGATTCATGAAGTTTTTGTCCAAAAGTGTGAACAATTTAATATTGACGACGGATGAAGCACGGCGCAGGACGAACGACGGACAAAAGGCAAGTACAATAGCTCACTATGAGCACGTTATACTAAGGTGAGCTGAATAATACCTTAACTGTCACCCTAACATATATTAACTTTCAATAACTTCTGTTGGTACGCGAGAGTACAAAAACAAGAACCGGTCATAAAATGAAATGAAGGTTTTTGAGCGATGCAACAATGCGTAATTATCTAGAGAGGTCTTGACATGAATAACACGATCATGCATTGAAATAAGTCGACCGCTCTCTTAAATTCGTTTCGCGATCTCGCCCTTATTTATCAAAAGTTTAAAATGGCAAACCAACAGCAACAAAAATATTAATGTTTCGCAATGTATCTCGCGATCTCGAATCGTATTACATTAACCACAAACCGTAATCTTGCGATCTTCCATCTAATGTTCGCATTCACAAATCGCATATTAAATACCTCGAATATATTTTAGCGCACACGATTATGTTAAATGATTGTGTTTGACAAAATATTGCTTAAATACGATATGAACTCAAGTAAACCCAATGCGAATTTGCGAAATGAAATATCACGGTTTCGCATCGTGTTTTCGTTCTTTTCGCATTAACATCGGTCGAGATTTCGTGCTCTTAATGAGAACACGATATTACAAGTACGATTCTAGATTAAGAAAGATATTACAAAATCCCGCATTGTAATCTGGCCAACACACATCAACTTCTTAAAATAGGAGGTCGGCATAATCCAGATTCCGTTTCATACCAATAATCATAGGAATCAACTCACCGATCACGCAGAACAATTAAAAAAGCCCGTAATTGTATTATGCTCATTCGTTTTCAGAGATGCAAAACATCAACGAATGGTAGTAAAGGACCAGCGTAAATTTTTAACAAGAAGGAACCATTAATATAATTACATGTTTCATCGAAAGTGTACACCTTATAAGAAACTTAAGTATTTTTTACACTATGCAGTAGTAACTGTGAATGTGCATTTGTAACGGATATGAAACACATTTATGCTATATCCTGTTCCATCGCTAGCTTACATATGATAAAAACGGACGTATTTTAAACAATATGTCGGGCTTTGCACATGTTTTTTTAACGTCTCTTGTCATTATGAATGGGTCAGGTGCCCACTGCTTACGTTGATATTTTTCACAATAAGCATTTTAAATGACGTTATTTGGTTCGTAATAACATTTAAATAAGCCAGCTATTAAGTTATTGAAACGATACGTTGTTATTGCGTTCCGACCTTTCCACTATACATGCACTCACAATACTTTGTAGAAGTTACTGTCATTCATATGTTTAATAAATAGGCAATTCATTCGAAGAATGTTCCGTTTCTTCGCTAGTGTAAACTGAGGTAATTTTAACATATCGCACTAGTTACTGTAACTGCTAACACAAACAAGAGGACCATGATGGCCCTATATCGCTCCACTGTTATTTTATGCGAAAACAACGCGCAATGCGCATGGGTTGAAATGTACTCAAGCATGTGACTTTCTCTGTCTATCCCTCGTCCCACTGGGCGCTTAAAGTTGGAAGGGTGAGCATTTTTATATATGGAAAAAGTTACTACCGTGTTAACTAAACAGACTAAAAAGCCCGGGAATTGTTTCTTTGAAGCACAGTCCCATTGCTTTTAACGTAGGTACATTTATCTCTCCAAAAGATACTGTTGTTCTTTCTATTTCACATATTTTTAGATGCTGAAGATCAAATATACGCATTTCATTTTCAACAGATTCACAAGACCCGTAGGAATCTAAATGCCTTAACCCTTTACCAAACGACACATTTTGGACTTTCCCAATTTGAAAAAGGTTGCAGATGACAATTAAATTGTAATGGAATATTAAGGAAATAATCAGGTAGGGTAGAAATAATTGTGATAAAAGGAGAAATTGCTCATCTTGAGCAATTTCCCATTTTATCAAAATTATTTATAAAGTCGTCAGCTATAAACCCGTAAAATCCTGTTGGTGTTTGGTAAAGGGTTAATAATCTCTGGTTCCTTCTTAGAGCCTTTCACACATTTATAACAAATACAATAGTAGCATCTTTCTTTGTAAAGGATCATCTCAAACAAGGGTTGTTTGTAAAACATGCATGCCCCCCATATGGGCTGTCAGTTGTAGCGGCAGCCATTGAGTGAATACTTTTTTTGGTACTGTGACCTTGACCTTTGACCTAGTGACCTGAAAATCAATAGGGGTCCATCTGTGAGTCATGATTAATGCACCTATGAAGTTTCATGATCCTAGGCGTAAGCTTTCTTTAGTTTTCATCCGGAAACTATTTTACTGTGTGAAGTTACTGTGACCTTGACCTTTGACCTAGTGACCTGAAAGTCAATAGGGGTCATCTGCGAGTAATGATAAATGCAACTATGAAGTTTCATGATCCTAGGCGTAAGCGTTCTTGAGTTATAATCCGGAAACCATTTTTCTAAGTTGAGTCATCGTGACCTTTGACCTAGTGACCTGAAAATAAATAGGGGTAATCTGCGAGTCATGATCCATGTACCTATGAAGTTTCATGATCCAAGGAATAAGCGTTCTTGAGTTATCATCCAGAAAACATTTTACTATTTCGGGTCACAGTGACCTCGACCTTTCACCTGAGAATCGAAAGAGGTAATCTGCGAATCATGATCAATGCACCTATGAAGTTTCATTATCCTAGGCATAAAATGTTCTTGAGTTATCATCCGGAAACCATTTAACTATTTCCGGTCACCGTGACCTTGACCTTTGACCTAGTGACCTGAAAATCAATAAGGGTCATCTGCGAGTCATGATCAATGTACCTATGAAGTTTCATGGTCATAGGCATAAGCGTTCTTGAGTTATCATCCGGAAAACATTTTACTATTTCGGGTCACCGTGACCTTGACCTAGTGACCTCAAAAGCAACAGGGGTCATCTGCGAGTCATGATCAATGTACCTTTGAAGTGTCATGATCCTTGGCCTAAGCGTTCTTGAGTTATCATCCAAAAACCATCTGGTGGACGGACATACGGACGACGGACGGACCGACATGTGCAAAACAATAAACACCCTCTTCTTCGAAGAGGGGCATAGATATAATTAACAACCCACACATGCCTTAGACCAACAGGCCTGAGAATATTATGATAATCTAAAGATTATTTCTTATATTTATAAATGTATTTAATTAGGTAATACATTTGACTTCTAAGATCAATTCATAACCTTTATTAAGAAAATTATAAAATGATCAGAAATTTATATGGATCGTTGAGCAATTGACAATCATATCTCCACAATTCCTGATTAAAAATTGACAAATGGAACAATGAATCATTAGTTATTAAAAAGCAACATATACGATAGTTTAGAACATTGCACTTCATTAATTCCAACACCTCTTGGATACAAAGTTTACAATGCAGTAATATATATTGACTATTCTGGAAACAATTATGTTCATGGAAGTTGTGTTTTAAAATCAATAAGATATTATTAAAATGGTTTACACACTACAAAAAAGACATTAAATAAACATGTCATCCGAATTTTTTTTATCCGGATATATGGTCACTTTCGACATATTTAAATAAATCCCGACTTTTTCAGTTTATAAGAAAAACATTCAGAACACATGTTCTTACTTCAATTCCTTTGAAAGCAGTCACCATCTGATCTAAAATGGCACTAAATGACAGGGTTTTATCTCATATTTACAAGATGTTGTTGTTGTTGTTGGTCACAGCCACACGGCCGCAGTAATCTCCCCTGGTAAACGTCAAATGTTCAGTTTTGTGACCTCCCGGGACAGGGTCAAATTTGAGCCCTGGGGAATAATTTGAACAAATTTGGTAGAGAACTATTAGATATCACAACATACGAAATTTAGTAGCCCTAGGCTCTATAATTAAGAACAAGAAGATTTTTTTAAGTTTGCACAAAATAGGCCTTATTTAAGCATATGTTCATTTTTGTGACCCCTGGGGCAAGGTCAAATTTGTTCCCAGGGGCATAATTTGAAAAAAACTAAGTAGAGAACTATTAGATGTCACTACCTACCAAATTTGATAGAAATAGGCCCAATGGTTATGGACAAGAAGATGTTTTATAGTTTGCACAAAATGGGCCCAATATAAGCATATGTTCAATTGTGTGACCCTGGGGAACGGTCAAATTTGATCCCAGGGGCCTAATTTGAACAAACTTGGTAGAGGACTATAAGATGTCATTACATACCAAATTTGGTAGCCCTATGCCATACGGTTATGGACTAGAAGATTTTGAAAATTTGCACAAAATAGGACTTATATAAGCAAATTTTCGATTTTTTGACCCCCCAGGCCGGTGTCAAATTTGACTCTAGGGGCATAATTTGAACAAACTTGGTAAAGGACTATTAGATGTAACTACAAACCAAATTAGGTAGCCCGAGGCCCAATGGTTATGGACAAGAAGATTTTTAAAGTTTTCACAAAATATGCCTTATATAAGCAAATTTTCAATTTTTTGACCCCCCGGGGCAGGGTCAAATTTGACCCCAGGGGCTTAATTTGGTAGAGGACAATAAGATATCACTATATACCAAATTTGGTAGCTCTTGGCCCATTGGTTATGGACAAGAAGATTTTTAAAGTTTTCACAAAATAGGCCTTATATAAGCAAATGTTCAATTTTTTGACCCCCCCGGGGCAGGGTCAAATGTGACCCCAGGGGCATAATTTGAATAAACTTGGTAGAAGACTATAAGATGTCACTACATAGAAAATTTGGTAGCCCTAAGCCCAATGGTTATGGACAAGAAGATTTTTAAAGTTTGCACAAAATAGGCCTTATAAAAGCAAATTTTCAATTTTTTAACTCCCCGGGCCAGGTTCAAATTTGACCCCGGGGCATAGTTTGAACAAACTTGGTAGAAAACTATAAGATGTCACTACATAGCAAATTTGGTAGCCCTAGGCCCAATGGTTATGGACAAGAAGATTTTTAAAGTTTGCACAAAATAGGCCTTATATAGCAAATTTTCAATTTTTTATACCCCCGGGGCAGGGTCAAATTTGACCCCAGGCGCATGATTTGAACAAACTTGGTAGAGGACTATAAGATGTCACTACATACCAAATTTGGTAGCCCTACGCCATACGGTTATGGACAAGAAGATTTTTAAAGTTTGCACAAAATAGGCCTTATATAAGCATATTTTCAATTTTTTGACCCCCCCGGGACATGATAAAATTTGACCCCAGGGGCATAATTTGAACAAACTTAGTAAAGGACTATAAGATGTCACTACATACCAAGTTTGGTAGCCCTAGGCCCAATGGTTCTTGACAAGAAGATTTATAAAGTTTGCACAAAATAAGCCTTATATAATTACATTTTCAATTTTTTGACCCCCAGGGACAAAGTTAAATTTGACCCCAGGGGCATGATTTGAACAAATTTGAAAGAGGTTCACCACAGGAACATTCCTGAGAAATTTCATCAGAATTGGACCATTAGTTTCGGAGAAGAAGATGTTTAAGGAAAAAGTTAACGCACGGACGCACGCACGCACACATGACGGACACAGGACCATGACATAAGCCCCGCTGGCCTTTGGCCAGTGGAGCTAAAAACCAACAATAAAGTGTGTTAGTTCTTCTAAGACAATTTAATTTCCAACTTTAAGGTGGGCGTACTGACGGATTGAATTATGTAGTTTTATCACAGAATTACTCCAAATATGGATTTTATCGTACCCAACATGACACAAAACACTTTGATTTAAGGCTGAGAGACACCTCTTAATCGAACAATATCTATTAAATAGATATATATTGATTATATCCGAAATAAATTAATCAAGACACATCCCAATAAATCAGATGAGTATGTTATTGTATTTTGAATCATATATTGAAATTACATTTATTATGGCGGTTAATTACGCGTGTAAAACATATATCTACACTGATAACTAAAAATTTGAATCTTTTCGTATGAAGAAATAACGATTTTTACATTAATTTACCTTAAATAAAATAAGAATCTCCATATTTCAAAATATTCTTGCTAGTAACGAAACCCAACTGTATCACTTTGTCCTATTTTTGCAAGAATCGGGAAAGACTGACGTTTTAAATGACTCCCGGAACGATGTGTATATTTGTTTTCTTTTACATCACAAACCTAATTTTTAACAAAAAAAAAGAAATTCGACATCAACAACAACAAGGTAACTCTGGATTTCGGATCAAATAGTGCTGTACCAGGGTGCAGGATCACGTGACTTTATGGGGTTTACAAATCGATGTTAATGGATGTTGACACACCGGTACGTGGTGCTTTGTTCAAATAACTTTTTAAAACTATTTTTCATAAGCATTTAAACCTGCGCATTAATTGCAGTTTGTATGCGGCTAATGGTTATTTGAAAACCATCATAATTTTTTTTTTTTTTTTTTTTTTTTTTTTTTTTGAATTTATAGCGTTTATTCACCTCCATACATTACAAAGTGTATCATTAGTTTTCATGTTATTCTGTTAGTATATAAATATAATATAGTTGTTTAACAATTCAAATGAATAATATAATAGAGGTAAATAAAATCCATGCATTCCATTATATAGACACAATCCTACAGTTCACACATACACAGGCACATACATGCGATGTTATGAAACAAAAAAAACAACAATTGTTTGGACTTCAGAAAAACATAAGCTTTAATCAAACGTTTTGACTTCAGACAATTAAAAACATTAATCAAACGACCATGGTATTAAATATTTTAAGTAAACAACACAATTTACAATAACACTGTTCTATTGATCTACAAAAAGTTTTACAATTGACCAGTTAAGTAGTTTCTTTTCTTTACATTTAGTATTAGATTGAATCTCCCATGCTACGCAAAGATAATTATTCAGCCCCCTTATTGAAGGTAATAGACCCTTTCTCTGGCATACAAATATATACTTTTTAATTTCAAGAATAAGAATATTAATATCAGTCATGTTAATACTTGTACAACCAAATAACATTGTTTGACATGAAATATCAGTACATTTTTGCACATTATGGGATCTTAAAAAGTCTACAACATAATTAACAATTCTCTTTGTGAAAATGCAGTCCCAGAATATATGTAATAGGGTTTCTTCATTTTCTTTACAGAAAGAACATAAATTGTCATGAACAATGTTCATTTTAAATAACAAAGATTTGGTTCCTAGGATTCTGTGAACAATTCTTGTCTGGAACCACTGAGTGTAAGTGTCTTTAGATATAATAAAAACAAGTGCATGCACTTTTGTCCATTCAACGTTATTAAAAAGTGTATTCCATTTTAAATGGCAAGTGGGTATATCTGTATTATAGCTAAAACATTTATAGACAAGTTTGTTTTGATTATATCCAAATACAATGTTATTCAAGTAAAATGATATAAATGCACATTGTATATTTGGCTTTTTAATAAATGGAAGTCCTGATAGCCTGATAAATGCATTCACAGTTCTAATTAAACCTTCATAAAAAAGAAAGTTAATTTTAGCGCCAATGAGAGTTTCTAATACAGATTGTTTTAAAAATTCTCCAGAAGTGCACATTATATCTCTTACATATCTAATTCCCCTATCATACATTTTTTTGTTATATATAATATTCCCACCTATCTTAAAATTGTGGTTATAAAATAACGGCATATCAGGGATATCTTCACACTTACTGACATTTTGTTTATTAATATACTCAATGTAACATGTAAGGACATCTCTCCAAAAACAATTTTTTAAACTTATCATAATTTTTTCTATGTATTTTTTTCCCAAATTAAACATTTTCTTCACATCAAACATAGAATATACAAGTTGGAAACATTTTCCATTACTTGATACAATTTTCCTTAACCATGTCATTTTCATAGTTTTTTCAAAAGCATATATATCAGTCATGGCAACTCCTCCATCATCATATGATTTAATAGCAATAGTTTGTTTAATTTTTGCTGGTCCATCCCATATAAAATTGGAAAAAAAGGCTATTTATTTGTTTTAAAACTTTTTCTCCTGGGCTAGGAAGAGCTACAAACAGGTGTGTAAAAAGGGGAAGTAGTAGTGTTTTAACAACTGTTATCTTTCCTAGGGGTGTTAAATTTCTTCTTTTCCAAAAATTTATGATATTGTGCAGCTTTTCCAGTTTACTCGTGAAGTTTATTTCTATTATTTTCTTTAAATCAACATCAAATAATGTTCCTAAAACTTTAAAGTTTGTTGTGCCCCAGACTAGTTTATATTTAGTTTTTATTGATTGTATGCTTAACTTTTTGGAGCCAATCCATATAAGGTTTGTTTTGTCATAATTGATTTTCAATCCAGAACATAAGGCAAAGTTATTTAAAAGATCGAGGGTAGCATTAAGGGAAACATCTGTGCCATCCAGAAAGAGAGATGTATCATCAGCAAACTGAGAAATTTTATATTCAATATTTTCTATCACTATTCCTTTAATTTCATTACAATTTCTTATTTTAATTGCCAAAATTTCAGCACACAGAATGAAGATATAGGAACTTATTGGATCTCCTTGTCTGCAACCTCTTTGAATTGTTATAAATTCTGACAAAAATCCATTGATTTGAATTGCCGTCAAGGTATTATGTAGGAAAAGTGAAATCCATTTTTTCAATGTTGTACCAAAATTAAAATAATCTAATGTTTTTTCTATAAAATCAAATTCAAGGGTATCGAACGCCTTTTCAAAGTCGATGGTCATCAAGAGTCCAGGGATATTGTTATTTTCTGTATATTGCATAATGTCATATAAAAGTCTGGTATTCTCACCAATATATCTGCCTTTAATAAATCCTGTCTGATCTTTAGAAATAAGAGTATCAAGGATAGTTTTTAATCTGTTAGCAATAGTCCCAGATGCAAGCTTGTAAACTACATTTAAAAGTGTTAATGGCCTTAGGTTTTTCAAAAAATGTCTGGGTTTATTATCTTTAGGTATACATGTGATTATACCTTGTTTTTGAGTAATTGACATGGTTCCAGAGGTAAAACCATAGTTGAGGCTTCTCACTATAAAGTGGCCTAAATCTTTCCAAAAAACTTTAAAAAATTCTGCTGTAAAACCATCTGATCCTGGGCTTTTGTCATGCTTCATATTTTTTAAAGTAATTAATATTTCCTTAAGTGTAAGAAGGCCTTCTAATGATTGAGATTGTTCAGTGTTTAATTTAATTGTGTTTATTCCTTTAAGGTCATCATGTACATTATAAGAGTCATTAAAGACAGACTTTGTATATAATGTTTTGTAAAATTGGGCAGCTTCTTTTAAAATACCAGGGTTATCAAATAGCCGCTGACCTTCATCGTTTTCAATGAAAGGAATGTTTTTATTAGATGCATATTGTGCTTCCAAATTACAAAAATATTTTGAGGGTTTTTCGCCTTCATCAATCCACTTCGCCTTAGCTCTAATGAAAGCGCCTTTCATTTTCAAGTTTCGAATGCCTATGAGTTCTTGTTGCAAAAGATTGAGCTCTTCAATGTTTTCATTTGTTAACTGTTTTTCAATGTCTTCAATTGCTTTTAAAATATAATATTCTCTTTCTTTTCTCTTTTTGGATTTGAAGCTCGAATATGATATGGTTTTACCTCTGATTTCCATTAATAAAGTTTCTAAAAACAGTTGATCATTTATAGTAAACTGTATTAAATCATTTTCTATAGTGTTAAGATATTCAATGTTATACACAGGTAAGACATATTGTTGCTTAATTTCTTCAATTTTTTGTTTTATACATTGAATATATTCTAGGTCATAAAGTAATGAATTATTAAATTTCCACAGGCCCTTTCCATGTTCTATTTTGCTAAAATTAAATTCCAAAGTGATAGGGGAGTGATCTGATTTGTAGCTAGCATGTATATCAGATTTCCTAATATACTGACTAAAATCATTAGTTGTTAGAAAAAAGTCCAATCTAGCTTGTTGGACAGTGTTAGGCTTTCGCCAAGTGAAACATTTTGTATCCCCGTTTATAACTCTAAAAGTGTCTATTAGATTTTTATCATTGATTACAGAAGCTAGATAACAATTCCCTTGACTTCTTATTATTATTCAAAGTTTTATAGTTGGCATAATCAATATTCACGTCAAGTACTAGATTAAAATCTCCACATAAAATATAAGACTCATTACCTATGGTCTCTATTATATTAAAAAGTTTACTATAAAACAAAGGAGTATCAGTATTTGGTCCATAAAGAGTGCACAGAGTAAATCTATGGTTATCTATTGTTAAGTCTAGAATTAATAAATTTCCCTTTATATCTTGTTCTTGATTGTGCACTTTAACATTCAGATTTGTCAAACATTTATTAAATAAAATGCAAACTCCTCTTGAATTAGAAGTGCCAAAACTAAAATAGCATTCACCATCCCAATTTGAGTAAATTTGTTTTTCCATCGAAGAAGTGAAATGGCAATCCTGTAAACAATATATATGGGCATTTAGACTTTTTAGATATTTAAAAACATCAGCTCTTTTTGAAACATCATTTAGACCACGACAGTTGTATGAAACAATCTTTAAATTATCCATTCTCAATACAAAGGATGACATTTTTGTTAACATACCATAGACAGCAACAGCCATTATCAATTACCACAGTCAATACACAATACACAATTGCAGTAAATACACAATACGTTTTATCTCTGTCAAAACAAATAAATAGGCAATACAAAAATGCTGAAGTTCGCACACAGATTCTACTGGAAAGACATCTACACATACACAACATAAATAGACAATACATTCTGAAATCATACAAACATACAAAAAAACACACATACAGTGCGACTATAAAACAAAACATGTGAACAAAACATAAGCGGTTAGCCTATGTGCTTATGCATAATACTCATGTTTATAAACAATACGTTTCAAATTAGCATGGTACTCCGCGTATAAGGAACATACAATAATGTCAAGATAGAGAAAGAAACCGCGTATAAGGAACATAAAATAATATCAAGATAGAGAAAGAAACACAACATTTATATAACAACAGTACAATATAAATTTTACCCGTCTATATTAAAATAATGTCAAGATAGAGAAAGAAAACGCGTATAAGGAACATAAAATAATGTCAAGATAGAGAAAGAAACCGCGTATAAGGAACATAAAATAATATCAAGATAGAGAAAGAAACACAACATTTATATAGCAACAGTACAATATAAATTTTACCCGTCTATATTACTATCCCTGAACTGAGAAAACAATTTTTATTTTTTTTCCCATTATAATACTAGTTCTGACTTAAATTATGATATGCATTTATGGCCCTTAAATCTCATATAGTCAGTTTGCTATTTTTTGGTTAGTCTAAAAGGTTAATATCAAAGTACCTTTTACTTTCTTAAATAGTATGTTTATCAAGAAACTATAAGTCTATAGACTGATAAAGATAGTAGTGCCTATGTACAATACTGATCCTCTAATTATGAAATAGTTTAAATATCAAGGTTCAGAGCATCCACAACAGTGACACTTTTGATTCAATGTAAACAAAGTTATTAGATATTTATTACATAGTGGGTCTTATAACTAATAAATAAACAGATGATATTTCTGTAATATTATAGAAAACTTTATATGGATTTTATGTCACAAATTTATCAAGAATCACATTTGGTCTGTTATAAATTTATAATAAAAGATTATATGGATTTTGTATTACAAATTTATAATAGCCTCCCTTAGCCACACTCTAAGTCAATATTATTAAGCAAGTGCAATTACACTTGTATAAAATATTTTTATTTCCAGATTTGTTGTTATGATTATTCAGGAATACATATAAAGGCATGAAAGTTGTGTTGAAAAGGTTATGCGTGTTCATTCAGTATTAGTTTAACCCCAAGATGGATCACCTATTTTTTCAAATAGATGATCCTTGAGGAATATTTATCTTAGTATTGGTAATGTTATTTCATTTACATGAAGTAAAATTGAAATCATATTAAAAAGAAGAGAAAAAATAATAATATAACCAAGGATTCAAATATTTGCATGAACATTATTAATAACAGTGTTAGATCTAAATATGTTGTGCATTAATGCACAATCCCAATGGCAATCACCTATGCGAAAACGAAATCATAGATGATTTGTAGGGATAAGATATCTCAGTTAATTATATCATTGAAAATCATATAGTAATAATTATACAATTTCAGATAAAGAGTTGGAAAAAAGTATTCAAAATAAAAACAAAAAACATTTACATGTACAATTATTGTCATCTTCTGTTTTAACAGTTGAGAGATGCTTTTATACTATTACTAAATAGCTAATGATATATACCTTATGAGTGATTTATAATGTGACATGTTAAACTCATGGTGATTTACAGTACTATATATTACCTGTTATACTGTTGTTAGATTATATACAAAGGGGATCTATAATAACAGAAAACATAAGATTACATCAATTCAACATCATCCTTACACAATTTAGTAAGATATTGTTTACATGAAAGCTCCTCTCTGCATTATTGAATAATTAGGTCAGTAGTGGTAAAAACCTGTTCTATAAATAGATTGTAAACATTCAGGCATACAGCAGTTTCATGGATGACTGCCCTTGAATAAGGCTAGACAAAACATTCTCTTTAGTTTGAGTGGCTTTGGATAAAAGGTTAACATTTTATTCAGTTTGACAAAGAAAAAAAACACCTTACATATTGAGTTTGTTCTCGATAGGGTATATATGTATATATTAATCTATATCGCTTTATATTGCATTAAAAATATGCTTCCCGCATTCTTGGTAGTAAAATAATATTATTACCATTGTCATAAATTGCGGTGTATATATGCAAAGACAAAAATAAAAGCAAAGAAGGATATACATATCAGATTTGATTATTCTTTAAATTAAAGATATAAATAAATGTAGATATATTATACAGTGAGTAGTATATATGACAGGAATATGACACAGTATCGGGCGCATATAGTAATTATATACATTTAGTATACAATTAACTAAGAAATGCATCTGATGTTTAACATTTATGGTATTAATTTTTGTGAGGTGACAAAACAAGTGTTTTAAAATCAGGTTTCAATATACAAAAGGAGTTATCAACATTACAACATAGTGATAAAGGGAAAAAATGCGCGGCTCAACGGATCAGCAGAGGCAGGTCCGATCCGTGCTGTGGTCGCACACAGTTGAAGAAGTGTGGGTTTATTTCCGTTTGGCACTGTATTCCTTAATCACCGTGTCGATATTGTCATACAAGTCAAATTTGATGCGATCTTCCCGTTTGGTTTTCGCGAACACAGACCCGTTAAAAAAACAGGTGGACTCAATGTCCTTGTGGAGTTGTAGGCGGCTCATCAATCCTGTATTGAGGGCTGTTACGTCATCTACCAGGCGGTGGCCAGATTGCTTCATCTCCTTTCGCTTCCTCATCACCGTGCTCTTGTCATCGTTATTTCTTAGTTTTATAAGAACTGGTCTTATTTGTCCTTTTTTAGTCGGGATCCGATGGATTGCAACAATCTGCTCAGGCTTGATTTCGATGTTTTGGTCTTGGAATAAAGTTGTTACCTTTATTGAGAGGGTTGTAATGCTTTCATTTGGTTCCTCTTTTACATCCATAACTTTGATATTGTTTTTCCTAGAATACTGCTCATTGTGATTGGACCTTTTGCTGTTTTCTTCGCTTAACCTTGTGTTGCTGTTTATTCTATCATTCACATTTTCGAGGGCGGTTTTGTGTTCTTTTAATAGTTTCGCTTGGTTTTCTTTTAGGGTTTCATTTTCAAACTGCAAGCATTTAATTTGGTCAGCGAGTTCATTGGTTTTTTTCCTTAATGCTATGTTCTGTGATCTTTAGCAGTTTGTTTTCCAGTTCAGTTTGAATGTTTTGTTGAATTTTAGTAAGGAATTCTTCATTCCGTTTTTCCATTTCAGAAATTATTTTAGAGACTGTATTTGTTATCAAATTTTCAATGTCATCTTTTTTTAGCATTTGTTTCAATTCTTCTCTTAGACCTGTTAAAGTGAGTTCCATGGTTTCAAGCTGCAGTTTAATGGAGGTGCTATCATTAATGCTGTCATTGCTGACCTCTGAATGATTTCTCTTTGGCTGATCGCTCCCTTTTGCTGCCATTTTTCCTGCTGGTTGATATTTTGACAATTTTGAGTCTTTAGCATTCATAGTGAATCTGAACAGATATGGTGTTAATCTGATTTCAGGTGTATATAAGTAGTCACCGGTTAAAGATAACAGTAAAATTAATTTGCCACAATATAAAAGCTAACTGTAACAGTTTATTTTCAACTATCCACCAGCTATAATCCGCCAGCTAATCCAGTAATTGCTCCTCCAATATTTGTCCAATATTTGTGATATAGCTAACTAAAAAGGTTTATTTATAGATCACTATATCCAACAAAGGAAAAATGTTTCTTTCACTTTTTACTTAATTTTTTATTTATTTTTCTACATGAAAATTAGTCCATTGTGTAGTTCACATTATTCCAAACATTTTCATGTAGACATATCCTTGTTTACCACTGCCTTGTATGAGTATTTTACAATAAGCACAGGAGCTCAAACTCTGTGACCCATCACCTTGAAAACCTTTTCAATCTTCCACCTCAAAAAACCATCATAATTACTTTATTTACTTAGCCTGTGTTCTTGGCAAAAATGCGATGTAAACAGCCATTCATATACACGTTAATGCTGCACGCAACGTGAAATGTTGGCATCAAATTCATACAATTTCAATAATATATTCTTAAATCTTAAAGGGACCTTGCCACGTTTTGGTAATTTGACACAATTAAAAACAATCCGATTCGCTTCTCGTTGTAGTTATGATATTGGTGAGTAAACAGTAATTATGCACATTTACCATGTTTTAAAATATCCATAATATGCAAGTTAACGTTATGTTTTGTGAAACTACGAGGGTTGCTTATATAAAGTATAAAATACAACACTCTTTGTATGATCACGAATTGCCGAGTGGTCTAATAGTGGACTTTTACTCCATGGGTCAGTGGTTCGATTCCAGCTGAGGGACATTGTTTTCTTTTATTTTATTCTTGTTTTTTTACTGAAGCTTTTTAGATCCAATGTTTACATTAATCAATAAAATATTCAACACCAAATTTCGATACATATTAAAATCTGTGAAAACCACATTAAGATAACGGCACAAATTGCAATAAAGACTGCACAGTTGTAAAAACACGTATCTCTAAAAGAATCATTATGCAAGCGCAATGGTGTCTATGATCAAACGTTTCAAAATCACGGTGTGTATTTCCAAAAAAATAATGCTCAGACCAAGAAATAAGTAATTGATCCAGTTCAGGAAAATGCATTTGACATCATTTACGTGATACGGGATATTATTATTATTTCCACTTTATGCATACCGATTATAGCACGTTATTATGCATGTATAGAATAGCTTTATGAACTATTAATTTTAATAGCATAACAAAACTAAACACTCTGATATAAATTTCAATTATATTTTTTATAGATTTTTCATTTTTGAGATATAAAAAAACTTGATCGAAAACCTACTATGTTGTTTTGTTGTATATATTACCTTGCATGTGTATGCCGCTTTCCCTAAGTACCAAATATTTCAGATTGAGGCACGATGACAGGTCAAATTCAACCTGCGATGTTGGCTCGCTATGTGTAGATGAACTATGTATAGCACGATCCGTTTCGTCGTGTACCTTTATTTCCAAAGCCAGGGCATTGGACTTGTTTTCTCTCCATATGTTGTTCATGTCCATTAGGTTGTTCCCAACGATATAAAAGTGACTGAGTCTGAGGAGAATGCCAGTTTGGTCATTTGAAACAGCTTCTCTGTATCCTGCCTCTATGGTGCTTTGAAAAGCATAGTGTTCAAGTGAATGTAATGAATAATTACGTTTACTATGATGTTCATTTATAATGCCAGATAGCGTATTGGCAGCCGATACGCTCAGTCCACATAGGAATATGAACACCTGGGATATGTCGCGATATGCATCCGAATGACGACCCAGATATCCGGAAATGACGTCATTAATCAAATGTTCATTGTGGGCAATGTGATAAGCAGTCAGAAATTCCTGCATGCTTTTGTGGATAAATGAGATAGACGAATTTAAAGCTCTGTTGGTTTTCCGTTTTGATATCAGTCCCGCTTTGAGAGCAAACTCTTGTTCAGATGGTGTAAGATAGTTTGATAATTCCTGATCGTTGAATACAATAGACTTTTCCTTTTCAGGAGAATACAAAAGATGAAAAGCAGCTTTTGAAATGACATTTACGTTTGAAATGATAGGCCGAAGGTAACTTGTTCTTGAAAAACACTTCACATGAGGAGGGTTTAAATCGTTAAAAAAGTCAGTTGTATCGTTCGCCTTCTTACACAGGCTTTCAAGAAAAGTAGTATACAATGCACACATTGAAGATCCGTTCAAATGTTCCTCCTCCTCCATAGTGTCCACCCACGTGCAAATAACACGTGTGTACAACATCGGTGAATTTGATAACCAGGTCAGCCGACGCTCCTCTATGAAGCTCCTAATTTCCATCGCGGTTGTCTTAAGATCCTTGCTCTTGTCAAGTATGCACCGCAGTACTCTTTCACTAAATGTATATGAATCGCTAATACCCTCGATCTCTACGAGGATGTCGATCCGTGAATTCTTGATACGCTCATCAGCAAGTTTCCATGGTCGAGAAGTTGTAAGAACCACGCACTTGTCCTTTGGAAATCCCGCCATAGAAGGTTCCGCAAGGTTACTACCGTCAGGAGCCACCCATTCATCTAGACCATCACGTATTACAAGGCATTCTTCCGTCTCTATTATTTTGAGTAAAAGAGTGTACATGACATCACGTTTTTCATCAGGATACATCGTGTCGATGATTTGTTGCTTTATCATATGCGTTACTTTGGTCTGACCTCTTGATTCCCCCAACGAGAGGAAAAAAATGAACTGGAAATTTTGGATGATTAACACGTCATCAAACGATGCATTTTTGTTTGGAGCTGCCATTGAAGGCCGATTTTCATCGCACCAATCATGAACTAACTTGGCTGCAAACGTTGACTTGCCGCTGCCGGGCTCGCCTTGTACGTATACACGTCGATTTGACTTTGTGTCGTCTGTGTAAAAGAGTTCCTTGTATTTCAGTACTTGGTCCTTTTTAACACGTTTCCCATCACTTGCTATATCAAAACGGTGCATTTTCGGCGTTGCATATATATCGGTTATACGTTTATCAAGACTCTGACCCAATACTGAAAGAGGCACATTGCTCGAAGTGTCATTGTAATGTTCCACCAAACGACGGCGAAAATCTGTAATGATAATGAAACAATGCCTTACATCGATACCAAAAAAAGTACGCTATTTTAATTTATTGCAAAACACGAAAGTGGAACTCGCAAACAAAGTCGCTCGCTACAGTCAAAGCATTTAACAACTGGTTAGATAATTTGCATAAAGGACGCTACTGTAAATTAGCACGTATCTATATCAAAATAACAATTATGTTACCCATAAACAAATAATGGTGCGATCTACGTACACAAGACTTGATATTTACGATTTGGTTGCTGACACTGATTTTAAAAGAAAGTGTAATGAATACACATGGTCCATGCTCTATTTTGCAGTTAATACTGTAAATGAATGCATCCACTGAAGTGATATACATATCAATATTTAACTATAAAGCTTTGTTATACGGTATACATGAAGAGACTTAAAGGGGTCTTGTCACAGATTTTGACATGTATCGAAGTTTGTCATTAAAATGCTTTATTTGGATAAATGTAAACATTGGATCTAAAATGCTCCAGTAAAACCAAGAATAAAAATTAAAAACAGAACAAAGTAACCCTCAACTGGGCTTGAACCACTGACCGCTGAAGTAAACGTCTATCGCTTTGACCACTCGGCCATCCGTGTTCATACAATGAGTGATGTATTTTATACCTTATATAAGCAGTCCTCGTTGTATCACAAAATATAACGACAACAACAGCACTCTAAAAATTATTAAATAGTTTCGCATTGCAACGCTTTATAATTTTCAGGTTTTTACATCGTAAGAAGATGCGTATAATTGATATTTTAGAGAATGGTAAATGTTCAGTATTACTGTTTCCCCACAAATATAACTACAACGACAATTTGCGAATTTGAAACATCTTTTATTTTGTCAATTTACCAAAACATGAAAATGCCCCTTTAACTAGTCAAACAATTACAGCAATCAATGTACATCCGTGTTCATGTTATTTAATTTAGCCGTGTCCATTAAGTAGACTACTAAACGAATAAACAATAACATTTTAGAGATTTTTTCAAATGTTTGTTTCCCACATTAGTCTTATGCTATGCCGTGAAGTTTGAAGTAAAATAGTGCTTATATCCATCTTCGTCTACTATTAACTGTTTTAGCTTAAATTTAGAACAGCAATTCTGTTTCCTCTTTACTGCTTCACACCATAAGTTCGTCATATGTTGCGTAATTAATTACTGGTATGTTTGGAGATGTACTTGTTCAACATGGTATCTATAACTTGCTGATTATAAAAAAAGATGGAACTGTTTTCATCAATTGATTATATACAAGCAAATTCGTTGAATTTATATCCCCCGCGAACAAATTGTGTTTATTATTCTTGTGCAAAGCAATTTTCCCATGGATTTCTACACACACATGAAGCTTCATGTTGACATGTTGTATCGTATCTGAGTTATAGCCCTGAAAAGTGCCATCACACAAAAACAACAAATGGCGTTAACTCTTATTTAAGAAAGTGAAGGGTTATGTTTTTTAAGCATGGCACTTCTCCTTATTTATATCAATACACCTATGAAGTTTCATGTTGAATTCCTGCATGATATCTGAGATAAAGCCCTGAAAATGTACAAAAGGGCAATTACTCTTAATAAAGAAATGTATGGTTATGGTTGTTGTACATGACATTTCGCCGCATTGATATATATATATATATATATATATATATATATATATATATATATATATATATATATATAAATACTATCGCGACCGTTGGGCGAAGCCGAAATCCAGTTTTGCAGAGTTAAGTCGACCTCGACCATTATGGCGAAGGCGACTTAATTCTCGTAATTAATTATTAATTATCTGTCGACGATTACGGTTTGAAACTTTGTACATTGATACAGTTCGACCTAGCAAATATTTAAATACATTTGAAGACGTTTTCAAATGTTAAATGAATTTTTCATGATTTTTTTTTAAATAAATATGTATATGGTTATAAAATCCAGGCTTAGGGCGAAATTTAAAATATGTGGAATTTATTCTCCAAAACTAATAATATATGTTGTGGGTTTGACCCTGTAAAGATTGTTTTTCGAACGCCGCCTTTGATAGTGCAGTTTATATAACGTTGGTTAGTTGATTTAGGCTTAAGAAATACATTTCAAAATTTCGACTTGTCCAAAAACACAGAGTTTTCTTTTCTAAACCGGAAACCGCTACGCAGTGAATGTTAGCAATCATAGCACCTTAATGTTGCTTTTGAGTAAAAAATCATGCATTACTGTTCTCAATGGTAATGTTATTTTATTCAAATTTAAACAATATAAATACGACAACGCCATAATAAAATAACCACAACCGGTTTAGTCTTATTGTTGATCCAATTTCAGATTGATTGCGCGAAAATGATATAATTGGTACTATTTAATACTTTCTAGTGATGATGAATGTTTCTCCCTTGATTATTTTATGCAATTTCATAATTGTTGTGTTCTGGATTCATTAAAACGAATATGCTGCACTGTCACTTTATTATATGAAGGGCAATATTATGACAGTTTAAGCATCTTCTCTTACATTTGATGTTTTTATTTGTTAAAGAAATAGCATTATGTCGAAATATGTGAACGCATCTTTCTTTTGCCGCCGAAAAAGAATCTCATTATAAACCATATGTAATCGATTTAATGTTCATTCTTATGAGTTTTGGATTATTAGAGTGCTATACTGCCAGGCAGCTTGAGTTTCACCCCCTTACATTTCATAAATAGAAGACAATACAAATATCGACATATCAACAAATAATGAAGTAAAATTACAAAAACCGTTGAACCTGTATTAAGCAGCCATCTATGGGAAGCAGCAGATCTGAACAATTAGTGCAGGTGGCTGCTTAATAGAGGTGCATTTGCACTATATAAGGTCATTTTGGAAATCAAAATTGTGCTTGCTTATGACAAGTGTTTGAAAACACAGGTGGCTACTAACACAGGTTGTACTGTAGTTATTTCAAACGTATGAATTTTCAAAGATTAGAACGTCTAAATGTGTAACTGTGTCCTAAATAATGTGTATGGTATCGCCGTATTGTTGTACAAAATGCATAATTTATAGTATTCATAAATAAACATTAAAATTAAGAAAAAATCAAAGCAGGTAATACAAACTATTGCTTTCAATGATCATGTTTTTCACAAATATACACTCTAAGACAATGCACAATTTTACCCAAAAATACTGCAACATGCTTAAATTGGCAATAATTTCTAACGCTTTATTAATCTGTAAAGGATTTTAAACACACATGGTAGGCATATATTAAATTCACGAAACTAGTTCCATTATAGTTTGCGCATGTGTTAATTTCCAGCATTAGGTAGAATTTTCTCGAGTATAAAGCATTGAGACAATCAGTTTACCTTGTATAGGTGGTATTTCTAGGTTTTATTGTAAATTATTTTATATAAATAGCATATTGATAATATGATTTATTGTTCATAGTATTAAGTGTTTGTTTTTTCCTTATTAGTAGACTTCTACGCTTCTCTCCGGGATATTCACAAATATGCATTAAACACGTAATCAAACCAGTATTATGTCTAAATGTCTGAACTCGTATTCCTTTCTTCTAATTTCAATCAATGTTATCCAAATGAAAGATCTACAATCACAAAGGTATTCAAATAAAAACATTGTATTTACTGCATGTAAATAGATTTAATTCGGAACTCGCACGCTGTGGGTTTTTCCGATTTCTGAGCGCACGGGAGGTACAAACATTGTCATTAATACAGTAATGACCAGTAACGTCGATATCCGATTTGCTTCCCATTCAGTAGTGGATAATACGTATTTAAACGACAGTAGTGTTTCTTTTAGGAAATGTCAAAATTCAAGTATTTTGTTGTTATATAATATTATTATTATCATTGATAATTACACATAACAAATCTAATAAAATTAAACACGATCGAGATTAGTTCATTTAAAGAAAAAATGATTAAATCATGGTATTTTTTATCAACTATAACGAACGTTTGAGCAGAAAAGTGGTGTTGACTATCAGCGATAAGAGAAATTATTGATTCACTCTCTTTTAAAATATGCTAGTCAGCTTTTGTTTGTACCTAACGCGTGTGCTCAAACATCGGAAAAACCCAGACATGAGAGTTCCGAATAACAACTATTGTCAGCACTTCGACTGTTCGGCATTTTTATTAAAACGTGGCAACAAATATGAAAGATGGTGCATATTAAACATTAGAAATATCATATTAATCATTGTTAAAAAAGTTGGGATGTGTGGCTTATTCGTCAACATTTTCTTCAGAAAACGACGGACGTTATTTCCCAAACTCACCGAAATGCGTACAAATGACAAACAAACACAACGCCAAAAATTTATACAAAATAAAATTAAACGGCCACTGTTTCGATAAAACATAGATCTATTTAAGCTTTTGAATTCGTTTTACATGTGCGAAATGTTCATGAGCTATTTTAGTGTTACCGGTATCTTTGTTTTAAAGCGTCATTATGTAGTTTATGCTTATGTCATAGACCATATATCATACATTGTATTTTACGAGAAAAATAAAATGCGTATGATGATCAAAATAAAATGCGTCCGGATAGTTTGAAGTTAATACCCTAGTGACATTGATGCAACAACAACTTCACCAGAACAAAGAAGAAAACAAACATGGGATATAAGCTAAAAGGTATGGTGCTAACTAAAACGGTGTATGAAATGCTCCCTTATGCTGGAATTGTTTACACAATGTCCTTTGAAAACAGATATTGATATAATATGTTAATAATAATAATAGTTTCGTAATGCGAATACATGCTAAAAATATAATTTCAAATGTGTGAGTTTATGCTTTTTAAGAGGACGCATCAAGTCACTGGTTTGACCATCCGTTTCCTCGCCATTTCGTCTGTTCGTCCGTCCCTAATCAATTCCAGAAACTATTGAATCCGTTGTATTCAACTATAAAACATCGTGAACTACCAAGAGGAGATGCGGATTAAGTATTATCGTTCCGGGTCAATTATATCCATCTGACTTATGTACTTTGAATATTTCTGCAATATACATAAACATTCCTCGCCAGTTCTGAGAAACAACTTAACGGTTTTTATGGAACTATAAACAGCCTTAAGTACAATATATGATGCGCATTTCTACATGTAGCTCCGGGGAAATGATTTATGTTTGAGTAATTGCTCTTTAAAGATTTCTACATTTTACATAAATACTTTTTCATTTCTACATTAATTCAGGTAACTTTATTGTTGAGGCATAAAAAAACAACTCTACAAATGTTACATTTTCCAACCAATTTGTACGTGAAAGGGATCTATTGGTGTATCAGACAACAATATATAATATTGAATGCCTATTCTTTCATTAAAATGGACAACAACAAAAACGCATTAACATATTAGCAAATAGAAAAGATCAAGTTAAAATATGAATTCCAAACGAATGCATACTGATAGATTAACACGTCTGAATGCTCTACTGTGATCAAAATAATTGGTATTGTACCGCCGTATTTTTATGTGAATGCATATAGTACTCATGAATATACATTACATTCAGATAGTGTATATTTACTTCAATGCAGATGTGTCCCACTAATGTACACTCTAATTATTAACGAACAATTCACACACAAATACTGCTAAATGCTTGATAATCTAAAGTTCATAGAAATACCCAAAACGTTGATTGGGCAGTGTGTTGTCATTATTACTCATAATAAGTTATGATAACTGGCATTACGAGAAGACTGATTTGAAGTACAGCTTTATATATAAGAAAGTTGTAATTAAAATGTTCAGCATTCAATACAGAATATTTATTTTCATTTATAGTTGTATGAAGTTACGTTTGGTAAAAATGTTAGAAATTACATTTAGCTACATATGCATTTTGTTTTATGAATTGAAAATTGCAAATTATTCATAATTATTTCCAAACACAACTTTCTAGTTATCAGCATAACAATGTGATGATAGGCTACGTTGGTGTGTATTTTTAAGTTTGTTAGGTCCCCCCCCCCACGCGTAAAAAAGTTGTTTGTTTCAACTAATATTGCCAAAAAGGAGGATATGTACGTCGGCCTAACGTTTTAATTTGACAATTGTTTTACACTATATTTTATACTATACACACGCTATTTTGAAACGTCAAAAAAATTGTTAAGGGTCGGTTGCAAAAAATAGGGACGGTCGGATCAGTGGAAACAAACAACTTGATAAAGCTTTTGTGCGGACCAAGCTCAAGTCCCAGCTCTCCTATCTATTCAGTGTACACTCATGAAAGTTGGGCTAACGTTTGAAAGATTTTCAGCAACTTTAAATGAAAGATATTTTGATGTCGTCTTGTGCTGTGGGAGCGGTGCGGGGTACCCGGAGGAAACCCCCCCCCCTTGTTCGGTATGATGACCACAAACAAAGCTCAAATGCACCAGGAGCAGGAATCAAATCCGGGTCGCCTAAGTGATAAGCGAGTGTGCAAACGAGCGTTCCGATAAAACGATAAAGATTAATACATTTTACCCGACGGCATGTTCCGGTTTTCCACGAAGAACGCGATAACGTCCGACGAATTTTCTTTTATGTTTGACACAAGTGAGTGCATACTTATAAATGTTTCATTTAATGGTTGGTTGATTGATATATCGATTGGTTTATAATTACAAATCAAATGCAGCTACTGAAGATGTAGACTTCTTTTCATTTTTTACGCAAATCTCCACATCGCTGTTTGACAGGAAATAAACTAATGGTGCACTGTTACTTAAAATAAAATTTAGCATAAAAACAAAACATGCGTATCATAATTTCGTTCTCGATTGGTGATAATTTATAGCAATAAAGTGGAAGGCTACTCAAAAGTATGAGTTTAAATGCCCACATCTTCAAAAGAAACACAAACAAAATGTGCCGATTTCAGTTTACATAACTGGAAATAAACACCAATTTGTAAGACAGAAGAGTGCGACGGTTATGTCGTCAGTGTTTGAATGGCATTTGTTCAAATGAGTCATATAATTATCGTATTATGTATGTTCATCCTTTTGAAGAAATTTGTTCAAGGACCCATTGGCTTTAGTGGAAACCGAGAAAAAACAAAGTGACATTAACAGCTACTCATAAAGCTATTTCAAGAAAAATGTTTCACCACTTAAGAAGTCCAATTCATTGTTCTCAATACTGAGCGAATTGTACATTCTTTCCTCAAAATCCATTCGATGTTGATATAAATAATTACACTAGGCTTGTTATTGTTGTACTATTGCTCTAAAATAATACCATTAGCGCCATTTTGATAGATTCGCAAATTTCCAAATACTGTAAGTAATTTATTTAAAGCGACAAAATGCTTTACGCAAGGCTACAGACCACAGTTACTTTTTGGAAAAGTTTTAGTACATGCATTTAACATGGTGTTGGTCTATCTTTATTTTAACGGCTTCAATTTCTAACATTAAGGTTTATTCCTCTTTTCGACTGAATACTAGGTAACATCCCAAAAGCGCTTGTAAGTACATGTAATTGAATAATTGAAAAGGAGCTCCAAAATATAATTAGAGCTAGAAAAAGATGTTCAATAAATATCAACTGTTTATGCTGAGAGGAATTTCATATGATTCAAAAACAATCAGCACAATTATATGCATTTACAATAAGTAACCAGATCATCGGATAGATTTTGCGTTGAGATGCTGCTACGTTTGTTGAGCTGTAGTTAATATAATGATTGTAATCAGTATACGTATATATTATTCATTCGAGCATAGGCATAGGAAAATAAGCTCATACGTCGACCTTATACTGGTTTTCAAACAGAACTTCAAAGTAAGATTTTGACTACAATTAAACTGCTAACAGGGTTGAAAAATAATGAAAAATAAAGCGCAGTATTAAGTACGATTTTTATTGAAAGTACTAAACTTAAATGTAAAAAGACTTCAGATGGTCTCAAGGTTTATACCTTTGTACAAATGCACCATTCCATAAAAACGTACGAAAAATAGAAATGCTCTTGAGACATCTGCTCCCTAATGCTAGAAATGCATACAAATAGAAACTGTTCTTTCAATATAAATAAGTAATACTCCAGCTGCCCAAGATGTGTCGCTCTCTCAACAATTAACATGCTTAGTCCTTTGTACATGGCAAATGACCAACTGCCAAAACAGCACGGCATACTACGTAAGAACACACAAAAAATGCAAACGTCATTGAATAAAGCTGGGATCAATGCCTTGGAAAGGTAAACGATAAGCATTGTGGTTTAAACAAGTTTGTGGGTACTGGAAACTCACACTTTGCACAGCGATCTTCAAACAACATATTAGTGTAAATAGAAATTTACCTCGTATGATCGTTAATAAAAATAAAAGGAAACAATGGAGAACGCATGTGTTCAATCGAGTTACGATTCAATTAATCAATGTTCAGAAATAACCAGAGCAACAATTACATTGTAACAACTTTCTGAGACACATTGCAATGTAAGAATGAACAAATATCAGTTACTTCTTGTTTAGGTCAAAGCATCTTTGTGCAAGTGCTAGAAGAAGAGAGACGATATTGTGGTTGTTAAGACCCAACTTGTACCGATTGGTTGTGTATGCATATAGAACAGAAGAATTTCAAAAATAATAAAAATATATAAATATAGCATAAAAATAACTGAGTAATGTTATACTAATGTTTTACCAATCAACAGAAAGTAACTATTAGGTAAAATATATGTGTTAACCATATTAAATGTAACGACGCTAAGAGAGTAAAATATTAATTACTACAGATGTAAAGTCATTTTTGGATTAAAAAAGCATTAACAATTAGAAACGTGTATTAACTTCAATGATGAGGAGAGCATATTTACGACAAGTGCCAGGGATCTATGATCACGTGATACATTGTTGTGGTACTTCAACGGAATAAAATGGTGTCTATAACGACAGAACGGTTTTTTTTTTTTGATTTTGCTTTTCAAAAACATTAAATAGTACGAATGTTTCTTGCAGCACATAATCTAAGCAACAATATTACGAATCCATAGGCGCTTAACTTGTCTGTGTACTCACTGTCGTTTTGGAGATTACACTGCAGAGATTGTTCAAGTGAACGGATATTTTGTCAACGATAGCCGTAAAACTAATAAGCCACAAACTATAAAACGACCATATCATGTCTGTTTTAATAAATTTGAGAACACAATAGCGTAAAAACAGAATAATTTAATACCGGTATTTGTGTAGTAAAGGCAATTGGTTTGATTCTCAAACAATTTAAAACCATTTAAGTGCATTTTATGCAGGGCTAAAATAGATTTTGTGGAGCGTAATCGATTGTTCAATACACATGTTTGTTTTTTAATTGTTTTCAAAAACTTAATTGTTCGTGATTTCATTGAATATTTTTTGGTTGATATCAGTCATTGATGACCAAAAACGGCTTCGCTTCTACAGTCCTATATTCATTCCATTATCGTTATTTATCATATAGGTATCATATAAAGTTCAGATGCAACTCGTTACGAAAACAGGCTTCCATTGGACAGCAACAGTTTCCAATGATTAGTGAATAGAAATAGGACTGCCAGGTCGTCTAGAGCATTACCAGTGACAGAACACAATCCAGTATGCATATATAACTTTTCAAACCAAGTTGTCTCAGACAGTTTCAAATAAAAAATAGATGTGTCCATAGGACACGAATACCGCGCTGATGAACGCTTATCACAAAATTGGGTAATACTTTCCAAGTAACGCTACAGACAGAATCCAAGTATTAAAACTTACAAAGGACAATTACACAGTGTGCAATGTAGTGTTATTGTTCTGTTATACAGCACTTTTTGTTCAATGATTTCCTTCAGCCTATGGAGTAACAAGTTAATATCACTTAAAACTTCAAGTTATGCTACAGACAAAAGGCAAGCAAAGCATTAAAACTTGGTTCCTTTGCACTGCACTTCTTCTCAAGGATATTTTTTGCATATGAAGTTTCAAGTCTATATCACTTATAGTTTTCAAGCAATGTTCATGACAAAAAAGAATAACATTTACTAAGGGCAATTACTAAAAAATATGCAAGAAATGGCAATGGTTATTTTGCACTGCAATCCTCCTCAATGATATATTTAAGCCTATGAAGCTTCTATTCAATATCACTTATATCCTTCACCGCGGACGGACGGACAGAAGTGACTCTTATAACCCTTCACCCATTCTAATTTTCAAGTCTATATCACGAACAGTTTTCAATTAATCATGAAAACCCAAGTATACAATTAAAAATGGCAATAACTAGAAAAGATTAATTGTTCTTTTGCACTGCACCTCTCAATTATGTCTTTCAGCATATGAAGTTTTAATTCAATATCACTATAAGCTTTCACCACGAACGAACGAACGGGCAGACGGACGGACGGACACAAAGGGGTGAATCTTAATGCCATTCACCTATTCCAAGTTTCAGGTCTATATCACGTTTAGCTTTAAAGGCGATATTATTATAGCGACATTTGAACACAGTCGCTTCGTTTGTCACCCAAAATGTCGTGTTTCGATTCGTGTGTCGTGTGTCGCGGTGTAAAATTAGACCGCGACACACGACATTCGAATAAAAAGGGCGACATTTGAATAATAAAATGTCGCGTGTCGCTTCGTGTGTCGCCCAAAATATCGTGTGTCGCTTCGTGTTTCGTCCTTTGACAATAACGACCCACGAAGCGACGCACTATATTTTGGGCGACACAGGAAGCGACGCGCGACATTTACCACGATATATCGCCTTTTGGGCTACCTACAAAAGGGCGACATTTGAATAATAAAATGTCGTGTTTCGATTAGTGTGTCGCGCAGATTGTCATTTGTATGGTGATGTAGGGACCTATACAAACTGCTTGACATATTGAATATTTCTGCTGAAAAACAATTCATGTTCTTGTTTTATTTGTCTAGCAAATAAAAGTAGTGTATGGTAAAGCTCGTAAGTGGTGTGCCTTTAAAACTTGAGGTCTTACTCTTTAACGAATTATGTTATTTTCTCTTGAGAAAACACTTAAGGAAAAACATTACAATAGAGCTATATCCATTCACATATAAATATACAACTGATATGGATCGATTTATTAGTTCTTGTACTACGAATTGACTGAGGATGTTAGGTTTTTGGTATTTGTCTGTGTGATTTTCAATATGTTTAAATAGTAAACTATATATATATATATATATATATATATGATAGAGTTAATGCTAAGTTAGCTTCATTTACAAACTTCAATTAAAACTGTATGCCCGGACATGCGCACAGTATATGCAATGACATATTTACATGTACGTCACCGAAGCTGTTTACATGTATATACAGCATTATCGTGTTACATAGAATTCTAACAAATGAAACACGATTGCGATTAGTTCATCTAAAGAAAAATGATTATTCGTGGTATTTGTATAAACTATAACAAACATTTGAGGAGAAAAAGAGTGGTATGTAATATTTAAAAAAAAGAAATTGTTGATTCACTCTCGTTTAAAATATGCGAGCCAGCTTTTGTTTGTACCTACCGCGCGTGCTCAAATATCGGAAATACCCAGACCGGATATTTCCGAAAAACAACTATTACAACCGTTTGCCGTTGTAGTCATTCACAACACAGAGGTATTACTCGCTGACCCGCACGTGCATGCGTAATTGAAACAGTTATACCGGTCAGTGATGCAGAATTAAAACAAATACGGTGAGAAGCGCAAACTGGCAAAATACTTTAAGGCCGTAAAAAGTCATTTTAGATTTAAAATGAACGAATTATCATTCAAAAATGGTAGTATCTTCAAAGTGCGTTTGCTAGTCACCCGACAAGCTGATCAGGGAGGTAAATGACACCCCTTTGGCTGCAAGAAAAAAAGAACTCTGCGCTCTACATAGTATGTTTTGGCAAAAATGTCAGACTAAATAACAAAATATGCACTTGCATGTCCAATGTGCGATAAATACCGACCGAATGCGAAAGAACATCTACTACCGCATGCAATTCCTTAACGTCCATGGCGAAATGTGCCATTTAATTTGTTTGCATTGAACAACAAGTTGTCGTTGCTTGCAGTCGCCATTTATAGATCAATTCGTATGAGTGCACTTCAAGCATAAGTGTTATTCACAAACTCAACGTACACTTAAGGTAACGCATCCGTAATGATTTCCCGCGATTTCTTCAAAGATCGAAGAGTCTTATTGCCTGTTTACTTATGGATATCTAATTTCAACAGGTTGTGTGACGTTCGTGGCCGAGAGGTTAAGGCGATAGACTAGAAATAATTTGGGATCTTCCCGCGCAGGGTCGAATCCTGCCGACAACGCATACTTTTGCGACGCGTTTTATTTCTTTTCTAACGTAATTTGATTTAATATAGCATAAAAGCTATGTTTATTGTTAAATATGTCGCAATTGTTATCATTTGTTTAATGTAATTTTTAAAATTACATAACGTTATGGCTAAATTGGGTGATTAACAGCTGAAAATACGAATCATGCATGTTGCATTTTTATTTTTATTTCAAAAAGTAAACTGTAAATCTGTATATTTCTTGGTATGTTTGCTGTATATACTGTATCTATAAAAACTCACTTCAAAATATTACATAAATGACACTATTTTGAATTTTATGACACTTTGTTTTTAACCAACTCAATTTCTACTTTGCTGAAACCACTTACATTTCATGGCGCTCTGCCATAGATACCATGTTATAAAAAATGTTTGTAAAAGAATATAAAGAAGTGAACCTTCAGCTGCTGGAGCAGTATTGCATTCTCATTATATACAATTAGTTGGTCCTTTATTTAAGGCAAGTGACCAATTGCCTTAACAGTACAAATCAGCACAATACAAAACAACATAAACACATATAAGAATAAAGCTGGGGTCACCGCCTTGGAACGGTCAATGCAAAGCATTGGGGGTTTAAAACCGGTTTTAGAGCGCTCAACCTAACACTTGGCCCAGCAATATTCATGATACTTATAAGTGTAAATAAAATTAAACATCATAGCAGTGTAGCTCAAATTAAATAATAATAAAAGGGAATTAAAACACATTTAATTTAATTACCATTTTATTACTCAATGGTAGGAAAGAGACCAGAGCAACAGAGTTACAATTTTTTGAGGAACGATGAAATGAAACTACGAACTAGTGTCAAATACGTCCCTTCTTTTTAAAAAAAGATTTAAGAATATAGCATCATAAAGTTAATATTTCAGATCATCATCGCGCAAATACAGGAATAAGCAGCAATAATGGGTGTCAAAGATCCATATTACATAGCTTGGTTGTTTATGTGACTTCAAAAAAATTGAAAATAAATCAAACACGAAACACCAGAGAGAAAATATTAATACAATTTAACGCTTTAAACCCGATGACCTATGCATGTAGACTTAAACAGTGAAAGTATGTCGTATGAAGCAATATAGAAGCGATGAAGTAAAAAAATTCAATGTAGCCAAGAACAGTGAAAGAGTATCGTATGACGCAATTGAGAAGCGATGACACGATGATGTGAAAAAAATCTAGGGGCAGTACTGTAAAATAAAAAATAAAAATATTAAAGGGGCGGTACTGTACAATCGCAATACCAATAAAACCAGCTTAGGTGATTGAATTTTTAAGAATCAAACATATAAAATGGTAATTCCATTAATAATTCCAAAATTTTAAAAGAAGAAATATATAGTGAATCAAAACCCAACAAGCATGTGTTTAAAAGTACGTTCACATCACATCCGTTTGATAAAAATGAGTTAATTAAATTGAAAAGTTTAATATAAACATTTTCTTAAAGATATTTTAATTTGCGAACATCAAAACATCTCCATAAAATGATGGGTGGGAAATTCAATTAGTTAGATGCCATTTTAAAGAAACATTATAGTTTGATATTAAATCATCATACGTTGAGTAAATTTTAGCGAATTTACTTCGTAGGTTACTCCGTAGAATACTTATTTTATCTTGTTTAAACTTTAATCACCTTTACTGCATCTTTGCACGCCTACTGCATACCCATATTTGGAAATCTAGATGAATTATGGAACGTTCATATACCCCAGCGGTTCAAATAAACAGGACAAAAGCCGAGCATGGGGTGGTTTTGAAAAAAATCAGTTTATTTTTTAAAGCATGCAAAGCCTACCTACACATTTGCATGTAGTTCAGTGAAATGATGCTGATTAAGAAAATTATACATTATATTATATTTGGAAAGGTTCCCAATACGCGTGCGCTACCTTAAGCAGAGTAGATTCTCCTAAACCTTTTACATCTGATAAAGGTCCAAAGTTCTCATTTAGAGAGTTTTTCTGATTTTGCAAAACAGTGAAATACTTGTCTTGGCTGGCTGGTCAAGGCACGGCAGTTAGATAAGAACAAAGCATATCACGGCATGCTGGGCGAGATTAGCAGGTAAGGGAAAGCTTGGGACAGACAACGACATGGAAGGTCACGCAAGGGAAGGGAAAAATATGTTGGACAGGCTTTGTCGGAACAGACAGGACAGGGCCTGGGATACCTTAATATTCGAATTCCCAATACCTAGCTTGGTATTATTACTTGGATCGATATTCATTTAAGTTCGAATACCCAATACAATGGAAGAAACTTCCCGTTCGGGAAACTAGGGGAATCCCAATATTGGTTTCCTGATCGGGAAACTCATAGACAAAATTTGCATTTTTATTCCCGATCGGAAAATAAAACAGCAATTTTATGGTGGGTTCAGAAAATGGGCTAAGGGAAACTTTAAGATACAAAAAAATCTGTTTTTAACAACGCCTTTCTGTAGAGGAAATACATGTGTAATTTTTTACCGTGAACATTTTGTTTAAATCCATGGTTTTCTTTTAATAAAGTTGCGAACTTTGTATGATCTACGTAAAAATGTTAATGTCAGTGGTTTCCCGAATTAGAAACCAAATTTCCTGATCGGGAAACTATCAGAATTGACTGAATTGCTGTTCATGCTTGTGGACTTTATCTAGCACTGACAATTGCTCTTTTCTACGAAAGCCTATAAAAACCACTTAAACTTTAAATAAAAGAGTGCAAACATGTATTAACGCAAAAAAGGCGTTTCTATGCAAATAAACACGTAATATCGAAAACAAACGCATTATAACGTTAATAAACGTGTAATAACGCGAAATAAAGGCATACTAGTTCGAAATAAATGCGTACAAAATCTACAAAAGGCGTAATAACGCAAACTTAAAGGCGTACAAACGCTAAAAATGTCGTAATAACGCCAAACTTAAAGGCGTACATACGCTAAAAAGGGCGTAATAAGGTAAAGAAAAAGGCGTACAAACGCTTAAAAAAGGCATAACGTCAACCTAAAAGGCGTACAAACGCTAAAAAGGCATAATTACGCAAACTAAAAGCGTACAAACGCTTAAAAGGGCGTAATAACGCCAAACTGAAAGGCGTACAAATGCTAAAAAGGCGTAATAACGCAAACTAAAAGCGTATAAACGCTCAAAAAGGCGTAATAACGCCAATATCAAAGGCGTTCAAACGCTTTAAAAAGGCGTAATAACGCCTTGTGCACTATATAAAGTGATGGCTTCTTTGAAGACGTTAATTCAAATCAAAGCGTTATGAGTACATTTGAGTTTATTGAATTTGTAAAGACAATTTCAGTCTTTCTGGAAATCGTCCCTGAAAGTCAGCATAGGCAACCGACATTTGTACAGATTCAACTTATTGTCATCCCCTATGAATGGATTGGTTTTATACGGAATACTCGATAGTGCGACGATGCTGTTATTGTAACCATACACACCGGAAGGCGACAGTACGATGGCGATAACACGTCATAATGATGTTGATAACGCGACAGTTCGATTATGAAAACGCAATATCACGAAATTTCGCATTTTCGTTATCAAGGTACTATCATCGTGATTGCGCGTTTGCATCGTACTAATATCGAGTATTGCGTTTAAGATCAACCCGTTCATAGGCAATATCCATATCAGGATTGCGTACATTTGCCCGTTTGCAATTAGTAAGACAGCTTGATTTCAATTTTCAATCTTAAGCATCATGGCTAGATTGTTTTCATTTATAAACCGAAATGAAATATACAAGTTTATTTGTATGTGATGAATGCAAATTACAACTGAAAAAAACGAAAATTACATCTTTGTCATCAATTTAATTATTTAGAAACGTACAGTTTAAACATAAATTTGTGAAATCAAGATATACGCAAAATATCTTTTTTCAAGTGTATTTCTTGTTCAACATAACCAGAGATGACACATTTTCAGTTAAAATACAGTTTTAACTTGTGTCACTCGTAGTACGATACGTAATGCTGCTTGAGCGATGAAACTGTATAAACATATATTAACCAGCATGTGCACTTGCGCATCCGGATATTTTGGATCACGTTTACGTATGCACAGTTATGGCCCATATTTAGCAAAAAAGGACTGTAAAACTGTGTAACACGTAAATCTATAGTAGTTTTGCTAGATGATTGATACTTAACAAACACATTTTCAGCATGTAAATGTAGGCACTTTAGTATCTTGATGCATTTAACATGTAAACATATTTAAGGACCCTTTTTGCAAAACGACAACAACAACCCAATAGCATTAAAGTCTTTTTTCGCGTATAAAACAAAAACTGTGTAACTGCTAGCTCGATTATGCGTGTCTTATATTAATATTAATCACCACGTGTTTTCCGTATTCAATTAGTGTTCAATGCTCCTGCTGCATAAATTGTCGCAAGTCATCTACGTTAAACGCGATGTAAAAGAGCTACGCCCAATTAAAGAAACACTATTTATATTTCTAAATCACTCATCCAGGAACATAGCTATTATATGACATATATTTATACATTGCAAAGGTATCATAATTATTGTTAAAAACATTTGAATTTATTAACAGTGGGCAAAAAAGAAAGATACGTCACAGAAAATAAAGTGTTTTTACACGTCAAAATATTTAGTCACACATATCGTTGTAGACGATTTAATCCTAATAGAATTAGCTGTCGTAAACATACACTTGGAAACTCTTCTAACGCAACACTTTGCAAACATGAATATCTCAGTCATTAGTAAAAAATATGATTTAAACGTGTACATGTGATCATTTGACTTCATTTAACGTACTGTCGCCTTGCTATGTGGATGGTTCCACTAACAGCATCGTCGTACGTTTAAGCAATAGGCATAAAATCAACCCATTCATAGGGGTTTGTACTACCAGGATTCCGTACACATGTCTGTTGCCTATTCTGGCTTATAGAGACGATTTCTAGACAGACATAACTTGTCTTTACCAAAACAATAAATTCAACTGTATCCATAACGTTTTGGTTTGATTTAATGTCTTCAAAGATGCCATCACTTTATATTGTACAAAAGGCTTTATTACAACTTTTTAAAGCGTTTGTACGCTTTTGAAATTGGCGTTATAACGCCTTTTTAAGCGTTTGTACGCCTTGAAGTTTGCGTTATTACGCCTTTTTTATCATTTGTTCGCCTTTTAGTTTGGCGTTATAGCACCAGTTTTAGCGTTCTAGCGTTATTACGCCTTTTAAGCGTTTGTACGCCTTTCAGTTTGGCGTTATTACGCCTTTTTGCGTTATTACGCGTTTATTAGCATTATATTGCATTTCTTTGCGTTATTACGTGCTTGTTATCGTAGTTACGCCTTTATTTGCGTTAATACGTGTTTGTTATCGTAGTTACGCCTTTATTTGCGTTAATACGACTTCGAACTATTTTTATGTCCCCGACCACTATATTGGGGGACATATTGTTTTTGCCCTGTCTGTTGGTTTGTTGCTTTTTTGTTTGTGTGTGTGTTTGTTTGTTTGCGTCAAACTTTAACATTTGCCATAACTTTTGCAATATTGAAGATATTTACGCAACTTCATATATGGCATGCATGTGTATCTCATGGAGCTGCACATTTTCAGTGCTGAAAGGTCAAGGTCAATGTCATCCTTCAAGGTCAAAGGTCATATATATGGGTCAAAATCGCTCATTTAATGTACACTTTTGCAATATTGAAGATAGCAACTTGATATTTGGCATGCATGTGTATCTCATGGAGCTGCACATTTTGAGAAGTGAAAGGTCAAGGTCAAGGTCATCCTTCAAGGTCAAATACTAAATATATGGGGACATAGTGTTTCACAAACATATCGTGTTTTTTTTAATAATTTTTAGTGGTACTAATGGACTTTCGTTCTTTTCTGATGTTAGTTGTTTGGACAATTTTCTGAGTAGGCTAAATTTTCCAGTATGCATGCATAGAGCTGGTGTCACATTGTTAAGGAAATTGGCCGCCTTCAACTTTTGATGCCATGTTTGTGTTTATGTCTAGAAATTATGCATGTATACATTGACTGGATACATATGTACTTTTTCCTGATTAGGAAACTATTTTTCCCAATCAGGAAACCACTGAAACTGTCAATTCCGATAGTTTCCCGATAGGGAAATTTGGTTTTCTAATTCCGGAAACCACTGATTTTACCATGTTTACGTAGATTATACAAATTTTGGAACTATATTGAAAGAAAACCAGGGCCTTAAAAACAATTTGCACGGTAAAAATTAGATATGTAAGTCCTCTACAGAAAGAAAGTGTTGATTTTTTGTATATTAAAGTTTACCCCAAGCCCATTTTCTGAACCCACAATAAAATTGCTTTTTTATGTCCCGATCGAGAATAAAAATGCAAAGTTTGTCCATGAGTTTCCCGATCAGGAAACCAATATGGGGATTCCCCTAATTTCCCCGAACAGGAAGTTTCTTCCACTGCAATACCCAGCTGGGTATACGACCTTGGCTCAATATTTGCAATAGTTTGAATACCCAATACCCAGCATGGTATCCGAACTTAGCTTGATTTTTGCTCAAGTTCGAATGTCCGATAGCAAGCTATGTATTCGTCTATGGCCTGATATGTGCTTAAGTTCAAATGTCCAATTTACAGATGATTATTCGACCTTGGCATGATATTCGTTCAAGTTCGAATTTGGCTCGGTATTCGCTAAAATTCAAATACCCAATATGCAATCGTGTATTCAATGTTCGCTATATATTTGATTAATATAAGTTCTGGATTCAGAATAACCAGACCCGATAAAATGAAACCAGATCAAGTATAAAGTACATATCTTGCTTTATCAAAAAGCTTTAGAGATAGTTAAATTGAGTTTATCTTTCAGATTATCGTCAGAAGCAGGAATAAGGTTGTAAGAGGAGGGAATTATGTACAAAGCTTGGTTGTCTATGCCCATCTATAGCCCCACACAAAAGTAAAAGTTAATTTGTTTAAATTGGATAAAAATCAAAAAGCCAATTACAATTAAAATATTATAGCTAAAAACAAGATTCATAATGCGAAAAGAAGTTTAATCAGAAATAATCAAACGATATGATCTACATACGTCAGTAAGAGTAAACATTATTCGACTTTGACGTAATACGACACCGCGCTCCTCTTGACATCTGATGCCTTCTAATTTGTAAACGATGTGCTCTCTAAAGCAATCTCTTGCACGATGGTAACATAACATTCACCTCTGTGTTCGGCTCGGAAAGAAGTCCGTACCAAATAATGTGATTTTAAGTCACATGATCAAAACATTCAAAGTGACACATCAATTAAAATGCGCATTTTAGAATAACTGTTTTAAGTGCTGTATTTCAAGAATTTAAATGGACTTAAACGTGTCACGTATTATTTAATATAGGGTTGTACACAACAATGCATAAACAGTTGAATCTGTGTTAAGCGACCACATATGGGAGGCAGCAGAACTGACCACTTACAGCAGGTGGCTTCTTAATAGAGGTGCATTTGCACTATAAAAGGTCATTTCGGATATTAAAATAATGCCTGCTTATGAAAGGTTTTTGCTTAATAGAGGTGACCGCTAACACAGGTTGGACTTAATGAACTGTAATAAAGTTGCCCACGCTAATTGCTTTTTGATCGTTACCAGATGAGAATATGAGTTCCTCGCTTAGTATCTCGCTTATGACGTAGTAGAAAATAGTCGTATAATGAACATCATATGTCAACATCAATTTTACCGGCGAGAGCGCAATTAAGTAAGTAGCCAGTTCCCGATTTTGCTAGTTTGTCCTGTCTTAGGTAAGATATGTAGCCAGTATTTAGATCTATATAAAGTTGACAGGCGAACTATCGCTTAATGTGGTTTCTACCAGTAAATTCGGTATATATATATAGAGAGAGAGGATGGCTTAATTCTGTTAAATGGTTAGTCAGACATACCTGAGAGGAGAGGATTAATTTAAGTACAAGTCACAGGACAAGTCAAACCTCGACCAGACACTGATAAGCTGTCCACTGCTGCTCTCTCATCTGCCATAACCATTTTGAAGCTGATTGTGCTTGCCTGCAGACATCTGCTATTGCCCGTCTCCTTGCTAAGTACTCTGTAGGCCTTCACGACTGAATGCCCTGCGAAGCCCCGACTGTCAACCTCCACTGGGAGGTTTCAATTATCTCATCCTTGTCGTTGGCAAGCATCAAGTAGTGGCTGGTAGTTGACCTTCTTTCTCTCGTGTTCTTCCTCCATTCGCTCTTCCCATGGCACTGTCAGTTCTAGATGATATGCTATGATGTGTATTTTCTGGGAAACATCCTGGACATTTATTCAAAACTAGAGGGCCTGAAAGACCCAAAGTCGCTCAGCTGAGATACAAAGGAACTGACCCTTCTCAATGCAGCCCCAGTTATCATAAGAACAAAATCTTCTGACCAGGTTTCATGCAGAGTAAACTATAACGTAACTTTTAGAGTGCTAACAAGGTTTTACATAGCATATTAGGATACATTCCCCGATCCCTGGGCGGCTATGTTTTTCAACAGACAGGAACTATGATTTAACTGATTCAAGATAGCATTACAACAACATTTTCTGACCAAGTATTATGAAGATTTGACAATAAATGTGACTTTACGAGGTTAACAAGTTTTTTACTATAGCCATAAAAGGAAAAATTGCTCAGCCCCCCATCTCCTGGCGGTCATGTTTTTCAACCAACCGGAACTATTTTCAAACTCGTCCAAGATATCATTGGGACAAATCTTGTGGCAAAGTTTCATGAAGGTCGGACAATGAATGTGGCCTAGAGTGTTAACAACGTTTAACTAAAGTAGTATAAAGCCATAGAAAAAAGTGCCCCGCCCCATTGAGGCCATATTTTTCAAGAAACCGGAACCATTTTTCGAACTCATCCAAGAAAGCATTAGAACAAATGTTCTTACCAAGTTTCATAACGATTGGACAATAAAGTAATTTTTAGAGGTGTTAACACGTTTTTACTTATAGCCATATACGGAAAAAGCCCGCCCCCTGGTGGCCATGTTTTTTCAACCAATTCGTCCAAATATTATTGAGACAGATCTTCTGAGTAAGATTCATGAAAATGGGACAATATATGTGGCATCTAGAGTGTAAACAGGTTTTACTATAGCCACATGTAGCCATATAAGGGCAAAAGGCCTCGACTCTGGTTTGCAATATTTTTCAACAGACCAGAATCATTTTGGAACTCAGTAAAGATGTCATTGAGACGTATGTTCTGCCCAAGTTTGATGAAGATCCGACCATACATTTGGCCTCTT